>NC_081384.1:4950634-5285561 GCF_030684315.1 Stegostoma tigrinum | reverse complement strand
AGTGGAAGTTGGGTTAATAAGGCAGGTTTGACCTAAACTCTCAAATCTATTAATGATTATATTTCAGCAATAATGTCCAGAACTCTATTCCTGTCCTTCCTTTCAAGTGGTCCTTCATGAAATCAAATAGCAGCATTTTCTTTTACAGATACAAGGAAGGTTGTTGCTATTTCTTAAAATTGGATTTTTTTTAAACAAGCTTTTCATTGTTCATAACAAGTTCTCAAGAAATATTCTCTCATCTTCCATTTCCACACATCCTGAGTAACACCAAAACAGGAGTCCTTAAATGGAGGAGCAGAAAGATTTAGATGCATTTCACTTTTAATTATTCATAATGTCAAGGACAAAACATGATATAATGTGTATCCGAGTGTAGAACTCCTGTTGAAAAAGTGATACCCACTGGATTAGAATCCCTCCCTCATCACACTGTAAGAAAACAGTTAAACAAACTTGATAGTTTTCCAAGAGTTGGTAGTCTGAGATAAATGAGAAATATCTACCGCTTGCAAATTCACACGGTCCTCCCTGGCTGCGAGCAGGAGCAGATCAGAAGACTCCCCTATTACATCATGGGAATCAGGATCTCTTTCTTGTTGCTATGGTGCAATTGTACTGTCACAGTGCATTGCAGAAACTCAACTCACCCAATAGTAAAGAAGTCCTAATGAACCGGAGAAATCTACTGCATTTGAACTGTACAGGAATCCCATTGCTTTTACTAATTATTGCTGAACTGACTTGTTTACCACAGTTCGGTGAAAATTACACCACTATGAGGTTGTCGGCTTGTAGTCCCATGGCAGAGAATTGAATACAGAATCTAAATTGACAACACAGGTTGACTGCTATCTTGGACTACAAGTCGACAACCTCATAGTGGTGTAATTTTCACCGAACTGTATAAGCTGAGGCCTCATTTGCCTTCTCAAGAGGACATTAAAGATCCAATAGCTCTCTTCACAAGTAGAGTGGGAGGAAAGTTTTCTTTCAGATACTATCTAATATTTAACACCCCAATCAACATCACTGTCTGCCAAATTTCCTACATTTCAACAGTGACTACATTTGAAAACTAATTTATTTGGCTTTGAAACACTTTACGATGTCCTGAATATGAGGAAAATCGCACACCTTTAATTGTGCATAATGTTTTTAACATTACAATATCATAAAGTGGGAAACTTGGTTGGGAAGGGTTTAAGCCAGTGTGGCAGGGGGATGGGAACTGATGCAGGAAGTCAGAGGGAAGTGGGGGCAGAAACAAAATGTAGCAAGGGGAAATGTGAAAGTGGAACGCAGAGAAACTGAAGACAAAAATCAAAAAGGCCACATTACCTTATACTTCTAAAAGGGAAATAAATGGCAAAAAATAAAGCCTGAAAACTCTGCGTCTCAATGCAAGGAACATTCATAATAAAGTGGATGAATTAAATGCATGGACAGTTATTGACGAATATGATATAATTGGGATCACAGAGACCTGGCTCCAGGGTCACCAAGGATGACAACTCAAAATCCAGGTGTATTCAATTCTGAGGAAAGACAGACTGAAAGGAAAGGGAGGTGGGGGAGCGTGGCTGGTTAAGGAGGAGATTATCACTATAATGAGGAAGGATCTTAGCCTGGACGATGTGAGATCTGTGTGAGTCATGCTGCAGAACACCGAAGGGAAAAAAAATTAGTGGGAGTTATGTACAGACCACCAAACAGTACTTGTGTGGTTGGGGATGGCATCAAACAGGAAATTAGAAATGTGTGCAGTAATGGTAGAACAATTATTACGGGTGAATTCAACTTGCATATGGACTACCAAACTCGTACCAATGCAATGAAGGAGGATTTCCTGTAATATATATCAAAGAACCAACTAGAGAGCAGGTTCTCCTAGACTGGGTATTGTGTAACGAGAGAGGATTAATTAGCAACTTTCTGGTGCAAGATCCTTAGGAGAAAAGTGACCAAAACATTGTAGAATTGTTCATTAAGATATAGAGAGACACGTTAATCTGAGATTGAGTCCTGAACTTAAAGATAGCTACCTTTGATGGTATGAGACATGCATTTGTTAGAATAAGCTGGCCAAGCATACCTAAGGGATTGATAGTGGATCAGCAATGGCATATATTTAAAGAACGCATGGATTAACTTCAATAATTGTACATCCCCATCTGGCTTAAGAGTAAAACAGGGAAGGTGGCTCATGAAGGGTAGTGTTAAAGCCAAAGAGGAGGTATATAAATTGGCCAGAATCAGCAGCAAACCTCAGGATTGGGAGAAATTTAAAATTCAGCAGAGGAGGACAAAGGGTTTAATTCAGAAGGGGAAAATAGAATACAAGAGTAGTCTCCCAGAAAACATAAAAATTGACTGCAAAAGCTTATCTAGACATGAGAAGAGAAAAAGACTGGTGAAGACAAATGTGGATCCCTAACAGTTATAATCAGGTGAATTCATAGTGGACAACAAACAGATAGCAGACGAGGTGAACAAATACTTTGGATCTGTCTTTACAAAGGAGGATATAAACAACCTACCAGAAATGCTAGTGGACAGAGGGTCATGCATGAAAGAGGGAACTGAAGGAAATCCTTATTTGTCAGGAAATGGTATTGGGGAAATTAATGGGATTAAAACCCATGAAGTCCCCAGGGCCTGCATCCCAGAGTACTTAAGGAAGTGGTTCTAGAAATAGTGGATGCATTGTGATCATTTGCCAACCTTCTATAGACTCTGTGAGAGTTCCAATGGATGTGAGGGTAGCTAACGTGATGCCACTTTAAAAAAGGACGGAGAGAGAAAGTGGGGAATTACAGGCCAGTTACCCTGACATCGGTCATGGAGAAAATGCTGGAGTCAGTTATTAAAGATGTAATAACTGAGCATTTGGAAAGCATTTGTTACAGGATTGGTCCAAGTCAGCACTAAAGGGAATTCACTAAAGGGAAATCATGCTCGAAAATCTTCTGGAATTTTTTTGAGGATGTGACCAGTAGTGTGGACAAGGGTGAATCAGTGGAAGTTATATATCAGGACTTTCAACAGGTTTTTGACAAGGTCCCACATAAGAGATTAGTAAGCAAAATTAAAGTTCATGGTATCAGAGTTAATGTACTGACCTGGATAGAGAACTGGCTGACAGACAGGAAGCAAAGAGTTGGAATAAATGGGTCCTTTTCAGAGTGACAGATATTTTCATGTAAGGGTACCATAGGGTTCAGTGCTGGGACCCCAACTGTTCTCAATACACATGAACAACTGGGGTAAGGGGTATGTAATATCTCTAAATTTACAAACAACACTAAGCTGGCAGTGTGTGCTGTATGGAGGTCACTAAGAGGCTACAGGGTGACTAGGACAGGCTGGCTGAGCCAGCAAATACATGGATAAATGTGAAATTATCCACTTTGGTGGCAAAAAGAGGAAGACAATTATCTGAATAGTGACAGTTTACGAAAAGGTGAGGTGCAACGAGATCAGAGTGTCATGGTGGAACAGTCGCTGAAGGTTGGCATGCAGGTGCAGCAGACGGTGAGGAAAGCTAATGGCATGCTCACCTTCATAGCGAGAGAATTCATGTATGGGAGTAAAGATGTCTTGCTGCAGTTATACAGGGTCGTGGGGAGGCCACACCTTGAGTTCTGTGTGCAGTTTTGGTCTTCTAGTCCGAGGAAGGACATTCTTGCTTTTGAGGAAGTCCAGTGAAGGTTCACCAGAATGATTGCCAGGATGTCAGGGCTAACATATGAGGAAAGACTGGATCAACTGGACTTGTACTCACTGGAAGTTAGAAGAAATTCGGAGAGTGGGGGTTTCTCATAGAAACATATAAAATCTTGATGGGGCTGGACAGGCTAGATGCAGGAAGAATGTTCCTGAGGTTGGGGAAGTCCAGAACCAGGCATCACAGTCTAAAAATAAGGGGTAAACCATTAGGGACTGAGAGGAGAAAGAAATTCTTCACTCAGGAAGTTGTGAACCTGTGGAATTCTCTGCCAGAGAAAGCTATTGGGGCCAGATCATTAGATTTTTCAAGATGAGTTGGACATGGCTCTTTCAGCTAAAGGGATCAAGGGGTACAGAGAGTAAGCAGGAATGTGATTCTGAAATTGCATTATCAGCCATGATCATATTGAATGGTGGTGCAGGCTCAAAAGGGCCAAATAGCCTACTCCTGCTCCTATTTTCTATGTTTCTCTCATGAGATCAATGTATACAATAAAATTAGCTGAAGCAGGCCGCCATGCTGGTTAATTGGTGGATCAATGGTGCAAATGGGAATTCTATCTCTATCCAGTCATGCAGTTTGAATGAGTTAGTACACAGTTCTGCTTGTAGTTGAAGCTGTGACAGAACTTCCTGTGTTCGTCTTGATTATGGATTCTTCTAGCTAACCTTCCACTCCTGAAGGTAATGCTCTGTGACAGGGTTTGTCTCCATTGCTCATTGTTGCTTAGCTCCAATACAATCTTTGACATTTGGAAAGCTCATTCATCACAGAAATGATGCTGTCACTGAACATATCCAACATCTGTGTATGGGCCACTTTAAAAAATTCTGACTCTTGGAAAACCAAATTATTTTGGCTTGGCTGGGAACATTAAAGCCAATTTCACTGGAGAGATCATCTGTACAACAAGCGACATAATAAAGTATCCCATATGTTTACACACTACACAAAGGAGTCCACCTTTACATTCAATTTCTATTTTTAGGTGCTGTCTATCTCAGTCTCTATCATTTTGCAAAACTTGCTCTACAGCCAACTATCATTGGTGTACAACTCTAGCACATTTAGAGTTGTGGTGGAATGCATTCTCCACTTGGCTGGGTGGATGCACTATATTAAATTTAACCACATACTCCAGGACACAGCAACCTGCTTGATTAGCACCCCTCTGCTAACTAGAATGTTAATTCATTCTAATTTTGTGTATCATAGCTATAGTGTGCACTATTTATGCAGGTAATTCATCAAGGCTACTTCAGCAGGATCTCCCAAATGTTTGTCATCCAGAACAATATAACCAGAGGCACATCGGAACATCACCACTTCCACTGTTCCCCTGCAGGGCACACAGCATCTGGACATGAACATTTATCACCATTCCCACACTATCTTCAATCAAAGGCCTGGAACTCACAATCTAACAGCATAGGCAACACCAACATATATTGTCTCAGAGATAGTAAGAAATGCCAATGCTGGAATCAGATATAATAGTGTAGAGCTGGATGAACACAGCAGGCCAGGCAGCATCAGAGGAGCAGGCAAGCTGATGTTTCTGGTCAGGACCCTTCTTCAGAAATGGGGGAAGGGTAAGGGAACTCTGAAATAAATAGAGAGAGCAGGGATGGGGTTGGGGAAGGTAGGTGGGATGGTGATAGGTGAGTGAAAGCAGCAAGTGGTGGGGATTGGTCAGTAAGGTGGGAATCCACTCCTCCTACCTCATGACAATCCCCACCACTGCCTACCTGCACTCACCTATCACCATCCTACCTGCCTTCCCCAGACCCACCCCTCCTCTCTCTATTTATTTCCCAGCTCCCTTCCACCTTCTGCATTTCTGAAGAAGGGTCCAGGCCCGAAACGTCAGCTTTCCTGCTCCTCTGATGCTGCCTGGCCTGCTGTGTTCATCCAGCTTCACATTGTGTTATCACCAACATATATTGTGTTCAGGTTCAAAAATAAGGCCTGTTGGCAATAAAGGCTGACTTTGCCAATGAAGTTTATATCCAAAAATGTAATCTTTTGAAATCTCTAATTTCTTCCTAATTATTTCCATTACTTTATGTAAAAATGTAGTGATTGTAATGAAGACAGCCAGGTGGACCTCATAGAATGAGTTCCCTGGTTGGTGCTGTTAATCTGGTCTAATCAGGGAGCACTGGCTGACAGATGTAAACAGAAATGTCAGACATCCTGACACTCTGGCAGTTCACTCTAATGAGGGTGTACCAGAGTCGAGGACTTTCCACATGTAAGTAAAGGGTGATTTGGTGACAGGATACGGCCTCTGTGGAGTTATTTTAAACATGTTGTCTCATGATGTGGTACAGGCACAAGGAGTCCTCCACAAATTATCTTTCTTCATCTGTGAGCCTTATGGTGAGCATTGGCATGCTGTTTAACTTTAAAGGCAGTGTAAGTCAACTTTGTTCTTTCCCCTCCTGATGTCAAACTTAAGTCTGATATCACCTGGAAAGCATTTAGTAGTGAAGTTTTGTCTGACTTTTATTTTCTCTCATCTTTAGCCTCAGGGAACCCAAGGCAACTGTAACACTTCCAAAATCATTACCCTGACTCAACACAATATATGGATCAATAGCAGGCTTCCTCTGTTCTGTGTGGCTTGGTACCGAACTGCACAGAACATTGACACACTGAATAACAAAAGGCCATGAATAACTCAGCTTATTTAAAGATGTTGGAATTCTGCCTTGAAAGCTACTGCTGGTATAACATTTAACTAAAATTAAAAAAAACTGAAGGTTTTTTAATTTCTTTCGTCTATGATTTCATTGTCATAACTATCTCAACCGTTATCCAGATTAACATCTTCCTTAAGACCAACAATCCTGTAAAAAGCATGTTGCAATGAGACATTGGAAGAGCATCAATAAATAACAAGGGAAGAAAATACAGAATTGCTTTGTGTATACTGACCCAAATTCTCCAATGACTCGCTTTTATTCATTGGTCCTCACATACTTAATTAAATATGAAGGAAGCTTTTGGCTCTAACACCAGTATTAGAAACATGTTGAGTTTGTGCTGAGTCTATGCACAACATTTTCATTTTTATCCAATTCAATGTTATTGTTTTTCAGAGTAGAAGTAGAAACACATCATAGATTAAAACAACAGCAATGTGGAGGCTAATCAAGCCTTCATCAGATGGTTTCTATAGTTCCTGAGCTTCACATCACACCATGACTGCCTGCTTGGCAATCCTGCAAACCTCACCTTCTCCACCCACATAAATTTCAGTATCTTTCTGATTTATTTCTTCGAAGCAGCTATTAAGTGTTGGAATTTGCTACCATTGAAACAAAGCTTCCCTTCACAATCAAATTTCATCAAGCCAATGCACATTTGTTGTTTAATTTTTCAGAGCCTGCACCTTCAGCTGACTTGCACTTTAGTACCAGGATTGCACAGTGTTCATGAGCCATCTTCACTTCTCTACCGCTCTCTGTTCTGCATTCAGGCACTCCTTAGAATTTGTTTCCAACCAAAATCATCCCAGTATCACTTTTTTGCTTCATGTGGAGGTCTGTTTGATAATGCTCCTGGTAAGTTCTTGGGAGATTTTGCAATGTTAAAACTGCAACATAAATGCCAGAGATAACAAGGTGTAGAGCTGGATGAACACAGCAGGCCAAGCAGCATCAGAGGAGCAGGAAGGCTGACGTTTCAGGCCTAGACCCTTCTGCAGAACTGAGGATTTTTGTACAATATTACATGTACAAGGACACCCAGGTCTCATTGCACCTTCTTCTTTCCCCATCTATCACAATTTAAAAGTAATCTGAACATAGAACATGACAGCACAGTACAGGCCCTTCGGCCCTTGATGTTGTGCCAACCTATCATACCAATCTGCTGTGCTTTTTGCTGCTATCAACGTGGACGACCTCACATTTATGAACATTATAATTAATATGGCATGCATTTATCCTTTCAATCTGTCCAAATCACACTGAAGCATCTCTGCACCCTCCTGACAGTTAACCATCCCATCCAGCTGTGTTGTCTGCATAAATGCCAGTCCATTTTTTATTGTAAGGTTGCGCCAACAAACCTAATTTCCTATTATAAAAATCACATGAAGTCAGCAGTGAGATGATTCTTGATGTCCATAGCAGAAGTCCTATTTTTCAACAAGACATGATTCTTGCTAGTGAGTAACAAGAGGCCAGGTTGCATATATTACTATGTATTAGCATCTCATTATTGGTTAATCTCACCTCATTGATACACAGTTTCACATTCTCCCAGCCACCAGATAGAAACTGGACAGTAACAATTTCTCATTTAAAAGCCAGATCGGAACCTGACAACTTTGCTGCTTGTTCCTCCAGCACTGCGACTTAGCCATCGATCACCAATGCCTTAGGTGTGCTCCATGTACAGCAACTGTTCACAACTCCTATCCAAGAAATTTGGCATCAGACACATACCAGCCTCATGGCATATCTCCAATTAATTTACAATATGGTTCTGCATATTGATGCTGCACTTTAGAGTGCATCAGTACCTTCAATTGCAATGCTGCAGCCAGGATCCCATCTCATGGATTTGACCAGGATGTATCTCGGGGCTCCTCACTTTGTGTATTCGCACTCACTCACTGTGTGCCTACTTGTACACTCTCAGCACCTCTGCCTTGCAATGCCTTGCCATGCCTTTTTTGCACTTTGCTCCCTCAGCCAGAGCTTAAAGTGCTTCTGTATTGTCATTTAGCAGAAGTATAATGCCAGGTGTCTTGTCATGGGGGCATCATTGTTCACACAAGGGGTGGACATGCCACATACATTAATCTCACACCTACAGTATGTGCCTGCAGTTTATGTGACAAATATACTGCATGTGCATCAACCAAATGGGGTTATGTCTCAAAGTCTCAGGGGTGTAGTCCTTGTTCATTGACAATCCAATTTTAGGGGAAATCAGGATCAGGATTGTCTCCTGTTGAGGGCAAGGAGCCTAACACCAGGCATCCCACTATCTGTCCTGGTTCTTATGCCCTATTGTAGGCTGTTCTCTCCTGAATGAGACAAATGAAGGAAATGAATCAGATGAAAGTGGCTGGTACAGCTGTTAGTGCTACCACAAGTAAGAAAGGCCCTGAGTGAATGAGTAGATAGTGCGGAGCTTATGCTGGGTTAATGGTGCAGGGAGATTTGGTGGGTGAGAGTGAATGATGGAGGATGTTACATATAATAGTAAGACTGGTAGACCGTTAGCCTTGGGGGGTGGTGAGTGCATTGGAAAGAACAGAGCGAGTGCACGAGGTCACAGAAAGAAGATGGTAGTGCTTTTCATTGCAGAGTGTGTAATGATGTGGTATCTGTTGATTCTGAGGGAAGATGATGATCCTACTCCACAACACTATGGCCTCCAAGACCCTATTGGGAAAGCCAAGTGCCAATTTTCTTTTCTGGAATAAATAGGGAGAGAGGGGGAGGCGGACCGAAGATGGAGAGTAAAGAAGATAGGTGGAGAGAGTGTAGGTGGGGAGGTAGGGAGGGGATAGGTCAGTCCAGGGAAGACAGACAGGTCAAGGAGGTGGGATGAGGTTAGTAGGTAGCTGGGGGTGCGGCTTGGGGTGGGAGGAAGGGATGGGTGAGAGGAAGAACCGGTTAGGGAGGCAGAGACAGGTTGGACTGGTTTTGGGATGCAGTGGGTGGGGGGGAAGAGCTGGGCTGGTTGTGTGGTGCAGTGGGGGGAGGGGACGAACTGGGCTGGTTTAGGGACGCGGTGGGGGAAGGGGAGATTTTGAAACTGGTGAAGTCCACATTGATACCATATGGCTGCAGGGTTCCCAGGCGGAATATGAGTTGCTGCTCCTGCAACCTTCGGGTGGCATCATTGTGGCACTGCAGGAGGCCCATGATGGACATGTCATCTAGAGAATGGGAGGGGGAGTGGAAATGGTTTGCGACTGGGAGGTGCAGTTGTTTGTTGCGGACTGAGCGGAGGTGTTCTGCAAAGCGGTCCCCAAGCCTCCGCTTGGTTTCCCCAATGTAGAGGAAGCCGCACCGGGTACAGTGGATGCAGTATACCACATTGGCAGATGTGCAGGTGAACCTCTGCTTAATGTGGAATGTCATCTTGGGGCCTGGGATGGGGGTGAGGGAGGACGTGTGGGGACAAGTGTAGCATTTCCTGCGGTTGCAGGGGAAGGTGCCGGGTGTGGTGGGGTTGGAGGGCAGTGTGGAGCGAACAAGGGAGTCACGGAGAGAGTGGTCTCTCCGGAAAGCAGACAGGGGAGGGGATGGAAAAATGTCTTGGGTGGTGGGGTCGGATTGTAAATGGCGGAAGTGTCGGAGGATAATGCGTTGTATCCGGAGGTTGGTAGGGTGGTGTGTGAGAACGAGGGGGATCCTCTTGGGGCGGTTGTGGCGGGGGCGGGGTGTGAGGGATGTGTTGCGGGAAATACGGGAGACGCGGTCAAGGGCGTTCTCGATCACTGTGGGGGGAAAGTTGCGGTCCTTGAAGAACTTGGACATCTGGGATGTGCGGGAGTGGAATGTCTTATCGTGGGAGCAGATGCGGCGGAGGCGGAGGAATTGGGAATAGGGGATGGAATTTTTGCAGGAGGGTGGGTGGGAGGAGGTGTATTCCAGGGAGCTGTGGGAGTCGGTGGGCTTGAAATGGACATCAGTTACAAGTTGGTTGCCTGAGATGGAGACTGAGAGGTCCAGGAAGGTGAGGGATGTGCTGGAGATGGCCCAGGTGAACTGAAGGTTGGGGTGGAAGGTGTTGGTGAAGTGGATGAACTGTTCGAGCTCCTCTGGGGAGCAAGAGGCGGCGCCGATACAGTCATCAATGTACCGGAGGAAGAGGTGGGGTTTGGGGCCTGTGTAGGTGCGGAAGAGGGACTGTTCCATGTAAAACAGTCCCTCTTCCGCACCTACACAGGCCCCAAACCCCACCTCTTCCTCCGGTACATTGATGACTGTATCGGCGCCGCCTCTTGCTCCCCAGAGGAGCTCGAACAGTTCATCCACTTCACCAACACCTTCCACCCCAACCTTCAGTTCACCTGGGCCATCTCCAGCACATCCCTCACCTTCCTGGACCTCTCAGTCTCCATCTCAGGCAACCAGCTTGTAACTGATGTCCATTTCAAGCCCACCGACTCCCACAGCTACCTAGAATACACCTCCTCCCACCCACCCTCCTGCAAAAATTCCATCCCCTATTCCCAATTCCTCCGCCTCCGCCGCATCTGCACCCACGATAAGACATTCCACTCCCGCACATCCCAGATGTCCAAGTTCTTCAAGGACCGCAACTTTCCCCCCACAGTGATCGAGAACGCCCTTGACCGCGTCTCCCGTATTTCCCGCAACACATCCCTCACACCCCGCCCCCGCCACAACCGCCCCAAGAGGATCCCCCTCGTTCTCACACACCACCCTACCAACCTCCGGATACAACGCATTATCCTCCGACACTTCCGCCATTTACAATCCGACCCCACCACCCAAGACATTTTTCCATCCCCTCCCCTGTCAGCTTTCCGGAGAGACCACTCTCTCCGTGACTCCCTTGTTCGCTCCACACTGCCCTCCAACCCCACCACACCCGGCACCTTCCCCTGCAACTGCAGGAAATGCTACACTTGTCCCCACACGTCCTCCCTCACCCCCATCCCAGGCCCCAAGATGACATTCCACATTAAGCAGAGGTTCACCTGCACATCTGCCAATGTGGTATACTGCATCCACTGTACCCGGTGCGGCTTCCTCTACATTGGGGAAACCAAGCGGAGGCTTGGGGACCGCTTTGCAGAACACCTCCGCTCAGTCCGCAACAAACAACTGCACCTCCCAGTCGCAAACCATTTCCACTCCCCCTCCCATTCTCTAGATGACATGTCCATCATGGGCCTCCTGCAGTGCCACAATGATGCCACCCGAAGGTTGCAGGAACAGCAACTCATATTCCGCCTGGGAACCCTGCAGCCATATGGTATCAATGTGGACTTCACCAGTTTCAAAATCTCCCCTTCTCCTACTGCATCCCTAAACCAGCCCAGTTCATCCCCTCCCCCCACTGCACCACACAACCAGCCCAGCTCTTCCCCCCCACCCACTGCATCCCAAAACCAGTCCAACCTGTCTCTGCCTCCCTAACCGGTTCTTCCTCTCACCCATCCCATCCTCCCACCCCAAGCCGCACCCCCAGCTACCTACTAACCTCATCCCACCTCCTTGACCTGTCCGTCTTCCCTGGACTGACCTATCCCCTCCCTACCTCCCCACCTACACTCTCTCCACCTATCTTCTTTACTCTCCATCTTCGGTCCGCCTCCCCCTCTCTCCCTATTTATTCCAGTTCCCTTCCCCTATCCCCCTCTCTGATGAAGGGTCTAGGCCCGAAACGTCAGCTTTTGTGCTCCTGAGATGCTGCTTGGCCTGCTGTGTTCATCCAGCCCCACATTTTATTATCTTGGAATTCTCCAGCATCTGCAGTTCCCATTATCTCTGCCAATTTTCTTTGTTCAACATGTCTGCGCACATTGCCAGGAACCATCCAGGACAGATAGACTGTGTTTGTACTAGTGCATGGCTGGATTTTAAAGATGGTGTTGGTGCCAGGAATTCCGGAAGGACACAGCAGTGGCAAGTACTTCCAGCTAAAGAGTGGGAAGATGCACCAAGCAATGAGGCGAGTTTGGGAAGACAGTATGGGAAAACTTGTTGGCTCCACAGCAAGAAGCTGTCTATGAAACTTTCCAACATTGACACTTTGCCAATTTCTGGTAAGTTTTAGCCCAATGATTCAGAAAGTGCAATGCTATCCATGCTCCATCTAAGATGCCTTTCTTCAGGTTGTATTCTAAAGACACAGCTAAATCTCTGTCATGATTTGATAGCTTCAAGGCAGGAAGAAAGAAAGTTCAAGCAAAAAGCCCATTTTCCAACTGTTTAAGATATACAGGCAGGCAAAAAGAGCTTGCAATCCGTCTGAATTTATTTGTTTAAACTGAGAAATATTCAAATAAGGAGTGAAAGGGAGGATGTTAGAGGAAATGTATTAAATGGAAAATAGGGCAAAGGTAATGGTACATAATGATGTATGGCTTATAGATAGAAAACACTATTTTATATATAAACAAATAGATTAAATTTTGGCAAAGCAAATGTTCATGTTAATCGTTTCTGATATAAGACCAGCAATCTGAAATATTAATAATTTATTCTTCATTGATGCCACTGAATATCTCCATCAATTTTCTTTGTACTTAATTTCAGAATCTCAGCATCAGAAGCACTTTGATTTTGTATTGGGGCCAATCATCCTGTATTGCAAAGTAATTGATATTTTAATGAATTCCAGCTGGGCATTGATTTTAAATCTTGCAGCGTGTAATCCTAAATTAAGTATTTGCACACCAACATTTGCACTGTTCCAGGTCATAAGGATTATTATAAGTAGGACAAAGTGATTTGCCTACAATGTCATTGCTTTTGAAAATGTCATTTATGTAGTTCTCAATCAGTTCATTCTACACAAATGTCACAAATGACG
Source organism: Stegostoma tigrinum (assembly GCF_030684315.1). Lineage (NCBI taxonomy): Eukaryota > Metazoa > Chordata > Chondrichthyes > Orectolobiformes > Stegostomatidae > Stegostoma > Stegostoma tigrinum. The sequence goes on along the minus strand of NC_081384.1, from coordinate 5,272,291 downwards.
CTGCCAGTCCATTTGCTTTCCCCATTCAACACAGAAGAGTAAAGATTGACATGATCAAGGCCTTTAACGTTGTGAAAGGGATTGACAAGGTCATCCAGAGAAAATGCCTGCAATATTGGTAAAAATAACACACAGGGCCATAGCAATTAGATAACCATACAATGCCAATGAAGTATTCAGGAATAGCTTCTTTACACAGAGTGGCAAGAATGAAGAAATCATTGCCACGAATAGTAGATGAAGAAAATAGTGCAGATACATTTAAGAGGTAGCTTATGCGGAGCATAAATATCGGCATAAGATAGTTGGGCCAATTTACCTATTTCTAAGGCGCATATTCTACATAACCTTTTTTGGTACGGTTCCATGATTCTATTACCCATTGCCAGACAAATTACAATTTCTTTCGACAGAAACCAAAACACTGGCAAATCAGGTTATTGACATAAATATTAGAAATGAGCAATCCAATGACCTTTTCACATATGCATTATTATTTGCATGGGTGCAGAGTTTGCATGTTTCACGATTCTGAGCAATGCAATTTCACATACTTCACGATTCTGAGCAATTTTCATTTTCAGTAAAATCAAAATCGTAAAACCAGCAGGGAAACTTCCCCAATTGTGGGCAAACAAGTGTGCATTACTCTAACTCTGTTGGCTGGATGGTTTGCTTGCAATGCAGAATAATGCCAACAGCTTAATTCAATTCCTGCACCAGCTAAGGTTGTCATGAAGGACTCTGTTTCTCAAACTTTCCCCTTGCCTGACGTGTGGTGAGCCTCGTGTTAAACTATCATCTGTCATCTCTCTGTAATAAGAGAACAACCCTACGGTGTGCTAGTACTACAGCGGCTTTACCTTTTTTTCTATACCTTTTTTTGAAAATACTTCTGTGAAGCAGTTTAGGACATTTTATTGTGCCCACATTGCTACATTAATGCAAGTTGTTGTTGTGATTTAAGATTGTGATCAATTTGCATTTTGACAACACTGGCACTTTAATAGCTATGAATAGCAAAAAAATCTTCAGGATCCAAGAAAAGCAGCAGCAGGATGACTAATTGTATTACACAGTGTATCCATATTCCTGGTAAATGAGGTTCCGATAGCAGCATTTTTCTGTATTTCAGAATGCAAATGATATTTTCTTCATTATTTCCTGTAAATGATGTCACTTTCTTGCATCTTTGTACGTACAAATAAATGATTAAGATCCTTCAGTTCCCTCCACTGTGACCTAAAGACAAAATGGATTCCTGCCATTTTGTCTCAATTCTATTTGGGCCAATTATCGGAATGCATGTAGCAGGTGGGGGAGGAGGCGAGGGAGAATTGTGAACACACACCTTCAGAGATAAGGGAAATATGTTTGGAGATTTTTAAAATTTTATCTTAAAGTGGCACTATTGTAGCAAAATGTTGAGCAAATATTTTTGTCAGATGCTTGAAATAATCACAACAAAGATTAAACCATGCTTGTAGAATCTTTAGCATAGTAAGCATCCCAAGTTGCTTCATATTAGGTTAGAAAGCCATTAAAAATGAAAACCAAGTATTGGATTCATTTCCAAAAGAAACAATTCAAAAGCAACAAGCATAAGTTAAAGTTGCATTGAAGCTGTTTAAAAGTAAGGAATCTCCCATTTTGGATAGAGATGAGGAGGAACATTTCCTCTCAGAGGGTTGTAAGTGTCTAACGCTCTTCCTCTGAGACAGGTGAAGACAGAGAGAGATAAAATCTCCGAACAAAGGAGACAACAGATTTTTTTGAGATGGATGGGATGTGTAGTTGAGTTTACAGTGAGATCAGCCATTAACTTATTGAGTGGTGGAGCAATTGATCCTGATACTAATTTATATGCTTGTGTAATATTGTTGAGAGTACAGATCATAGAATCCTATAGTGTGGAAACAGGCCCTTCAGCCCAACAAGTGCACACCCACCCACAGAGCATCCCATCCCCCTGTAACCCACCTAATCTACACTTCCCTGAACACCACGGGCAATTTAGCATGGCTAATCCACCTAGCCTGCACATCTTTGGACTGTGGGAGGAAACCGGAGCATTCGGAAGAAACCCACGCTGACACAGGGAAAATGTACAAACTCCACATGGACAGTCACCTGAGGGTGGAGTTGAACTCAGATCCCTGGTGCTATGAGGCAGCAGTGCTACTATTGAGCCACCATGTTAGACACCAGGTTAGATACTTACAACCTTCTGAGAGGAAATGTTCCGCCTCAACTCTACCCAAAATGGGAGATTTCTTATTTTTAAACAAGTTCTATGCAACTTTAATTTATGCTTGTTACTGTTGAATTGTTTCTTTCAGAAATGAATCCAATACTTCCAATACCATGACTAATTCTGGTATTCAAATTCCATAAACCATGTATATGGACATTGAAGGAAGTTCAAAAAATATTTTCTAGAATTGAGAGATTGGGCTAAAGCTCGTGCTTGTTGGCTAGTGACAGTTGATATTTTTGGGCTGTTCTTTTGCTGCGAAGCATAATGAGATATCTTGCCGTATCTTTCCAAATCTGCCTCATTAATTATCTAGACTGCCCTGCAGCATCCATCTCATTCAATTCTATCCCCATCTTACCATGCATTGTTCCCAGAACAAGTCACTAATCAGCGGATATTCACCAAAAGATTGACATTTCTTGTGCTGAGCCGTCTATAAAAAGCTTCTGCACTAACCCAACAACCCATTTCAACCCAGTGCCCAGGTGGCAACCCACCACACTGAATTTTCCTCCAACTGTCCTGAAACCATGACATTGCAATTTGATGAAGGCAGCTTTGTTCTGCTAAGCCCCCTGATGAAGTCCTGGGTGATGGTCACAGACAATAACATGCACTCTCAGCTATGCCCTCTAATGCTGTTCTGTCTACCCCATACCATCCTTGTCCCAATGGCTACTCATGCTTCTGCCTCTCACTCCCCTCAAACATCCCTACCTTGAGTCTCACAGCCCTTTTAGTAGAGAGGACCACACTGCCCTTTCAGGGCCCCTTGCAACATCCTCAACAACATATTCACTCCAGACATCTGGCTGACTTTCACATGTACCCTGTTCACATGAACGACCAGATCCTTGGCTGCTGTCTGGCAGCTCCCAGAAAGATGATTTGCAATTCCCATGACAGCTTGTGATGGCCATGCAGGACAGATCACTACCGACTTCTGAGATTGTTGTCAGGCAAATCCCCTGACCATATTCAATCTGACTGTGGCCAAACCAATGGATTGTGCCTTTGACTGACAATATCAGGACCCCATGACAGATATCATGCATCCTTGACCAGACTGAGGACTCGCCCAAACCACTTTTCAACATGGCTCTTTGGTTGAATAATGTGCAGTGCGTTTACCTCACAGGAAGCTGGCACATTCTGGAGGTGTTACATTGTCATCTCAGTGTGCTTTGCAGCAAGACTTTCTACCATGCCCATTCCCAGACACATCCCTACTTACAAGCATCACAAGTAGGCTATCTGTGTTTGCACAAAAAAGGACCTCGATTTTACAGTACTCAGAGCTGTTGGCTCTAATTAAAGCACCAAAGCACCACTAGGCAGGCCAAGGCAAGGCATTTATGCAGTTAGGCATTAAGTGACTGGGCGCTAAGACAGCTAACAAGCAACCCTGAGTTGCACCCTAGCTCAACCAGGCTGGGTCCTGTCCTGGCATGGAAAGTGTCTTAGCAGCAGCCTTTCAATACTAGCTACCAGTGCACTCAGCAAGCCAGATCTATCCCTCGTAAGTATTTTGCAAGTGGATCATGAGGGATCGGCAAATGTTGGATGCTAGTGTCATGAAAAATGGTGCATGCGACTGGTTGCCCTGGATCATGCCATCATACGCTGTTGCAATGTGACCAACATGAAGGCTAATCACCGCCACTGGCGAGCTAAACTTGCCAGGTATCTGCTCTGATTTCCATGTTTAGAATTCTTGATTTTTAACTTTGTTGGCATGTTCAGTAAGATAGGAAGTTAACGAGGCTTTTAACAAACTATAACCCCTTTAATTGGCAACTTGTCGCTGTCAAATGAGGAACTCACTTTGTTGCCGAGCAGATGTACGGAAAGTTTGAGCGAATGGCTCCTGACGTTGAGATGGGGCTTGGCAGACTTTTCACATGATTTTTTCACAATACCTATGATAGCCCACCTCAAACAGACTCTTGTAAGATTCCACTCTTGTTGAGCAAGGAAATCAAAGGTTATTGGGGGGAGATGGGAATACGAAATTGGGAACACAAATAGATCAGCCATTATTTTACTAAATGGTGGAGTAGGCTTGAAAGATGAATTGCCTATTTCTGTTTCAATTTGTACATTGCTTTTAAGTATGGAAGTAAAAAATATGAAGGGTTTCAGCAGCAGTCAAGCTGAGACTGGGACTAAGATAGCCAAAGTATCAGTAAAGTTTATCGGTAAAGTTTATAATCATTTCTCATAAAACAATGATCCTTTCAAAAAAAACAAGTTAAAATGGTGCTTGGGTTCTTTCTTTTATCTCAAATGGGTTAGATGTCTTTGTTCCTGTAAGTTAAATAGTTAGGTTTAAGCGAAAATGTAAGTACAGAGTTCTGTGATTATCAGATGTTAAAACAATGGGACTCATTCATGAAAAAAACTGTTAAACTGAGCTTTTAGCTTGGAATATTTAGCTTCAGTATGATTTTGTTGTGGTTGCATGCTAAAACTAGCTAACTGTATTAGATATGTGTCCAAGCTGAGGCTAGAGAAAGTCTGACAGGATAGGGCCAAAGGCAATTAATTGCTTGAAATTCACAAGTTGAAGAAAGAGATTTTTTTTCCCCAACTGCAGAAATAGCTTAGAGAATACACGAGTACATGAATGGTCTGTAAAATGCTAAAAAGCATAAATAATGTAAGTGTATGTATCTGGTTTGCTGTGTGGCTAGGGTAGGAGCCTAAACCTGTGGGGTACATGTTTGTTTACAGTGGTTGTGTGAAATGTATGAATTTCAACAAAACTTCTTCTCTGTTGGGTCTAGGCCTGAAACGTCAGCTTTTGTGCTCCTGAGATGCTGCTTGGCCTGCTGTGTTCATCCAGCTCCACACTTTGTTATCTTTCTTCTCTGTTGACATGACTGGAAAAGAACAGCATGTTCAGAAATGGCTGCAAGAAGTACATTTCCCTGGTGGAGGTGGGAGGCAGGGTTGGCAATTTGTGTGTAGAGCCAGGAGTCACCGACTCAAAATAAGAGGCAGGCTCAGATGACTAATTTCTTCACTCAGAAGACAGTGCAGGAGGTCTGTATAGGTTCAGTCATTCAGTATGTTCGAGACTGAGATTAATAGATTTCTACATACTAAAAACAACAAGGGATACTAGGGTAGTGCAGGAAAATGGTTTTGATTAGCCTGATCTCATTGAATGGCAGAGCTGGCTCAAAGGGCTTATTCCCCAATTTCTCATGGTACGGTGACTGATTTATTTAATCTTCAGGTACATTTATTTATTGGGATAAATGACTATAGCAGGTTTTTTTTATTTCAGTTTAATGTTATTATATTTTAAGTTATTTCATCTACTCATCCAATCTTAGTTGACCTAGTTGCCCCTTTGTCTATTCACCTTCAACCTGTTTGGACTTAATTCCTAGTTTTCCTTGGATTTGAACTTCTCTGCTTGAATCTGCTTGGATAACAATTTAGCGATAGTGAATAACTAAACAAAAAGCAATTTTTGTGTTAGGAACAGAAATGAAAAATACACATTTAAATGACAAATCTTGGCATGAGAGAACGAAAGAAATAAAGTATGTGATAAAATGTAGGATAAACCCTCAATAAAGTATGATGGCTTATCAACTGAGTTTTCCAGAATTTTACAAGTATGTGAAATTGATAGGTAGGAAAAGAGCAGCTGATCTATTAAACTTGCTTTTGATTGGCAATATGTTACATTCATTTTTTTCCCAAATTGGCATTGGTGAGATGCTGAGCTAACTCAACATGGGGTACAGTATTGCCCTGTTGAGGATGAATAGCCTGCTGTTCATCGTGGAGCTGTGGGAAAGGAATTGAATAAATATTGTAGAACTTTGCTTGGCTCTCTGGGATTCAGGAAATATTTCTACAAAATTCCCATTCAGGCCTTCAGAAGTCTAAATAAATAATGCACAATGCAAGGTACGGCTGATATTTCTTTTTCTGACAACAAAAGACACTTTCTTCTTTCTTTTGTGTGTGTGTGTGTGTGTGTCTATGTTAGTTATTGGGGATGGGCATCACTGGCAAGGCATTTATTGTCTAACTTTAATTTTCCTTTACCAGTTTGATGCATTTTTCTTGTTGCACACTTTAATCTTGAGGTTTGTACTGATGATATTGTTGCTTACCTACTATAGTGAGGCTGCCTGCAAAGAACAAATTTCAAAGGATAATTAGGAGGATCAAGTGAACGATTGTTAAAACTGATAGGTTAGTCAGAAGAACGTTGTTCAAGAGGCTGTTTAGAATTCTTTCTGCTGTCAGAAACCAGGCTGGTGGGCATTTAAACGAGAAAAATTTGCTTATTTAGACAGTTATTAAACATCCCAGCACGACAGGTGAAGAGGTTCTCTTGCTCTGAACTCTGTTAGACAGCAACTGCCAAATGGAACAAGGACAAAAATGTTTCAAACAACCTGTTAAGAAGCCAAAGATCTTAAATTAAACAGGTCAAGCATCAATGTCAATGTTACCGGTACCAGTCCATGTAACGGCTGTAACATTTTACTTTCTAGTTTTTCCACAAACAACTCTTTTGGACTGACTGTCTCCTTCCTAGTCTGTGTGTATTGTGTTATTGCTTCTTCTCAAATTTAATAACTCATACACTAACTCATTTATTAATTCCAGAAACCAGGCTAAATTGACTCCTTTTAGAACATAAATGGATTTGGTCTGGGGGGGATGGTATCAACAATGGAAGGGATCCTTTTTAAATTAACCTTGTTGTGGGAAATCAAGGCCCAGGTGAATAAAGAAGAGGAGCCAGTTCAAGCCTCCTCACCTGGGTCTTTTAAGATCCTATACAGACAACAAGCAAAACAAACGTCATCTACAAAATACCTTGCAAGAACTGTGACAAACACTACATTGGACAAACAGGCAGAAAGCTAGCCACCAGGATACATGAACATCAACTAGCCACAAAACGACATGACCCACTATCACTCGTATCCTTACATACAGATGAGGAAGGACACCACTTTGATTGGGACAACACATCCATCCTAGGACAAGCCAAACAGAGACATGCACGAGAATTCCTAGAAGCATGGCATTCCAACCGGAACTCCATCAACAAACACATTGACTTGGAGCCAATCTACCATCCCCTGAGAAAAAGAACAGGAAATGACATCACCAACCCAAGGAAACCTCACCAGATAAATAGAAAGCGGGACATAACACCAGCGCTTCGTCGGAGGCTCACTGATGATGTTACCTAGAATGGTGATGAAACGTCTGAGAACTAAGCTTTCTTTCAGTTCCTCATTCTCCCTAATCTCTTGGATCACTATTTCTGGGAGGTTTCTTGTATACAGAAGGCAGATATAAAGTAATTATAAGTCTCTCTGCTATTGTCTTATAACCCATTGTACATTTCTGCCTGTAAAGAATCCACAGCTGTCTTTATTAATCTTTTCCTTTCTCCATAAATAGAGAAATTTGTACAGTCAATTTTGTTTTTGTGTTTATTACTAGTTTACATTCATATTCCATTCTCCTTTTCTTTATACATTTCTTGATACTTATTTCCTGAATTCCAAAATGCTCCCAGTGCCCAGGCTTATTAATATTTTTTGGCCACTTTCGAAGCCTCTTCTTCTGGTCTAACAGAAGATTTAAATTCCTTTTTTAGTCACAGTCGACTCATTTTTCCTGTTGGGTTCTATGTATTAAAGGAAGGTATGTTTGTCACAAAACTTGAATAAGATATTTAAATACAAGATATTGTCCAAATACAATCTTAGGCTTGAATGTATTTTCCCAATGCAGCACAGCTAACTTGCATCTCCAACTTTCATAGCTCCCTTTGTTTAGATTTAACATATCTGTTTTGGATTAAACCACATTAGTTTCAAAGTCAACGTAAAAGTATTTTGGTCAGTCTTCCCTAAAGCTTATTCTATAACAAGATTAGTAATTAGCCCTTCTCATTGCATTATACTAGGTCTAAAATGGCCTGGTTCCTCAACATGCTGCACCAGAAAATCATCTCATACACATTCAGGAATTTGCCTTTCACACATTAGTTTATTAGAGTTACACAGTCTACATGCAAATTGAAGTCACCCATGATTACTGCCTTACCTTGTTACATGTACCCACTCATTTTCATATTGGTATCACACCCAGTATTACTCCATAACTCCATTACTCTTCTTCAAACTAATGTCATGGGATATTTTACATTCACCTAAACAGACAGATGACATTTTAGTTTAGATTAGATTCCCTACAGTGTGGAAACAGACCCTTCGGCCCAACAAGTCCACACTGTCCCTCGAAACATTCCACCCAGTAACATCCCATCGAAAACACAGCTCCTCTGACACTGCAATCTTTCCTCCCCCATTAAACAGTTTGATTGGCTCTGGCAAAATTGAAGCACCAGCAGTAAAATTGTCCAATTCACAATACATTGCATGGGAGTGTCAGCTTCTTTTGTTCTTGCACTAAAGCTTGGAGTTGGACTTGAATGTGAAAACTTGTGACTCAGAGGTGAGAGCGCTACGCACTGAACCACATGGCAATTTCCAATTTTAAAATGCAAATGGATATAGTGCCTGCTTAGAGTAATGGGGTGCATTGTGATTTGATGAAAATCAGGAACCTACTGCATTAATAGATGCCAAGTGGATTTTCACCAAAGTCTGAGTGAGGGAATTGCCAAAGATGGGTGGTGTTTGGCTGCAGCAGATATGTGGACTATAAAAAGGGTTTCCAGGGTAAATGTGGAACCAGGAGCAGGATTCTGAGATTGTGAAATTCCTTCACCATCGCTACCCCTACTGCTCATTTTGCCCTCCCCCGTTACCAAATCCACACTCTCCCAAACCTCCTCCAATTCTTCATTTACCCAAAAATTGGTAAGTTGCTAAAGTGTCATCTGATCTTTTGCTATCAGCAGCCAATGTTTTCTCTTCCCACTGCAACTAGGATTGGCTGTACCATGGAGAAAATTCAAATTTTGAATGGTTATTGATATAAGACAACGATTAGCAAATCCATTAAAGAATTCAAGATAAACTTCATTATTCAGGAAAATGTGAGAACATCAAACACATTACCGCAGAAGTTGAGGTGGTGCCACCATTTAAGATACCTGATTAAAAAAAATGAAGAAAATGAAGAGAAGAGAACAGAGGACATATGGAGAGGATGAGATGAAAGAAACTGAGAAGTTGCTCATACAGAGCATAAACACTAGATAGGCTGAATGGTGCTTTCATTGCTGTAAATTCTCAGTAATTCTCTGTAAATGGGATTCAAAATCTAGTGTACTTAGAGCCTGAAATATTCAACCACTTTCTCTTGAAATCTACTCAAGATTAAAATCAACTTCCAGGTTTTGTTACAGTAAACAGTCAGTCCTATTTTAAATTGCTGCATTCTCTTCAATGATTAAAAGCTTTGCTTCAAAGCTCTCCAGTAAAATAAAGTGTCTGTTTGGCTGTTACTCTGATCTCAAAATGATTGGCTACATCTCAAAAAAGGATTGTGGAATGTCAAGTAGCTGACTCAAATGAACATTTTTAGAAAGTACGTTTAGAAGGGTCAGTCAGTCTGCCAAAATCTTTCTGGAACAAGCCAGTGATACATTGTGTATTTTATAGATTCTTCCTTTTCATTCTCTACAGGCTTCTGTTTTTTTCCAGTGTGGAGCTAGAGGAGCACAACAGGCCAGGCAGCATCAGAACAGCAGGAAAGTTGATGTTGTGTGTTGGGACCCTTTTACAAAAATGGGGGAGGGAGCTACGAAATAGAGAGAGGAGGGGTGGGGCTGGGGAAGGTAGGTGGGATGGTGATAGGTGAATGCAGGTAGGCAGTGGTGGGCATTGATCAGTGGGATGAGATGAGCAGATAGATGGTAGAGAAGATGGACACATTTTGTCAGATCAAGGAGGCAGGGATGAGAGGGAGGGTTGGTCACGGGATGAGGCCAGGCTGGGGAAATTTTGAATCTGGCGAAGTCCACATTGAGACCAATGGGCTGTAGGCTCCCAAGGTGGAATATGAGGTACTGTTCTGCCAGTTTCCGGGTGGCGTCATTGTGACACTGGAGGAGGCCCAGGATGAACATGTTGCCCAGGGAGTGGGAGGGGGAGTTGAAATGGTTCACGACTGGAAAGTATTGTTGTTTATCCCAAACAGATCACAGGTGCTCCGCAAAGTGGTCTCTGAGCCTTCGCTTTCAATTTCAAGCCCACCAACTCCCAGAGCTACCTAGTCTACACATTCCTGCAGGAATGCAATCCCCTACTCCCAATTACTCTGCCTCCACTTCATCTGCTCCAAAGATGGGCATTCCACTCCCAAACATCCCAGTTGTTCTCTCATTTCAAGAACCGCAACTACCCCCTTCAGTGGTCGAAAATGCTTTCAACCGCATTTCTTGCGTTTCCTGCACCTCTGCCCTTACATCCCCTCCCCGCAACAAAAACAAAGGCAGGATCCCCCTTGTCCTCACATATCACCTCACTAACCTCCGTATCCAACGTATCATTCTCCACCACTTCCACCACCTGCAATCCAACCCCACAACCGAAGATATATTTCCCTTCCCACCCGTATCTGCCTTCTGTAGGGACCGCTCTCTCCACGACTCCCTCGTCCGTTCCAACTAACACCATCACCTCCTGCACCTTTCCCTGTAACTGCAGGAAGTGCTACACCTGGCCCTACACTTCCCCCTCACCTCCACTCAAGGAACCAAACAAACCTGTCAGATTAGACAGAGGTTCACCTGTACATCCGTCAATGTGACCTATTGCATCCGCTGCTCCCGATGCTCTTCTCTACCATCTATCTGCTCATCTCATCCCACTGATCAATGCCCACCACTGCCTACCTGTATTCACCTATCACCATCCCACCTACCTTCCCCAGCCCCACCCCTCCTCTCTCTATTTCGTAGCTCCCTCCCCCATTTTTGTAAAAGGGTCCCAACACGCAACATCAACTTTCCTGCTGTTCTGATGCTGCCTGGCCTGTTGTGCTCCTCTAGCTCCACACTGGAAAAAAACAGAAACCTGTAGAGAATGAAAAGGAAGAATCTATAAAATACACAATGTATCACTGGCTTGTTCCAGAAAGATTTTGGCAGACTGACTGACCCTTCTAAACGTACTTTTTAAAAATGTTCATTTGAGTCAGCTACTTGACATCCCATGACCAACCCTCCCTGTCATCCTATCTCCTTGACCTGACATAATCTATCCATTTTCTCTCCCACCCATCTGCTCCTCCCACCTCACTGACCAATCCCCACCACTGCCTACCTGCACACTCACCCATCACTATCCCACCTACCTTCCCTCCTCTAATTATTTCAGAGGCCCCTTCCCCCTCCCCCATTTCTAAAGGGTCCCAACCTGAAACATCAACTCTCCTGTTCCTCTGATGCTGCCCTACCTGCTGTATTCCTCCAGCTCCACACTGTTATCTTTGACTCTAGTATCCTCAGTTCTTACTATCTCTGTTTTTTTCCCATAGAGTTTTTCCATTCCTGAAAATGTGATTGATCATGCTTTCAGGTCGTTAATAAGACTCTAGTAACTCACTTAATCAATCACCCTATCCTTTCCTTTGTAATTTAATGCCATTAAATTGTTGTCCATCCCTAATTGGTTAATCTGTTGTGCAGTTGAATGACTTCTTTGCCATTTTCAAGGGCAGTTAAGAACATAGAACATTACAGCACAGTACAGGCCCTTCGCCCCTCGATGTTGTGCCGACCTGTCATACCAATCTGAAGCCCATCTCATCTACACTATTCCATGTACGTCCACATGCTTGTCCAACAACGACTTAAATGTACTTAAAAGTTGGCGAATCTACTACCGTTGCAGGCAAAGCGTTCCATACCCTTACTACTCTGAGTAAAGAAACTACCTCTGACATCTGTCCTATATCTTTCACCCCTCAATTTAAAGCTATTCCCCCTCGTGCTCGCAGTCACTATCCTAGGAAAAAGGCTCTCCCTATCCACCCTATCTAACCCTCTGATTATCTTATGTCTCAATTAAGTCACCTCTCAACCTTCTTCTCTCTAACGAAAACAGCCTCAAGTCACTCAGCCTTTCTTCATAAGACCTTCCCTCCATACCAGGCAACATCCTAGTAAATCTCCTGAGATGCTGCTTGGCCTGCTGTGTTCATCCAGCTTCACACTTTATTATCTTGGATTCTCCAGCATCTGCAGTTCCCATTATCTCTAATACAACGTCCTAGTAAACCTCCTCTGCACCCTTTCCAAAGCTTCCACATCCTTCTTATAAATGCGGTGACCAGAACTGTACGCAATATTCCAAGTGCTGCCGCACCAGAGTTTTGTACAGCTGCAGCATAACCTCATGGTTCTGGAACTCGATCCCTCTATTAATAAAAGCTAAAACACTATAGTGTTTTAGAGTAAGCCACATTTCTGTTGGTCTGGTCAGACCAGATAAGAATGGCAGATTCTCAGAGTTTAAGACCAATAATTAATTAGTAATATTTGGAAATGAACAATCCTGTAGGACTGGTCCTTCATTTTGAAATATAAATAAAATGAGTCATACCAGAATATCGTGTTTGCCAGTTTTTCTGTACTTTCCTTGTAGATTTCCTTCCCTAAAGAAGGTTCAAATGTATTAAGGAATTGACTTTCTACAACAATCGATAATAGTTTAATGGTCATTATTACTGAGTCTAGCTTTCAATTCGATATTTTATTAACTGAATTTAATTTCGACTAGCAGTGGAATTTGAACTCATGCTCCCAGAAAATTATATTAGGTCTCTGGATTACTAATCCAGTGATACTGCATGATGCCATCCTACCCGCCCACCATGAACGAGGACATTTTAGGGACATTTTAAATTTTCTGCTATTCAAGCTGCAGTGAATCCTTAACAAGATTTACTTCCATTTTTAATATCATTCATTTCAACCAGTCGAAAATTTTTTTTAATCTGTCTTGTTGGGTCTATAAATACAGACAAAATCTGGGAGGTCAAGCAGGAAACATTAATTCACTTTGTAATCTTTAATCTGGTTGTCTATCAATACCTGCCTTGAGTCAATTGCTAAAATGTACATAAAATGTTAAAGTTCCTCAAACTTGTCTAATTATTTCCCCACTACATTTAGCTTACGAAAGAGAACGCATGTGTGGAGAATAGATCATGTCAACTTGCCTCTACTATTACAAACACATTACTGCACCAATATACTGTTCTGCTACCCAACTTGTTATCAAGAAATTAAAATTAAAATTCTGGAGATTCCACATAATCCAAAGTTATGGTAGTGTAGAAGAGAACCCATAGTATCTGTCTGTTGAAAGACCAATCTAACTTGGCTCACTCCCAGAACTTTCCCCATATCCATGCAATATTTTCTTCAATTATTTACTCAATTCCTTTTTGAAGGTCACTGTTGAATCTTTATTCTCCAACCTGTGAGGCAGTGCATTCCAATTCCTAATAATGCAGTGTGTCAGAAAGCTTTGCTTCATGTCACCTCCGATTCTTTTGGCAATTGCCTTAAATCCATGCTTTCTTTATGTGAACCTTTCAGCCAAGGGAAATTACTTACTCTTATTTACTTCCTTTATTATTTTAAGCACCTTTACCAAATGTCCTTACTGCTCTCTGCTCTTATGTGATCAACGCCCGTTTCTCCAGTCTATCCATATAAGTGTACACATAACACCTCTCATCTCTGAAATCAGTCTAGAAAGTCTCTTTAGTCTCTTCATGGTGTTCATATCCTTCTGAAAGTGTGATACCAAGAACTGAACACAGTATTTTAAAGAAATAGCTATATCTATTTTATAAATGTTGTTTGCATAAGAAATAAGTCACCTCGACATATTTGTTTCCACTTATTGCTGCTTTTAGCTCATATTTGTAAGGTCATAGGTTTGAGTCGAACACCTGAGTATTCGATCAAGACTGATATTTAAATATAAAATAATGTTAGTGTTTCATTTTTTTAACGTGCTAACCCCTTTGACTGAGATTTTAGGTTTAATAAAATCTCATCTATTTGTGAAGATCCCACAGCAATCAAGAGGTGAGAGTTACCCAGTATCCTTTCCAAAATTATTTCCTCAATAAGCCTCACCAAAAACAAATCAGCAAGCACTTTATCTCACTACTGTTTCCTGAACGTTATTTGTAAAATATTTGCTGTATTTTACCAATGAAATAGCAGAAATAACATTACATAAAGCTTTGAGATGTTTTCATAGCGCAACAAGGTGCAATGTAAATTTTTTTTGACATCACAAATAATCAACTAAGGACACCACGAACAATATAATTACAATCATCTCCTAACCATGTGAATACTTAATAAAGAAAACAAATGTTTGAGTTGGTGGGTAAAGGCCACCAGAAATAACTCTGTCACAGTTACGATATATATAAATAATATTTTAAATTCAAATGTAATTTTATGCGCTGTTACTACCAAGGATTGAGCAAAATGTATGTAGTTTACTAAGAAACATTTATGTTTGATCAAGATCATACATGCATCAAGATTTTATATAAACCCTTAAACAAACTGCCAATCTGCTGACCTTTCTCCCCTAGATCATGTAATACTTCATTCAGTAACTTCATCCATCAAAAAAACTACTTACAGCCAAATTAAAACAACAAAGTGTGAAGCTGGATGAACACAGCAGGCCAAGCAGCATCTCAGGAGCACAAAAGCTGACGTTTTGGGCCTAGACCCTTCATCAGAGGAGGGTCTAGGCCCGAAACGTCAGCTCTTGTGCTCCTGAGATGCTGCTTGGCCTGCTGTGTTCATCCAGCTTCACACTTTGTTATCTTGGATTTTCCAGTATCTGCAGTTTCCATTATCTCTGACTACAGCCAAATTAACTTTCCTTCTAAAATCTCCTGATGCTTCAAGGCATCATTTGCCTTTAAGGGTGTATTTATGAATGAACTGAGCAGAATAACTAGTGTTCTATTGTCTTGTGGGTAAATGTCACAAGTTGTGATAAAGAACAAGACAATTTAGGTTTGAAAGTCAGTTTGCTCTGACTTAGCCAAGATGGAGAAGTTACATGAATAACCTCAGAGTCCATGGGTTAAGGAACGATCCCATATTCAGCCTTTGTTCTTGGAAAACTGTCAAGGGCAATTGTAGATACTATTGATCAACACTCAAGAATGACTGGTTTTTCAAAGCTCATAACCAAAGGAAAAAACATGATAAACAAGATTTAAATACAACACATAGAGGAACACTCACTGATAAACTCACTGCAAGTGAAGTACAGTATACAAAAAATTTTGAAACCAAGCTCTCTGATGAAGGGTCTAGGCCCGAAACGTCAGCTTTTGTGCTCCTGGGATGCTGCTGGGCCTGCTGTGTTCATCCAGCCTCACATTTTATTATCTTGGATTCTCCAGCATCTGCAGTTCCCATTATCACTCACACTCAGCATTGCAACTTCTGACTCATTTTGTTTCAACTGTTCGCTTGAAATCTAGATTATGCTCTCATATTTCTGTTTCATTCCTCTCATTGCTCCTTCTTCCCAATGCCATTGGTCCATAACAATGCCTCACATAGTTTTTCAAATACCTCATTTTCCTTTGATAAAAGAAAGTAAGATTACCTAGGGTTCTTCATGTTATGACTGAGGCTGGAGGAGTGCAGTATTGCTCTAGTATCATAATTCCATGGATTACACAAGGTAATTATATATTTCTCAGTTACCAAGGGCCAGTTAAATATCTTACCTATATAAAGTTTCAATAAAAAGATCTATCACTAGGTTTCTTTAATAAATGCAATTATTGATTTATTATGAAAACAATCCATTCAATGAAGATGAAATAACTGACTAACATTGTATAAATGTCTATTGCTCTCAGGAATTCAAACTACAAAAACACAGTCTTCAGTAGCAGAACAAACAACAGATTATTTGCTTCAGAGGTTTCCTTAAAAAAAACACTTTCTGGCCATTCGGTTCTTATTGAAAACAAAAAGGGTAACATGTAGAATGCTCTGAAGTCTGTTGTTCTGATGTTCTGGTGGGTGTGACTGTGTTCCTAATTATGCATGATTGTTTCCGGAGTCTTGGTAGATACTGTTTGCACAGGAAACACAAGAACCCTCAGAAGAACCCTCAAATCAACAGAAAGTCTTTTCAGGAATAGGAGAGATCAGTTAGGGAGCACTTGTACATACATTTCTAACTTCTGAGCTAATTCCAGATGCCAAAGTACTGTGGTGGCAGATGCAGTTTAATTTAGACAAATGTCAGATGTTGCATTCTGGTAAGGCAAATTAGGGCAGGACTTATACAGTTAATGGTTAAGGTCCTGGGAATTGTTGCTAAACAAAGGCACCATGGGCTGTAGGTTTATAGTTCCTTAAAAGTGGAGTTGCATGTGGACAGGGTGGAGAAGGCGTCTGACACACGTGCTTTCATTGGTCAGTGAATGGAGTGTAGAAGTTGGGAGGTCATGTTGGGCTGTAAAGGGCACTGCATTCAATTCTGGTCTCCCTGCTATAAGAATTATGTTGTTAATCTTGAAAGGGTTCAGAAAAGATTTACCAGGATGTGGATGGGATTGGAAGGTTTGGGCTGGAGAGGCTGAAATAGGCTGGAGATTTTTTTCTCTGCAATGTTGGAGGTTGAGGGTGACATTTGGAGGTTTATAAAATCATGACAGGCATGGATAGAGTGAATGGCCTAAGTCTTTTTCCCAGAGTGGGGGAATCCAAACTAGAGGGCATTGGTTTAAGGTGAGAGGGGAAAGATTTAAAAAGGACTGAGGGGCAATTTTTTCACACAGAGGGTGGTGAGTGTATGGAACAAGCTGCCAGAGGAAGTGGAGGAGGCTGGTACAATTACAACATATAAAAGGCATCTGAATGGGTATCTGAATAGGAAGGATTAGAAGGATACGGGCCAAGTACTGGCGAATGGGACTAGATTAGTTTAGTTAGCATGGATCGATTGGACTAAAGGTGATACGTGGTTATACGTGCTGTATAACCTTGTAATGTTATCTGCAGGTTAGTTGCATTTGGCTGCAACAGAATGCTAGGTTGAGAAGGCATAAGATTAGAATATGGGTAAAACAAGAGAACCAAGTATATTCATATTTAACAGAGTTATTCAATCAGTAATAATAGGATAAAAATAAGGCCTGGGAGGGGCAAGCAAACAAGGAGAAAAGGGAAAGCAGGCAAGGAGATGGGGAGCAAGTGAGAGGAACAGTGAGTGGAGCGAGGGGAAACAAGAAAGGGGAAATATGTACCCAGGCGATGCCTAAGGGGGATAGGCCTATATGGCTGGCTGACATCCCGGGCCACTCCGATGCATGCGGTGGGGCTATTTTAACAAGATAGATAATCACTACAAACAATTCATTTATTAACATCACAGGGAGCAGCCATGCAGGTGGCTGAAGTAATATGACTTCTCAACACAGATGTATTTGGGTCACTATTCCAGAATAACTTTGACTTTAAAGATAACACTTTCACAGACTGATCAAAATCTAAGATCTTTGATAGAAATAATAGAGGAATTAAGTTTTTTTTAATTTTGTTTAGAAATCTATTAAGACCATTTGGTCATGCAGCTTCAGCAGATTATTGCCAGACCTCTTAAAAAAACTATACCTCCTTGCTGCTAAAATGTAAACCCTGTGGACCCTGCATAGTCCTCCTCATCAATATCTGGGGGCTAGTGCTAAATTAGGAGAGCTGTCTCACACAGACTGGTCAAGCCACAGCCTGAGAATAATCATACTCACAGAAACATACCTTTCAGACAATAACCCAGGCATCACCATCACCATCCCTAGATATGTCCTGTCCCACCGGCAGGACAGACCCAGCAGAGGTGGCAGCATAGTTGTATACAGTCAGGAGGGAATCGCTCTGGGAGTCCTCAACATTTGCTCTGGACCCCATGAAGTCTCACGGCTTCAGGTTAAACATGAGCAAGGAAACTTCCTGCTGATTACCTCATACTGTCCTCCCTCAGCTGATGAATCTGTACCTCCTCCGTGTTGAGCAACACTTGGAGGAAGCATTGAGGATGGCAAGGGCACAAAATGTACTCCGGGTGGGGGATTTAAATGTTCACCACCAAGAGTGGCAGCAGTGCCACAGATCGGGTCCGAAAGGACATTGCTGCTAAACTGGGTGTGCGGCAGGTGGTGAAGGAGCCGACAAAAGGGAAAAGCATACTTGACCTCAACCTTACCAATTTGCCAGCTGCAGCTGCATTGGTCCTTGACAGTACCAGTAACAGTGACCATCACACAGTCCTTGTGGAGACAAAGTCTCGTCTTCGCATTGAGAATAACTTCCATCACATTGTGAAGCACTATCACCATGTTAAATTACTTCACACAGATCTAGCAACTCAAGACTGAGCACCCATGAGGGGCTGTGGGCCATCAACAGCAGCAGAGTTGTACTCCAGCACAATCTGTAACCTCATGGCCCGGCATATCCCCCACTCAACCATTACCATCAAGCCAGGGGATCGACCCTGGTTCAATGGAGAGTGCAGGAGGGCATGCCAGAAGCAGCACCAGGCAGATAAGGCGTCAACCTGGTGAAGCCATCAATCAGGAATACTTGCATGCCAAACAGCAAAAGCAACAAATGACAGACAGAGCTAAGTGATCTCACAACCAGTGGTTCAGATTTAGGGTCTGTAGTGCTGCCACATCCAGTCATGAATGGTGATTGATAATTAAACAACTCACTGGAGGAGGAAGCTCCACAAATATCCCCATCCTCAATGATGGAAGAGCCTTGCACATCAGTGCAAAAGATAAGGCTGAAGCATTCACAGCAATCTTCAGCCAGAAGTGCTGAGTGGATGATCCACCTTGGCCTCCTCTAATGGTCCCCAGCATTACAGATACCAGTCTTCAGCCAATTTAGTTCATTCCATGTGATATCAAGAAACAGTTGGAGACACTGGATACTGCAAAGACTATGGTCCCTGACAACATTCTAGCAATTGTACTGAAGGCTTGTGCTCCAGAACTTGCCAATCCCCTAGCCAAGCTGTTCTAGTACAGTTACAACACTGGTATCTACCAACAATGTGGAAAATTGCCCAAGTATGTCTTGTACACAAAAGGCAAGACAAATCCAATCCAGCCAATTACCACTCCATCAATCTACTCTCAATCAACAGTAAAGTGATGGAAGGTGTCATGAACAGTGCTATCAAACAGCACTACTCAGAAATAACACGCTCAGTGATGCCCAGTTTGGGTTCCGCCAGGAACACTTAGCTCCTGACCTCATTACAGCCTTGGTTCAAACATGAACAAAAGAGCAAAATTCCAGATATGAGGTCCGAGCGACAGCCCTTGACATCAAGACTACATTCGACTCAGAAAGGCATCAAACAGCCCTAGCAAAACTGGAATCAATGGGTACTGGGGGAAAACTCACCAGTTGGAGTCATACCTGACACATAGGAAGTGGTTGTGGTTGAAGGTCAATCATCTTAACTTCAGGATTTCTCTGCAGGAGTTCCTCAGAGTAGTGTCTTTAGCCCAACCATCTTTAGCTGTTTCATCAATGACCTTCCTTCCATCGGAGAATCAGATATGGGAATGTTTGCCAATGATTGCACAATGTTCAGCACCATTCGCAGCTGCTCAGATACTGAAGCAGTCCATGTTCAAATGCAACAAGTTCTTGATAATATCCAGGCTTGGACTGGCAAGTAACAGTTGCATCACACAAATGCCAGGCTATGACCATCACTAATAACAGACAATCCAACCACCATCCCTTGACATTCAATGGTGTTACCATCACAGAATTCCCTACCATCAACATTTTGTGGGTTGTCAGTGACCAGAAACTCAACTTGACTCATCACATAAACACAGTGGCTATAACAGCAGGTCCGAAGCTAGGAATACTGTGGTGAGTAACTCACCTCCAGACTCCTCAAAGCCTCTCCACCATTTACAAGGCACAAGTCAGGAGTGTGATGGAATACTCCCCACTTGCCTGGATAAGTGCAGCCCCAACAACAATCAAGAAGCTTGCCACCATCCAGGACAGAGCAGCTCGCTTGAATGGCACTCAATTCACAAGCATCCACCCCCTCCACTACCAACGCTCAGTAGCAGAAGTGTGTACTATATACAAGATGCACAGTAGAAATTCATCAAAGATCCTTAGAGAGTACCTTCTATACCTACGACCACTTCCATCTAGAAGGACAAGGGCTGCAGACATACGGGAACACCATCACCTTCACATTCCCTTCCAAGCCACTCACCATCCTGATTTGGAAATATATCGCTGTTCCTCCACTACCGCTGGGACAAAATCCTGGAATTCCCTCCCTAACAGCATTGTAGGTCAACCTACAGCAGGAGGACTGCAGCGGTTCAAAAAGGCAGCTCACCACCCACCTTCTCAAGGGCAATTAGGGATGGGCAAGAATTGCTGGCCAACCCACCTACCACAAATGAGTGAAAAAACAGGCAGAGTCCTGGGGGTCCAATTTCACGACCTGTATATAACATTTAGAAGTCTTCATATTGTAAATGGTCTCACAAAATCACAACAGCAGAATCTTATCAGCTGTTGTAATATTCTCACCTCTGAGTCAGGAGGTTCAAGTTCTGCTCATGCGACTTCAGCATGTGATCCTAGCCGACACTTACAGTTTTATTATTTTCAGTTAACATGTTAATTCAAGACCTGTCTTACCACTCTGATGGAGGTGAATAAAAATCTCAAGATATTATTAAAAGAAAAGGTGGGAAGCATTCTCCTGATGTCCTGAACAATATTCAAAATGTTTCCCTACAATATGACAGTACTATATTTCAAAATGTACTTAAGTGTAAAGTGCTTTCAGATGTCCTGAGGACTTTCAAGATGTTATAGAAATTCAAGTTCTTCTTATTTATTTCTTAGTTCAATATCAAAGCCAAATAAATTGTCAATGCGTTCATTTTTGATAAATATAATGTGGCTGATCCCCAAAATCTGCAGTAAGTAGTTGGAATCTGAAGTGCATCGCCTGAGAGCGTGATGGAGGCAGAGTCGATCCTGGCTTTCATGAGGAAATTGTAGTTACCTGAAGAAAAAAGATTGGGTGTGTCACAACAGGATACTGAAACCAGCTAAATTACTTTAGCATAGAATTGGCACAGCACTAAGTGACTAAATGGTCCTCATTCTGTGCTGTAACCATTCCATCCTAGATTGCTAAGAAACATTGCTTTGGAGGCAGATTTTCAAAAGGGCTACTAAATTGACACCTAGAATTAGCAGTTAAATGAAAGCAAAATACTGCAGATGCTGGGGATTTGAGATAAAACAAGATAAAGTTGTAAAACCTCAGTATGACTGGCAGCACCTGACACAGAGAAACAGGGTTCGCGTTTTCAGTTCAATATAGCCTTTTTGCAACTCAGTTCTCTGTTTTTCTCCATCCACTGCTGCTGCTAAATATTCTGAGTTTTTCCAGTATATTTTTCTTTTTATTGTTAGAATGAGCAGGAAGTCTGTAAGAGGAATCAGACAAACTGGGCTTGTTTCCCTTCAGATTTTGGAAGGGTGAGGGGCAAATTGACTGAAATACGTAGGAGCCTAAAGGTTCTAAATTCCGAGAAACCTAGGTTCAGGATGGATGTGGAAGGGCTGTCTTGGGTGAATCCAGAGCTAGGGGGCACTATTTAAAAATTAAGATCTGCCCATTTAGGACAGAGATGAGAATTTGTTTTGCTCTTAGATGGTTGAACAACTTTGAAACTCTCTCATTCAGAAATATATGGAGTCAGGGTCATTGAATATTTTTCAGCAGAAGGTAGATAGAACATTGTTAGACACAGAATGAAAAGCTATTTAGGGTAAATGGAATTTAAAACATATCAAATCAGCTGTGATCCATTGAATAGCTGAGCAAATTCAAGGCCCTTTCCTGCTCCTGGATTATATGTTCTTCCTGATGTTTGCAATTACCAAACAGATGTGCCTTACATAATATCAGGTCATAGCGTTATACCAAAGCTAGTATATTTCCAGCTATTTCTGGTCTACAGTTGTTAATAAATAGCACCATAGTATCAAAGGGCAGCTATCAAGTATCATCCCTGAACATATGCAGCTTGTTCATTTGTAGTGCTGCATGTTTTGAGAAATTTGTTTTAACTGATATGGACTACCTCAGTAACATCAGAAATAATACCGGATACAACGCATCATCCTCCGACACTTCTGCCATCTACAATCCGATCCCACCACCCAAGACATTTTTCCATCCCCACCCCTGTCTGCTTTCCGGAGAGACCACTCTCTCCGTGACTCCCTTGTTCGCTCCACACTGCCCTCCAACCCCACCACACCCGGCACCTTCCCCTGCAACCGCAGGAAATGCCACACTTGCCCCCAGCCCTATCCCAGGCCCCAAGATGACTTTCAACATTAAGCAGAGGTTCACCTGCACATCTGCCAATGTGGTATACTGCATCCACTGTACCCGATGTGGCTTCCTCTACATTGGGGAAACCAAGCGGAGGCTTGGGGACCGCTTTGCAGAACACCTCCGCTCGGTTCGCAATAAACAACTGCACCTCCCAGTCGCAAACCATTTCCACTCCCCCTCCCATTCTTTAGATGACATGTCCATCATGGGCCTCCTGCACTGCCACAATGATGCCACCCAAAGCTTGCATAAACAGCAACTCATATTCCGCTTGGGAACCCTGCAGCCCAATGGTATCAACGTGGACTTGACCAGCTTCAAAATCTCCCCTTTCCCAACCGCATCCCAAAACCAGCCCAGTTCATCCCCTCCCTCCACTGCACCACACAACCAGCCCAGCTCTTCCCCTCCCCCCACTGCATCCCAAAACCAGTCCAACCTGTCTCTGCCTCCCTAACCTGTACTTCCTCTCACCCATCCCTTCCTCCCAGCCCAAGCCGCACCTCCATCTCCTACCTACTAACCTCATCCCACCTCCTTGACCTGTCCGTCTTCCCTGGACTGACCTATCCCCTCCCTACCTCCCCACCTATACTCTCCTCTCCACCTATCTTCTTTTCTCTCCGTCTTCGGTCCGCCTCCCCCTCTCTCCCTATTTATTCCAGAACCCTCACCCCATCCCCCTCTCTGATGAAGGGTCTAGGCCCGAAACGTCAGCTTTTGTGCTCCTGAGATGCTGCTGGGCCTGCCGTGTTCATCCAGCTTCTCATTTTATTATCTCAGAAATAATAGCCTGCCTGGGGTGAATGATCCAGAGGCGTAAGAATGGACGGGCAGTAAACTTATACCAAAATCTGTTATATTGTTTGTATTAACTGTTGCCTGTCAAAATCAGCATGGCCTCAAATTGCCATCTATTCCACAATATCAGTCATGATATAAACTGTGCAGGGGTGAGATCATGGCTTAAAATTTTTAAAACCACAAATGTAATCAGCCAGGGTTCCCTGTCACAAGGGAGAAAAGCAGTGAAAATATAAGTTCCTGGTACCTAGTCTTTGAGTTTTACAAATTTCAAGAGCAGGTTATGAAGGAACAAAACTGGGCAGGTGTCAATTTTAGCAGTAGTTTAATGATTTCAGGATTTAATGACCCAATACAGCAATACAAATGCTGAGAATCCAGGTATGCCAATATAATGCAGAAATGTAAGGTCAGTCCAGAGTTGTACAGGTGTCAATTCTATTCATGTTAGGATAGGTGGACATGATATTAATGGTTGCAATGTTGCACAAAAGCAATATGTTTTTGCCAACAAGTGAGAGCAGCTGGGGTGTAATTTTCACATCACGTGCAAGCAATATCATGACTTCTATTTTCTCAACAGAACAACCTAGTCCTTTCTTCCCACATCCTCTGAAGGCACTGACTCATGCTACAATATATTTCTATTGATGCCATCAGCATTTTGTGTCTCACACAAATAGAATGGGAGGTTTCATTGTGTACTGGTGGGTTATTCAACAATTGGGGGCCCTCTTCCAAACTCACTGATATCCACTCATTTAATCAGCCTGCAATCAGGTTCATAAACTCTGGATAGATTTTCTGCTCCCTAATGTTGGGTTCTTTAGCCAATTTACTGTTGCCTTGATTAAGATTAAATCAGGGCATAGATTAGAGATTGAACTTCTTCTCTTGCATTTACTGGGCAAATGATCTATGAAGTAGGCCAGGAATGGAATGTTTTAACACAAAATATTCCTTGCACAAACCACAATCTTGGGCAATGCATTGGAGACACTTGTCGATCACTGTTTTTTCAGGTTGCTTTGCTTCTTTTGTCAATCAATTAATGTACATCTTTGATTTTTCATCTTTCCATCCGTAGGAACAGTTTCTAGCTATCTACTCTGTCCAGAAAATCTTTTACCTCCTCACCTGCAAAGCCTTAGCTTCACTGATCTTACCATGCAGCTGAGGTTCCTCATCCCTCCAATTGCTCTTGTGAATCTATTCTGCACTGTTTAATGCCTTTACAACCTTCCCAAAGTGTGGTGCCTAGAATTGGACACAATGCTCCAGTGGAGACCAACCCTCCATTTTATACTGTACTATAAATTGATTGAGATGCAAGCTGAAATCTCAGGCGATGTCATTTGGAATTGGGACTGAGGCAGGGTGCGAGGGTATAAGTATAAATATATATATATCAAACAGAAAAAATTAGATTGGCCGTACAGAATGAACATTTGAAAAAGGAGACAACAGTGATGAGACAAGGACAAAGTTGCCATAGAAGAATAAAAACAATCCAATGGTAAATTTGTGATTAGGCCATACTGTCAGAATGGCAATTTGGGCACAGCAATTAGTGAATGGTATAGACATAGCAAGAACTACAGATAATGGACTCAGAGACAACACAGTATGGAGCTGGAGGAACACAGCAGGGTTCCCAAAGGGTCCTGACCCAAAACATCAACTTTCTTGCTCCTCTGATGCTTCCTGGCCTGTTGTGTTACTCTAGCTCTCTACTGTGTTGTCAATGAATAGCATAGCCTTGGCCATACCTGACATGTAACTGATAACAACAGCTCAAACAGTAGCACTCATGACTTTGAGGCAAATATTGAGAGTTCAAGTCTTACTGCATGCTTGAATGCATAACTGACACTGCAGTGCAGTACTGAGGAAAGACAGCAATGTTGAAGGTTCTATTCTTTAGTTCAGGCTATTAGTAAAGGCCTGGTGATGTGACATGTGAACTAAGATTATGCCTGGGTCACAATGCCATCATGCAGAGTAATGTCATAGATCCCAAGGACGTTGATTGTGACAAACAGGCATTGAGTAAAGATGTGGAGCACAGTAAAATTTGTTGATCAACTGAGAGATTCCATAGGATTAATGATGATCCAGGTTAGGAGACTGGGAAGATGTTCAATTGGATGACTGCCATTTGTGTGGTTCAGATAGGGAGGTTGGTGAAAGGACGAAGATGGAGCTGTTGGGAGTTGTGGCTCTTCAGGAATTAGTAATAATTGCTCTGTGGAGCCCTTCAAAGAATGCAGAAAACCTATAGTTTATCTGAGCCTTGAAGTTTACAGTAACATATAGATCTTTCTTATTAAATTTCATTCTCTTAGCTGAAAAAACCTCAGAATCTTCATCGTCAATTAATTTGCAACCGGTAGATCTCACATAATGAACATTTTTCAATTCAACCTTTGTCTTTCACTTTTTTTTAGAAAAGGTTGGGTGGTGCCTTGTACTGCCCAGCCCTTCATCCAAGCCTTCAACAATTAGTTTAAAACAGACAACACACCTATCTAGATTCACAGAGTCTGTCCACAATCGTGCTTTCTAAAGATTTCCACTATGTGGCTGACACAGCCCCTTGACCAGATCTGACCCATTTCTTGTAGCTCTGCTCTCACCCTTCTCCTCCCTCCCAGAATGATAAGGTTTGCATTGTGCTCATTTTCCACCCTATGTGAGTTTGAATCTCTATCGTGGTTTGCTTTCAGATTGATACATTCAATATTCAGACATTTCTGGTCACTCTAGACCATTTATTTTGTCTCTTTACTATAACAATTACAAATTCCTTTGCCTTCTATTCCAATGACATATTAGTCAGTTAATCTTCTCTGCCACCTTCTATCCTACCCTTGACATTCCCTTTAGTTCTTCCTATCCTTCTTCCCTTTCAGCAGGATATAATCCAAAGTATTTCTACCTCCCCAGTCAATGCAAAACATTATTTCTATTTCTTTAGCCATAGATTCTGACAGAGCAAGCAGCAGCTCCTAAGATGCTGCGAGGCATGTGTTCACCCAGCTCTACACCTTGTTATCTCAGATTCTCCAGTTCCTATTATCTCTGATTCTGCCAGACCTGCTGGATTTGTCCACTATGTTGGTTTTTGTTGTAGAATCATAGGGTGCCTACAGTGCAAAGAGGCTATTAGGCCCATCAAGTCTGCACACATCTCTGAAGATCCAGCCACGCCTTACACACCATTTCTACCCTTGTAACTTCGTATTTGCCATGGCTAATCCAGCTTGCCAAGACATTAGTCAATTTTAACATGGCTGTCACACCTTTGGACCTTGGGGAGGAAACTAGAACACCCAGCAAAAACGCACGCAGACACAGGAAGAACATGCATACTGTGCACACAGTCACCCAAGGCTGGAATTGAACCGAGGTGCCTGGTGCTACCCACAGAACCATTGTTGATTGCTTTTACCACATGAGTAATACAGCATGGAAGTAGGCCCTTTGATCCAAGCTGTGTATGCCAACCAGGTTTCTCAAACCAAACTATTCCAATTTGCTGCATTTGGCCCATATCCATCTTATCTTTTCCAGTTAATGTACCTGCCCGAATGTCTTTTAAATGCTGAAACTGCACTTGCATCCACCACTTCCTCTGGTAGTTCATTCCATACATGCACCACTTTCTGTATGAAAATGTTGCCCCTCAGGTCGATTTCATCTCCACTCTCACCTTAAAACTATGCACTCTAGTTTTCAATTCCCCTACCCTAGGGAAAAGACCTTAACTATTCACCTTTTCTACAGCCCTTATTATTTTCTAAACCTCTAAAAGGTCACCCATGTAGTCCTTTATATCTGTGTTAGCTTTCCAAGCAACCAAACCAGTTCCCAACAGTCCATCCTTCCCGTTCAGCGGCTGACTTCGCCTGCCATCAGGCTCTCAGGCCAGGCGCGCTCGTAGTCACTCGATTAGGCCCGAGCGACAGTTTCCATGACACATTCTCTCTTCCCGCCCCCACCCACTCGCGGTCACGCGCACGTGAAGATGTCCGACAGGTGACGACACGCATGGTCTTGCGGATGCTCGTGCCGCAAGTCACGTCCACCAGTGGGTTTCGCGCGCACGCTGGGTGAGTGGCGGCGGTGGGGTGGCGCGCACGCACGGACAAGCGAACGGGAGGGGGCGGTCAGTTTGTCAGCTTCATTGATGTTGCTCGGCGGCACCACCGCGGTCTTCGCTTTCCGCCGCCTGCTCACTGCCTCTAGTTGCTGGAGAGGCCGTGTCCCTCTCACCCTCCGAGCCCGAGTCCCGACACACGCCATCGGTAACCGAGACGGCGCACCTAGGAGATTCCTCGGCACTCGCCCTCACTGTCCAGACAAAATGCCGGCCAAGAGACCCTTCGAGCGTCTCCCCACCGACGTGACCCCAGAGAACTACTCACTGTGTCTGAAGCCCGACCTCATCGACTTCACTTTCGAAGGGAAGCTGGAGGCCTCGGTGGAGGTGAGAAGCAGCCTACACAAAGGATAATTTTTATTAAAAAATCATGCCGTAATTGAGCCCTGGGCTCATGGGCCGTTATCGACTTTAAAGGCCGCAAATTTACCTCAAAATAATATCCCCTGGGGCGCAGGTTTGCAACCCGACCGGGTGCAGGCCCTGACCTGGACTTATGGTGGGGAGTGGTGCTTCGAATTCTTGATGGTGATCCCTGTAACCCTGCAAAATGAAGGGAGAAAAAGAAAATGATATCGTTTTAGGTCCTCAGTGTGTAATTTCAGGAAGGGGGAGTCTTGAGATTTTTAAAAAATCATTAAATGCAAGATCTCTGTTAAAGCAGAAATCCTGAATACGATTTGTGCAGAAAGATGTTACTTTCCACCGCCTCACTGCCCTCTTATATTTTTGCGTCAGATTGTAAAGCAAGAAATTTGGAGAAAATGTTGCATAAAATGCAAGCAAAGTGGGTGGGGGAGAGAAGAACACATTTTGAAAGAAATGTCGAATCTGTCGCTTACTGTTCTTCTGTGTCCAGGGCGCAGGCGCCGTGTTCAGACTGTTGCCATTGACAGCAGCAATCTTGAGTTTAATGTTCTTTTAAAAAAAACTTTACTTTTTTTTAAACAGTTATGCTTAAGGATGATATTGTTTTAAAAAACACGTGCCGATGCACAAATTGCTTGTAGCATTTATGGTCTTACATATAAAATCATTACACATTACGTTTTGGAATAAACCTTTTCTAAAAGAAACAGCTAATGTATTTGTGTTCACAGAATTGGATTACTGCCAGTAACTATAAATGAAATAATTAGTGTACACTGAATAACTAGTGAATCTTAACTTGTGGTTGTGCTTTCACTTATTTTTGTTTCTGTTGGTTTGCGTAACTTTTACTACAGATCCAGCCATTTTATCCAAATTTGTGTTCTGATTTAATTGGTGCCCAAAAAGTTGGCTGTGTTGTTAGTGTCTGCACCTTGTTTGCTTAATTGATGTTGGCAATGATTAGTCATTATCATACTTTAGTCTACTAATCTCTGCTGTATCTTCAGATTTAAGGCATTTATATTTTGATATTTGGCCATTTTTATGTTATCGTTTATAAGTCTAATGTTTTAAACTATGCTCTGCAGTCTATAAAATTTTTCATGTTGTTTTACATCCCCAGTCATGTTTGCAGAGAAGATGCTATGGCCTCCTTTACAATTCTTCAGAGCCTCATTTACAGCTTTCAATTTATTGCAGTATTTTTAGTGATGAAATTATTTTACTTACTGTACATTTGATTTCAATGAGTTTCATGGCAATCCCATTTTACAGAAGCCCATTTGTACACTGCATTCAGTTTCCTTCATTTGCCCTCATCACAAAGTGTTTGGTAGAACATTTTATTTTTCAGGCACAGAAATGATTTTAAATTGTATGGCTGGAGCAATTCAGCTGCCTTGGCCCTGGACTCTGAAACTACCTCTCTCAATCTCTTCCCATCAGGATCCATTTTAAAAAGCCTTCTCAAACACTCGTTTTCCAACTTTTCATTTAGTCACTTATTCTAGTTTTCTCCTTAGATATTCATTTGTCCATCTCCTTTTCTTCCCCTATGAATCATCTCAGGATATTCTACATTAAAGGAAGAAGCAGTGTAGAAAGAGGTGGATTTAGACAATTGCAGTCATGATCTTCATTTGCCAAGCCCAATTTTTAAATTCTACTCATTATGTTGGAAACAATCCACAATCCTGTGTCTTGCTTTGCTTTACAGTATTGCTTAGTTCTGTGTCTCATGAAAATCACCTTTGCAATCCCATTGCATTAGCTTGATTTACAACACCATCTGGCATTGAGAATTGACTTTGCCTGCTTGAGAAATGATTATAAGGTTAAAAATTGTCAATAGAATGAACTATAGATTGTGGAATTCTTAAAATATCAGTAGTCTACTCATTTACTGGAGCTGCTGAAAATTCTCTTAAATTCACAGTATAAATCCTTATGAGACATAAGGTCAATAATGCAATAGCCAGTGAGTACCAACAACAACATGCATCAGGTATTGAGGTATTACAACAAGTACTATTTGAAGCAGAAGTGGGGATGGGGTACTTTGACACACTGCTGCCTGACAGTGACAGGGACCAGGGCTTGATTCCGACTTCGGGTGACTGCATGGAGTTTGCATGTTCTCCTTATGTCTGTGGGTTTCCACCTGATGTGCTGGTTTCATCCCATAGTCCAAGGATGTGTAGGTTGGGTGAATTGGCCACGCTAAATTTCCTTGTGGTCTCCAGGGATGTGCAGGCTAGGTGGATTATCCGTGGTAAATAAGGGGTTAGAGGATAAAGTGAGGAACAGTGGTGGGCCTGCGTGGGATGCACTTGGGAGTTCGGGTACAGTCTTGGTGGGCTGAGTGGCCTCTTTCTGTGCTGTGGGGATTCTGTATTCCAATGAATAATATGGACATTCCAGCCATTAATATCAAATATAGAACATGGAAGTCATTGATTATTTATCCCATTCTTTCCACTGAATGGCACAATGGCCTAATGCAGATGTTAACAAAAGCTAACCCATGGGGAATTATGATCCTGAGTTTTAAAAATAAATGCTGTTTTGTCCGAGATAACAAGGTGTAGAGCTGGATTAACACAGCAGGCCGAGCAGGAAAGCTGTTGAAAGGTCCAACTTTCCTGCTCCTCTGCTGCTTGGCCTGCTGTGTTAATTCAGCTCTACACCTTGTTATCACAGATTCTCTAGCATCGGCAGTTCCCACTATCATCTTTTTGTCCCAAATGTGTGTACCTGTCTACAGCAGGCATTAAATGGACTGAGATTGGTCTAGGTTTATTAATGTCTGTTGGCTAAGTAAAACTGGGAACTTCTGGGAATATGTCAGATATTGGGAATTAGTATATCATCAAAATATGAAGGATCAGCATTAAAATCAGTTTATTTACAATGTCATTTCTTGTGAGAAATGTTTTCTTTCGATACATTGAACTAAATTCTGGTCTTCTGCCCCAATTATTTAATTGCTCCATGATAAGTATCTTCTGTTGCCTAAACCCCAAGCTCTGGAATGCTATTTCTATTTTATTTTTTCCCTTTGGAACCCTCTCAGACTATTTCTTTGAATAACCTGCTGGTTATCTGACCTAATATCTCATGATGTGGCTCAGTATAATTTTTTTATTTCATAATAACCTTGAGGCATCTTGGGATATTCCTTTACATCAAAGGTGTTCAATAAATTGAACTAGTTGTGCAAGTTTGACCATATAAGTACAATCTAACTACTAAGTTGGGAAAAAGAACAGAAGGATGACCAAATACAAAAATAGGTTTGAATAGAAAGAGTGAAAAAACATTTACTTTCCTTTCCTGTATCAGATTATTTGTCTTTTGTTTTATTTCGTTGTACATCTGTGTACCATACTGTACATGTATTTAAAGCAGTGAGAGCTGAGCTATTTTAATGCTTAATTTCCAGTAGAATTTTGTAAGGTATTCCAAAGTTGTTATCCTGTCGAACAATAATGTGGTTGGGTCCACCGCTGTCTCAATTAGGGCATGCAACGAGAGAAAAAAGTATCAAAGGACTGTCTCCATTTTTTGTGAATGGAGACTATATGCCTGAACGGAATTGGCTTTATCGTGATCCGTTCTAAAGTTGAATGATCTGCAAATATATTATCTAGAGTCGTATATGAACTTTGAGCTCTCATTGAGTTTCAGTACTATTTCTAGCCTTGTTTCCTCAAGTGAGCTATCTTCAAGTTGTCCCTCCCTCAATTCCAGCCTTCAGCGACTGTCCGTGTGAGTTTGCACATTCTTCCCATATTTGTGTGGATTTCCTCCAGGTGCTGTGGTTTCCTTCCACAGCCCAAAGATGTGCAGGCTAGGTGGATTGGCCATGCTGAATTGGCCATAGTGTTCAGGGAGGTGTAGGTTAGATGGGTTATAGGTGGAATGGGTCTGGGTGGGATGCTCTGAGGTTCGGTGTGGACTTGTTGGGCCAAAGGGCCTGTTTTCCACACTCTAGGGATTCTATGATTCTATGACAGCAGCAAAAATTTAGCAGCAAAGTCAAAAATCCTTTTTAGAGATGCTGTTAATGCAAATACTATTTTAGTTTGATGTAGTACTGTGTTTATTTGTGGATTACTGTTTACTTTTGTTGGATTGATCTCCTAAATTCAGAGCAAATTGAGAGATTTGACCAAGGTTCAAAATCAGGAATGGTTTTGATAAGTAAATGGAGAAATTGTTTCCAGTGGCAGAACCGGTGATTCCCAGGGGTCACAGATTTAACTGGGTCAAAATCCTGGAACCCCCTCCCTGCTGAACAGGATTCTAAGTCTACGTACAGCACATGGACTACAGCAGTTAAAGAAGGCAACTCACCCCCATCTTCTCAAAGGCAACTAGGGATTCACAAATCCTAGCCCAGTCAGGAACACCCATACATCCCTTGAATGAATAAAATCATGGCAATTGGCTCAATAATCAGAGGTGACACGAGCAATCTTTTACATGGTGAATTGTTGTGGTTTGAAATGAGCTGCTTGAAAGGGCCGAGGAAGTTTCATTAGTAACATTCAAAGGGAAATTGGATAAATACGTGGAAAGAAAAGAATAAGATAGAGCAAGAATATAGAGGAGTGGACTAATAAGGCTGTTTTGAAATCAGTTTTTAAAAAAACTAGAACACTGAATCAAAACACAAAGGAACACAATTACTTAATTGGGTGGGGTATGTGTGATTAGCTATTATTAGGGACTGTTAGTGGCTAACAATGGGTTGTGTTTATTAGCAGACTGTGCTTACAAGACCTGGTGTGTTGGGGTAGGGGTAAGGACATGGGAAAGCTCAAACCCTCAAGTTATTGAACTCTGTTGAGACCAAAAGGCTGCAGGGTCTCCTCATGGAATATGAGGTTCTGTACCTCTAGCTTGCGCTGAGCTTAGCGCTTCAGGCCTGAGACAGATATTGGCCAGGGAAACGGTGGTGTGTTAAACTGGCAGGCAACTGGAACTCGGTCGTTTTGGCAGACTGAGATACTCCTGTGTTGCCTGCATCAGAGGATGGCCGCCTATGTTGTTATCTGGTGTGGACAGTTTTTGGAATGCAGAGACGGTGTAGGAAGAGGTGATGGAGGCATAGGTGTTCGAACTCTTGGTAAGAGTGAAATGTGTAAGGGTCTGTTGCATAATTTCTTTTAAAAGTAAACTAGAAGAGAGAAGTGGTGGAGGGTGATGTAATGTGTTTGTGGGGACTTATGTTGGAAGTTGTTGAAAAAACCGAAGATATGGTGTATATGGACTCTGGACTAGGTAATTGGTCTGAACTAGGAACTTTAAAGTTGTAAAGCGAGTGAGTGTTGGGAAAAATTGATGCATCTGGTCAAGGGCTTTTGGACCATTTTTCAGGAAATCTAGTTTGACTTATTAGAGCAAATGAGACATGGCAAAACTAGACATAGAGAGGTTGTAGAGTCTTCGGAGTATGCAGGATGGAAAGAATCTTTAGGAGATGCTTGAAATAAGTCAGTAAGTTATATATATGAAGAAATTAAAACTAAGTTAATATTAAGACCTATCGCCATCAAAACATGCAAGAATAAGAGTTTAAAATTAGTCTAGCAGAATCTGTAGAAACAATAACAGTTCGTGTTTTGAATCTGATATGACATCTTTCGAACTGATGAGATGTGAAAAAGTGATGGAAATTATGCCGTTGAAATGGGTTTTCAACAATGTAAAATCCATCACTTTGTGAATGAACAGATGTGGAAGGGTCATATTGGGCTCAAGATGCACAAATGCTGCCATACCAGCTTTTTCTTTAGCACTTTCTGCTTTTATTTCAGATTTCCAGAATCTGCAGTATTTAGCTTTTGTTTGAGTTTAAGTGGGAGTGGTTTGGGGAGAGAAAGATGAATATTAATCAGCAAAACTAGGTTGTCCTTGGACAAAGAAATGCTAAATTTCATGGTTTAATACTGTAAAATTTATTGTGACTTGAGAGCAATTTATTGTACAGTATCCTGGATTTTGAGGTAAGAGGGGTCTTCCTGTTTGTGAACATAAGTTCACTAATTACCAGCCACATTTGCATTTGTCTAGAGGAGATGTTGCAACAATGTATGTTTCATTTAACGTTATAGTGACCCTTTCTCAAACCTGTATCACCATGTATGTTATCAAATCGACACTGGCTCTCTGTTATGGTAATTAATTGCAAATATAATTGTCTTTGAACTACCTCCTTAGTGAAAGATAATGCAGCTTTGGTGAGCTGGAGAGTCGTTGATAAAATAGTGTGGAGCTGGAGGAACAAAGCAGGCCAGGCTGATGCTGCCTTCCAGCTCCATGCTGTTATCTCTGACTCCAGCATCAGCAGTTCTTACCATCTCTGGTAAAATGAATTCCTGTTTTACACTTTTAACTCTTGAATTCAAACTAAGCTTATAAATCATTATTGAAGCAACTTTTTTCAATTTTAGCTAATATTTATTTAGTGCAACGTATTGACTCGTAAGTAATAATTCATTTCAGGAGTTAACCATCCCACAAATTAGTAGTTATCAATAGGTTGGAATAAATGGATCTTGGGGGACCGGGGGTCAAATTATAGTCTTGAATTTAGACTGGACTGATAAGATAAACTCTTCCTGTTGAAATCCATGAAGACACAGATATGTCTGTAAGAGTTTTTAGGTTTTGTGTGCCATAGACTGTCAATCAATATGTTACCTATGTATGGTTTTGCAAAAGTGGTCAGGGCAGGAAAGGAATACATTCATCCTAATCTAGACATGTAGGATTTTTAGGGGTTGGGGTGAATTAAACAGAATTCAATGCTGAAGGTCAAATAACCTGTAAATGATGAATAAAGGTACTTGGGTGAGGGTTGGGGGGGGATTGCTGCTGTCATTGTTAACTTCAGGAGAGAAGTCAAGGCCGAAAATAGAATGGTTAATTAAAGGGAAATAATCGTGCTGTGATTCTTGCCAAAAATATCAGTAGATAAGGCTTATTTAAATACAAGGCTTATTTATGCAGCCTCTTTCAATGGAATGACACTCAAATGATCTATTTGACGTTGTAGACTTACTTGCCGAGCTGGTATGTTTCATCGTACACGTTTCGTCACCCTCCTAGCTAACATCGTCAGTGCACCTTCGGTGAAGCATTGATTTTCTGTCCAGCTTGTTATTCGTTATTATAATTGTTATAAATAACAAGCAGGATGAAACACCAGCGCTTCGCTGAAAGTGTGGTGATGAAACATCTACAACCAAAAACACTGACTTGGTGAGCAAGTCTACAACCCGGGCTACAAATCTTCTCAAACTTTAAATTATCCATTTGTTTTCACTAAGAAAATAATCGAGGAAAAAAGAGGAATTTAGATTCAATTTATTGGATGACTATAGAACAAGAAGACGGTGTATGATGCATGTTGGATGAATTCTTTGTTAGTGTCAAGCCAAATTCAGTATGCGGAGAGTGAAAGTGAAGGAGAAGCTGTGACTGGCGGAGGGGGAATATGAAAATAGAATGGCAGTTTCACAAAAAAACACAAACTTCTGTATGTAGTATTTGGTGTAGTAAGAGATGGGATGGGTTAATTAAGAGAAAAGAGAATGTGAAATGCTAAGGGGCACAAGACGAAGCTAGAATACTTAATGAGCACTTTGTATTTGTGTTTACTAAGGGAAAAAGGTGCTAACAAAACTAGTAGAAGTCGTAAAAATTGATCAGAAGTTTGTACTAAAAAGGCTGGCTATGGTAAGAGTGGGATTTGCATCCAATGTTGCTTCAAGGAAGTGGGATTGGAGTTTGTCGAATGTCTTTGCCGTAGCCATTTACTCTTTGTACCAGGTAGGTTTCAGAGGATTAGGAAATGGGGCATCCTTTTTCACGAAAATACATAGGCTTGTCATAGCAACTAAAGGTTGGCCAGTTTTAAGAATCAGAGCAAAGTTTTAAAACAAATGTGGAAAAAATCAACAGGCATGTCTAAAGGGTTCAGTTAAAATATAAGCATCAGCATGAATTCCTAAATGGCAGGTTTTGCTGGACGAAAATAATTAATTGCATGTTTTGAAGTAAGAGAAGATTAAATGGAAAGCAATGGATGTCGACTGTGGATTTTAAGAAAATTCTTAGTGCTTAGTGTAAAAGACTTGTTAGCCAGCATGGCCCTTCTGCGTTTTCTGACTGAAGTTTTGCACTTCACAAGTTTACTAAAGTACTGTAATTCAAACAGTATAATTTTGCATCTGTATACACAGTAAGTGTCTGATAGCTTAATTCTTACTGTCACAATGTTTCAGTAATGCTTTTACGTTTACAATAGAATCAGTGGGATTTGTATGTAAATATTTTCTTACTGCACTTGGTAAACCAAACACATCTCGGAAGGCTTTTGGGCTCACGTCCACAATTTATTTCCAAAGAAATTGACTTTTCTATTGTTGAAAATAAATTTTTTATATAATATTTAAATATGCAGTTGTTGTAAATTTTGTAGTAAAATGAAACACTTATCCAGTGCTTTTAGACATCTTAAATTCAAGTTTCTAATTGAAGGCCTAAAAGGTGCTTTCTTTTTACTGAGATCTTGGTCCTCGCCTCACTTGGCAGGGTCTGCATTCTGAAAATGTATATGCTGCACTCATCTGGATCTATCAAATTCAATTACTGTTGAAATTTCAACAGACTTTTTTTGTTTATTAAGTAAAAGCTTTATGGATAAAATTTTGACAAGCAGATAATTGATGATTAGAAAATGTAAATGTATTAATTACTATCAGGTGAAACAGATCCGTGTGCAAGAATCAATAAATGTTTTGTTCTAAACTGTTAAAAAAGTTACAATCTTGTGCTGACATGTCCAAGAATTTTCATAGAATCCCTACAGTGTGGAAACAGGCCCTTCAGCCCAACAAATCCACACCAACCCATCCCCCTATAACTCACCTAAGCACCACCTTCCTGGGCATTATCGATCCACCTAGCCTGCACATCTTTGGACTGTGGGAGGAAACTAGAGCACCCGGAGGAAACTGGTTTAGACACGGGAAGAGTGTGTAAACTCCTCACAGCCACCTGAGGGTGAAATTGAATCTAGATTCCTGGTGCTGGGAGGCAGCAGTGCTAACCACTGAGCTGCTGTGCTGCAATTTTGTGCAATTTCCAGTGAAGACATAAAGTGAATGGGCAAAAACAAAGTTGCTGGAAAAGCTCAGCAGGTCCGGCAGCATCTGTGAAGGCGAAAACGGAGTTAATGTTTTGGGTCCGGTGACCCTTCCTCAGAACTGATTGTGGTTGAGAAAACGTCAGTTTATATGCAGAAAATAGGGAGGTGGGTGGGGTAGGGAGTAAGTGAGAGGATAGAGCCCCAGAGAGGGAGACCCTACAGCCTTCCGGACTCAATATCGAGTTCGATAATTTTAGGGCCTAAACACTCCCATGTCCCAGCCCCCCCACCCAACACACCAGGCCTTGTTACCACATAGCCTGCCACTACACACCCCCTGTTAGTCACTAACAGTCCCCATTAACTCTTCACCCTCCAGCCTGGTCGTTAGCAACTCCTTTGTCTGTCCAACTGTCTTTCTCTCTCTTTGGGCTCTATCCTATCGTTTACTCCCTTCCCCACCCAACTCCCTATTTTCTGCATATAAACTGACGTTTTTGCAGCCACCATCAGTTCTGAGGAAGGGTCACCGGACCCGAAACGTTAATTCTGTTTTCTCCTCTACAGATGCTGCCAGACCTGAACTTTTCCAGTAACTTTTTGTTCCTGATTTACAGCATCGGCAGTTCTTTTGGTTTTTAAAAAGTGAAGGGGTGTGGGGATAGTGTCTGTTTGTGATTAGTACTGTCTAATGCCAATGAAAGCTTACTGTCGCACTCCAATTCTGCTAACTAGTATTGCTCACTGTTTGACATTTACTTCCAACTGGTAATCTTGCATTCATCTTTAGCTTTAAAATTATAAGGGATGAACATTAATTGCATAAATTTCCATGCCATGCGTTATAAATCTTGCATCTGCTTTCACTTCCTAACTTCCTCCTGTTGTAAATTGCCATGGTCACGTTTATAGTGAAACTAATTTCCGACTTGTACAGGTTTTCATAAGCCTTAGGTAGAGCTTAAACCTTGCTTCTTACCCCCTTCAATTCCTTGGGATCTTCCCTGATGCTCTGCTTTCCACTTCATGCAATGTGTGCTTATACTTCCGGAAATTTAACTATGATTTTATCAGTTCTTTGTGTTTCCTTGACAAGGAATTTATTTCCACTCCCCTTAAATGACCCTGTTTTGACTCTTCTGTTTTTAGCATAACATTTCATTTGTGTATCATCCAGTTCAATATTCCCTGCAATTTGCTGACTTCCCACTCTGCTTCTAAGCTCCCAATTTTAAGATTTGCATTATTGAACATGCTTGCAGTTGGTTTCTTCATCCTAGTCATTTTGATATGTATGTATGATTTATTTACATTACAATTTTACTGTCACAATCAAGTGCTTTCTGCTTGGCACCAAAAATTAAGTCTCACTATAAATCCAGCCTAACCCTGTACAGAAGTTAAACTGTCTTAAACACCCCCATTCTTGAATCTGGGGTGAATAAAATGATTAACAATTATGATTCATCAAGTAAATCTTGCATGGAAAATTCCTTATACCGAACTTCCTATCATTCTTCCTGTTCTCGTCCTGAGGTTTGACTCCTTACTGATTTGTTGACTAGAAGAAAAGGTCATTGATCTGCAGTTTGGTTCTTTGACACAACTGTCATTTCTATTTCGGATGGCTGTGGGTCCAAATCCAGCTCCAAAGAGACAAACACACAGTGCTTGTCTGACACATCAAACACTAGTAAAGGTGCTATTGTTGTGTGAAGTGAGAAAGCAAGATCCTTAATTTATCCCCTCCAACATTATTTAAATTGCTGGTGTCTTGGCATCCCTCAACTGACATAACTAAAATATGTTCTCTGGCCATTATCTCATTGCTATTTCTGTGTCCTTACTGTTTTCAAATTAGTTATAGAGTTAGAGCCATACAATGTGGAAACAGACTTTCTGGTCCAACTAGTCCGTGCTGACCATAATCCTAAACTCATCTCGCCTGTCTGTGCTTGGCCTCCAAGCCTCCAACCATTTCTTAAATCGTATTTATCTGTGTGTCTTTTAAGCATTGTAAGCATTTTGCCTGCATTCAGCACTTTGTCTGGAATTCATTCCACACATGAACCACTCTTTTTTTTCTTAAAAAAAAAAGTTGCCCCTCATGTCTTTTGTAAGTATTTCTCATCTGACTTTAAAAATATGCCCCCAAGTCTTGAAATCCCACACCCTAGGGAAAAGGCACTTGCCATTCATATAATCTGTATCCCTCATTATTTTATAACCATCCAAAAAGTCATCTCTCAGCTCTTGCGCTTCAGTGGAAAAATGTCCCAACCTCTCCTTATAGTTTAAACCCTCCATTCCTGGCAATGTCCTGGTATATCTCTTCTGAACCCTTTCCAGCTTTATAATATCCTTCCTATAACTGGGCGACTAGATTAGGGACATAACTGGTTGCTGGACTTTCCCTCCATGGCAATGGTAACAACAGTTCAAAAGTAATTAATTATTAATAAAACACTTTGGCACCTCCTGAACATGTAAGAGATGTTACGTAAATATAGACAGTTGATTGTCTAGGAGAATTATTGCGAGCCTGTTAATTCAGAGACCCAAGTAATGCTCTGCGGACCTGGGTTCAAATTCTGCCATGGCAGATGATGCAATTTCAATTTAATTAAGAGCCTAATGATGACCTAATGACCATGAAGCCATTGTCGATTGTTGGAAAATCCCATCTGGCTCACTAATGCCCTTTAGAAAAGGAATCTGCCATCATTACTTGGTCTGGTCTACGTGTGACTCCAGTCCCACAGCAATGCAGTTGAGTCATAACTTTCGTCTATGTAATTAGTAATGGGCAATATAAATATTGGCCTAGTTGGTGACGCCTACATGTCATTTAAAAAAAGTTTGCTATTTTGTTTATTCTTCTACACATTTTCAAAACTTTGTATATCCAGTTGAACTTGTTCTGTTGTGGTAAGTATATTCTTTAGTTTTGAATTTTCTAATCATAACTCGTCTCCTTATTCCTGTTCTTCCATTGTCCATATGTGTACTAAGTTCTCCAATGACTGTATGACCAATACTTTGTGCAGAATCAGCAGTATCCCCCACATTTTGAATTCAATCGGCTTCCACATCCATTGACAGTGTTACCATTTGGGTATATTTCCAGCAGTTTATTTTTCCCAAAACTCATATGAAGGGTCTAGGCCCGAAACGTCAGCTTTTGTGCTCCTGAGATGCTGCTTGGCCTGCTGTGTTCATCCAGCCTCACATTTTATTATGTTGGAATCTCCAGCATCTGCAGTTCCCATTATCTCTGATACATTTTGTACTTATTCACTCCTCCCAATTAGCCTGTTGTATCTTATGTATTTACACATAATTTACTATGCTTTCTAATTCACTAGGATCCAACTTTAATATTGCTACTGTGTTCTAGAGTAATTACTTATTGCACTTAGTTCTCATTGTACAACAATAAATTGGCAACATAAAATTCTCTACCTTGTTGAATATTTGTTTAAAATGAAGGGGTTTTTACAAATCCACTGTTTTTACTCTTTATTATTGCAATATCATTGTCATCCCAAGAAGTATTTTCCAGATAAAATCCTGCCCTTTTAAAGTAAAGTGAAATTTAGCCAGTGTGATTTTGATAATTTTGGCACCTTCCCAATAACTTTGTGTCCTTTAACCTTCAAAGCACGTTGATGCAACATTACCACTCCCCTTCAAGATATTTAGCAACTTACAGTATGGTGTCTTTGTTTTTTTTCTATTGCAACCCAAACATACAAACTGTAACCATTCCAGTCTAGAAAGGTATTACAAGGGAACCTATTAATTTCATTCAAAGTAGGTTTTGTGTATATTAGTCTAGGCATAGATGAAATCGGTTACCTGATCTTTTCAGAAATTACAATTCTGTTTTTGGTACATGCTGCAAAAAAAGTGTTTCCATCAAGGGAACATTTCATTTAGTATGGCTAAACTACTGTCTGTGCTCACTTTAGCATTTTAATTTCATGTAGATTCAAGACGCTTGTCTTGAAGTCATTATTTGATGTCATTTTCACTTATTTTGTATATAATTTGCATTGCGTGATTTATGCCACTTTAAAAGGAATATAAAGAGCTGGAGATGGCCTCACGGCCAGAGCCGCCTCCACCAATAAGACTGGGGCTGATTTTTGACCTTAGCTCCATTTTCTTACCCAGTCCACACATCTCTTGATTTCTTTAGTGATGGAATAATATTCGTAATTAAACAAAATCAGAGCACATTTATTGACGATTAATTAAAGGACACAGAACAGTATGAATAAATGGATTATTCTCAGTTGGCAGACTGTGACAGGTGGGATACCACAAGGATCAATGCTTGGGCCCCAACTGTTCATAGCTGAGACCAATGATTTGCATGGCTGCTGAATACAATAATGTGGCATTTTCCAAGTTTATGATGACCAAAATAAGGGGGATGATGGAAGGAGGCTTCAAATTGATTTGGACAGGACAGTGAATGGGTAAGAATGTGGAAGATGGAACGCTATGAATTTGCCCACTTTAGCAGGAGAGGTGGAGGTGTTGCTTATTTCTTTCATGGTGAGATGTTGGGAAATGTGAATGTCGGAAGGAACCTGGGTCTCCTTGTTCAATAATTGCTGAAATCTAACATGGGGGTGCAATAATCAACTGGGAAGGCATATGTTTTGTTGTCCTTTATTGCTAGAGAACTTGAGTGTAGAAGTAAAG
This sequence comes from Stegostoma tigrinum, assembly GCF_030684315.1. Lineage (NCBI taxonomy): Eukaryota > Metazoa > Chordata > Chondrichthyes > Orectolobiformes > Stegostomatidae > Stegostoma > Stegostoma tigrinum. Next base: position 5,230,358 of record NC_081384.1, on the reverse strand, counting down.
ATGTTTTGCATCAATTGTTGCGAACCTCTGTGTGACTTCTGTGAGGAGAGACAGTGGAGATAGGATCTATATTCTGAAAAATTTGGAAGAATAAATGGTGATTTCATTGAAGTCTACAAAATTCTTAAAGGGATGGACAAGTTAGATGTAGGAGGGATATATCCCCCGGCTGTGGGAATTTTGGAATCAGGAGAGTGCAGGATAAGAAATAGAGTACTTGGATTGAGAGAGGAGACATTTTGCTTGGGTAACTTTCTCATACAGAGGGTGGTTTGTATGTGGAAAGAAGTGGTTGATGCAGGTACAGTTGCAACATTTAAAAGAAATTCGGACAGGTACCTGGCCAGAAAAGATTTAGAGGGATATGGGCCAAACAGAGGAAAATGGGTATTTATTTAGTTTGGCAAACTTGGTCAGCATGGATGAATTGAAGCAAAGGGTCTGTTTGTGTGCTGTATGACTCTGACTATCACCCGGACAGTAATGAAACAGTGGAACCCCAGAAAATTGTGGATGTTGAGACATCTATTATGTTCAGGTCAGATAACAATAGTTTCTAGACATTAAGGGATTGGCAGAAATGACATTTAGATAGATCATCTGTGATCTGGAACAGTGGTGCCAACATACTTTCCCTGTCCTCATGCTAATTTTTGTGTTTCTTGTGCAGGGGTGCCATTTGTCATTGAGCGCAACACTTATTCTCCCTACGTTAAAATATTTTTATTCTCTCCCTACTGAAGTGAATGACCACATGTTCTTGTATTATACTCCATTTACCATCATCTTCCACATTCACCAAATGATTAAAAATAGCTTCCTCCCTGGTTAATTCGGGGAAAGTGTTGAATGTATCGATAAACTTGTTCTCTGAACTTCATGGCATACTGAGATAATAAAATGTGAGGCTGGATGAACACAGCAGGCCAAGCAGCATCTCAGGAGCACAAAAGCTGACGTTTCGGGCCTAGACCCTTCATCAGAGAGCTGTGAAAATAGTTTTGACAGCAGAGTTGGTTATCTGTCAGTGTTTGTGATTAACATTGGGTTAGGGATTGGAGATGGGTAGAGGAGACTGAAATGACAGGCAAGTTTGGGAGAGATTTTGAAATAACTGCAACATTATCCCAGAAATCAATTGGTTGTACAGTCTAAAAGTAATGTTTCAATAGTCCCAGAGGACCTTAGGACTACTTTCTTATTAGAGAGAGAGAGGCAACTGATGGTGAATTTCACTTGAGGGTCACCATCTCTGAAGAGTGAGGTTGAGAAGGCAAGATCTTCATGGTAACCTTAGGCAATGGAAGAATTGAACCCACGCTGTTAGTGTCAGTCTGCAGTGTGAGCTAGCTGACCAACCAACTGAGCTAAAGGTGTTCACTGGGATTGATTTATACTTGGGCCTTCGCTTTAAGTGAAGTTATGTATCCGTATATAATCCATGGGTCTTGATTTTAAGCTTAGGTTAATTGTCTTTTTATTTGTTTAACACTTAACCTTTTATGCTGCTTAAATATTATAGCCAGGCAGCAAAGGCAAATGCAAGTAGTGTGCAATAAATATGTCACGAGCATTTGTTTAAAATCTGCCGTCCGATGAATCAGTGGTGCCAGGTTTCAGACATAACATTACATCAGTCAGAATTTGTAGAACTGCTCTGAGAGCTTTTAAGTAAGTCTGCTTGTCAAGAATTTAACTGCAAATGGTTCTGCACTTCAGCAAAACAAAACTGAGGACATTTGTAACTTATTTCTGGTGCTTCGAGGGGCATATAGAGCGAGTCGTGGTTTTGTTGACAAAGTATGGTTCTGATTTTGATTGCAACTAACTTCTGTTTTCATGAGAACTGTATAACAACATGATCCTGTCTGAAACAGTGAAACTAATATTTTTTCAACCGAGTTTTTAAGGTTGCAGTGTCTATTTGCATCGTTGTCATTAGTTTCCATGGCACGCTGTTGACTTGGGCTTTGAAGGGTTTGATTTATCCGCGATAACTTCCTTGAACAATATGTAATGGAACTTGCGAGGGAGCAGGCTATCATAGATGTAGCCCTGTGTAATGAGACGGGAATAATTAATGATCTCACAGTTAGGGATCCTCTTGGAAGGAGCGATCACAGTATGGTTGAATTTAAAATACAGATGGAGCTTGAGAAGGTTAAATCCAGTACCTGTGTCCTGTACTTAAAGGAGACTATGAAGGAATGAGGAAGGATTTAGCTAAGGTAGAATGGGAGCAAAAACTTTACGGTGGGTCAATTGAGGAACAGTGGAGGACTTTCAAAACAATTTTTCACAGTGCTCAGCAGAAGTATGTTCCAGCTATAAGGAAGAGAGAGACCCAGCCATGGATGCCTAAGGAAATAAAGGAAAGTAGCAGATTGCTTTTTTTGTATGTGTTTTTTTTCCAAAGTGTAGTGGGAAACTTGTAGACTGGGGAAATTTTTAAAGGCCACCAGAAAGCCACAAAAAAGTTATAAAGTAAGATAGATTATGAGAGTAAACTAGCTCAGAATATATAAATAGGCAGCAAAAGTTTCTATAAATATGTAAATCGTAAAAGAGTGGCAAAGGTAAACATTCGTCCTTTAGAGGATGACAAGGCCAGTTTAATAGCTGGGAATGAGGAAATAGCCAAGATATTAAAGAGTTATTTCGTGTCGGTCTTCACAGTGGAAGACACAAACAACATGCCGAAAACTAATAGCAAGAAGGTTATAGCAGGTGAGGACCTAGAAACTGTCATTATCATGAAGGAGGCAGTGCTGGGCAAGCTAATGGGGCTAAAGGTTGACAAGTTTGCTGGCCCTGATGAAATGCATCGTACGGTACTAAAAGAGGTGATGGGGGAAATAGCAAATGCTCTAGTAATTATTTACCAAAATTCACTGGACTGTGGGGTGGTTCCTGCAGATTGGTAAATAGCCAATGTGATGCCACTGTTTAAAAAAGGAAGTAGACAAAAAACAGGTAACTACAGGCCAGTTAGCTTAACTTCAGTAGTGGAGAAAATGCTTGAATCTATCATTAAGGAAGAAATAGCAAGACATCTGGATATAAATTGTCTCATTGGGAACACCCGGCATGGGTTCATGAAGGGTAGGTCATGTTTAACTAATTTGGTGGAATTCTTTGAGGACATTAGTTGCATGATGGACAGTGGGGAACCTGTGGATCTGGTGTATCTGGATTTCCAGAAGGCATTTGACAAGGTGCCACACCAAAGGCTGCTACATAAAATAAAGTTGCACGGTATTACAGGTAATGTATTGACATGGATAGAGGATTGGTTGACCAATAGAAAGCAAAGAGTAGGGGTAAGTGGGTGTTTTTCTGGTTGGCGGTCAGTGGCTAGTGGGTGTGCCTCAGGGATCAGTGTTGGGCCCTCAATTGTTTACAATTTATGTAGATGATTTGGAGTTGGGGACTAAGTGTGGTGTGTCAAATTTGCAGATGACACTAAGGTGAGTGGTAGAGCAAAGTGTGCAGAAGACACTGAAAGTCTGCAAAGGGATATAGATAGCCTAAGTGAGTGGGCAAAGGTCTGGCAGATGGAGTACAATGTTGATAAGTGTGAGGGCATCTATTTTGGTAGGAATAACAGCAAAATGGACTATGTTTTAAATGGTTAAAAATTGCAGCACACTGCCATGCAGAGGGACTTGGGTGTCCTTGTGCATGAATTGCTGAAGGTGGGATTGCAGGTGCAGCAAGGGCTCGCGGAATGGAGTTTAAAAACGGGGAGGCTATGCAGCAGCTGTATAGTGTCCTGGTGAGTCATTCCATACTGTACTGTGTGCCGTTTTGGTCTCCTTACTTGAAAAGAGATATACTAGCACTGGAGGGGTTGCAGAGGAGATTCACTTGGTCGATTCCAAAGTGAGGGCTGGATTATGAGAGACTGAGTAGACTGGGGTTATGCTCATTGGAATTCAGAAGAATGAGGGGAGATCTTATAGTAACATAGGAAGGGAATAGATAAGGTGGAGGCAGGGAGGTTGTTTCTGCTAGCAGGTGAAACTAGGACTAGAGGGCATTGCCTCAAAATAAAGGGAAGCAGATGTAGCACTGAGGCCAGGAGGAACTTCTTCACCCAAAGGGTTTTGAATCTGTGGAATTCCCTACCCAGTGAAGCGGTTGAAGCTACCTCCCTGAATGTTTTTAAGACAAGGCTGGATAAATTTTTGAACAGTAAAGGAATTAAGGGTTATGGTGAATGGGCGGGTAAATGGAGCTGAGTCTCAAAAAGGTCAGCTGTGATCTTATTAAATGGCAGGGCAGGTTTGAGGGGCCACATGGCCTACTCCTCCTCCCAGTTCTTATGTTGTGTAATAGAATGTTGACCCAGTTGTAAAAATGAGACAACTGAATTGTATCATAAAACTAAGAACAACAGAGAATAAATAGCACAGGAACAGGCCCCTCGGCCCACCAAGACTGCATTGACATAATTTCTAAATGAGAGAACTTCTGTCTTGATGTGTCTCTGTCTTCCCTGTCTATTATTATAAATGTCAAGATGCCTCTTAAATGTTGATATTGCATTTGTCTCCACCACCTTATGTGTAAAGAAAAAAAGCCTCTCTCATCTCCTTTGAACTAGCCCCCTTTTAGCTTAAACCTATGTCCCCTGTAACTGACATTTCTACACTGGGGAAAAAGACTCCGACTCTTCATTCTGTTTACACTTCTCATAATTTTGTAAGCTTCAGTCAGGTCACCCCTGTTCCTTCAACATTCAAGTGAAAACAAACCAAACTTGTCTAATTTCTCCTTCTAGCTAATACCCTCCAAACCAGGCAACATTGTGGTAAACTATTTCTGTACCCACTATTAAGCTTCCATGCCCTTCTGGTAGTGTGGTGACCAGAACTGTACACAATATTCCAAATATAGCCGAATTAAAGTTTTCTGCAGCGGCAGCATGACTTGCCAATATTTTGTACTCTGTGCCATGAACGATAAAAGCAAGCATGCCATATGCCTCCTTGACCACCTTTTCCACTTGTGTTGCCACTTTTGGGGACCTGTGGACAAAAAGGAGTATTGAAGTTGCATGTTTAGACTATGGCTAAATTGTGGGAGGTTGTAATGTTGAACAGGTTTGAGATTTCTGCTCCCTGTAGACGAAAGCACTGTCTGTGGGAAAGATTAGCATAGTGAACATAGCATTGCGGAACAGAGAACCTTTCAAGAATGGAGAATAAATAGAAGTGTAGTTGTAATTGGGTTAATGTAATCAGGGGAATAGACTCTTCTCTATGGCCAGGATTGAGAGTCCTGAAGCTGTGTCGCCTGCCTGCTGTCTGGGTTCAGGATGTTTCATTTGAGCTGCAGAGGAACTTAGAGTTGGAGAGAAAAGAGCCAGTAGTCACAGTATGTGTAGGTACCACAGATATTGGTGGAAAGAGGTTCTGCTGAGGGAATATGAGTGGCAAATTAGAAAGCAGAGGCAAAAAGGTAATAATCTCTGGATTACTACCTGAGCAGCAGGATTAAAGAGATAAGTGTGGTTCAGAGACTGCTGTAGGAGAAACTGGTTTGAATTTGTGGGACATTTGGCACCAGTACATGAGTAAGAGAGCTGCTTTGATGGGATAGGTTTCATCTGTATTATGCTGGGACCACAGTCCTGACAAATTGCGTTGGAGAGAGCTTTAAACTAAATAATTGTGGGTGGGTTCAGATCCATGGAAAATTATAGAAAAAAAAAAACTAAAGTGGGAGGAGAAGGGCTTGAGAGGTTATTCATGTTTCCAGAACAAGTCATGAGACGGAGACCATGGAAAGGGTCAGAAATCTAACTTCAGGCACAGCAGATAATGGGACAACTGTGAGAAGTGGGTGGGGTGTGGTGGTGATGGTGGTCAATGCAGGCTTGAGTGCACAGTATATGGAACAAGGCAAATTAGCTGGCAGCACAGATTGAAATTGCTGGGTGTAATTGTTGCAGTGTTGGTATAGTACTTGCGCATTGGAAGGAAGGACATTAGGATGTGATGTTTGTAAAATGATACAGGGAGAAAGAATGTGTTTTTCTCAGCTTGGAGCTGGGGTGAGTGCAGGTGTACAGAGCTCCTGAAATTGAAACAATTTATCAAAAGACTGTGTGTTTAACAACCCAGGCAGCAGCTTGCTTTGTTGTTAAAGAAACCGGTTTAAAAATCATGCAATTAATTTAAACCAAGCACTTAGAAACTAAAATCCAATTAAATTTAAATCTGATGGCTTTGACAACCTAGGACCAATCCTCTTGTAAGAAATTAATAGGTCGCCAAGGGTACAAAAGAGGAGGACATTTGAAAATTGGTGAGAGCAAACTGCCATCTGAAGAGACACTCAGTGGCTCACAGAAATCTCTAAGCTCTGAGTAAGCACCATCTAAATCGAAGTACTACGACATTCTTAGCAAGTATTCCCGACACAGGATTTTGAAGAAGGAAGGTGTTTGTGACTGAAGGACAACAGAGAAAGTGAAGAGCCTTCTGGAAGACTTAATCTCTCAATTACAGCCAGGATAAGTTTTGTTTTCATTAATTTAGTTTATATAAGTGGAACTTACATACTGAAATAGCTTGCCATTAGAATTTTGTTTTATTCGGCAATTGTTAGTGGTTATAGGGGAATTGTTTGTTTTGTTAATTTGCTAATTGTTAAAGTTAGATGAATTGTTACTTTTTGATTATGTTGTAAAGTGACTGTCAGGAGATCATTTGATTTCACCTCCTTTATAACAGCTTGGGTGGGGAGAGCAGGTTATACCACTTCCCATATTTCCTTGAACACATTGAGGCAAGGTGAGCTTCTCTGGGTGTTTTGGATTTAATTATCAGAAAGTTGCCGACCATATCGCCTATCTGCAACAGATTGGAGACTTGCCCAGGATCTGAATGGGTCTGGACAGATTTGCGGTATGAAAGGTCCCAGCAGATTTAAACAGATTTGGGATTAGGGTCCTAGATCTTTAAATAAAACTTGTTTAATTTTGGTTGCTTGTTGGTTAAATCAAAGGTGGGGAAATGGCTCGTAATATTGCTAAAGCAGTTCGCGGTGGTGGGGCGGGGGTCGAAGATGTTTCCCAGATTTGCCAAGAACGTTTTTCAGAAAGACTGAGGAAGGATGTACTTTTAGACTTGGCTAACAGGCTAGATTTGGGTTTAACTAAGGATAAGAGGAAAGCTGAAATTGTAAAGGAATTAGTCAAGCATTTAGGTATACCAGAAAAACAGTCAAATGCAGTGGAGTTGGAAAAAATTAAATTGAAAATTAGACAGTTGGAGTTAGAAGATAAAGAGAAAAAAGCCAGGGGCCAAAGAATGTTCGAATTGAAAAAGATGAAGTTGGAACTTGAAGCTCAAAGACTTCAAATGTCAGAAGTACAAGATAGAAGTGAAGCTGAGCAAACTCATCATAGCCGACAGCCTGGTAGAGATATAAACAAATGTGTCCCAATCTGAACTAAAAGTTAGTATTGAAAAAGATGTAGAAGTCTTTTTTTTATTTCCTTTGAGAAATTGGCTAACCAAATGAACTGTCCAGAGACTGTGTGGGTAAAGTTAATTTGAGCTAAGTTGGTAGGCAGGGCTAGTGTGGTGTTTGCAGCGCTGTCAGATTAGGTGTCAAGAGAATGTGAAGTAACAAAACAGGCTATTTGGAGTGCCTACGAATTGGTACCAGAAGCATATAGACAATGGTTCCGAAACATAAAAGAACCAGGTCAGACTTGTGTCGAGTTTGAAATAATGAAACAGAGCAACTTTGACCAATGTGTGAGAGCATTAACAATCGAAAAGAAATGAAGATCTTAGATTATTTTGCTAGAGGAGTTCAAAAACTCAGTTCCAGAAGTGATAAAAACTCATGTTGAGGAGCAGAAAGTTTAAAAACAGCAAGAAGAACTGCAGTGATAGTGGATGAGTGCACAATGGTGCATAAATTGAAATTTAGCTTTGAACAGCAATTTCATTCCCTGAGGAATAGAAATTGGGGAGAAAAGGAGATCCTTCAATGCAAAACAAAAAGTAGACCCCACAGAGCTGCTTACCACATGTGAAAGTAGAAACCCAAGAGAGTGAAAAAGAGGTGAAAGGCCTGAGGTGTTTCCACTATAATATTGGGGGGTGGGGGAGAGAAACTGTCACAATGCTGGTGGATTAAGAGAGACACTTCGGGGAAAAAGGATGCTGTAAAAGAGGCTAAACCAGTGGGATTAGTTGAGGGAGTGAAGGAAATCTCTAAAGAATTTGAGATGCAAGATAGCATGCAGTCTAGTCACGAGCTGGATCGTGAGATGGTGCCCGATCTCTACAAAGATGTCATCTCTGTGGCTAAGGTTTACTCAGGAAGAACAGGGCAACCAAGTCAAGAAATTAGATTATTAGGAGATACGGGAGCTGGCCAGGCTGTAGCACTAAGATGAAAGTATTTACATCGTTCTGAAATGTTATCTGAGATTAAAAATTCATGGAATAAATGGAGAGAGATTTAGTGTTCCCCTGTGTGAAATCAGGTTGGAAAGTCTAGTCAAGACTGGGGGAGTGACTGAAAGAGTGTCTATTCCAGGAATACAGTTTGTTCTTTGAAACAACCTAGTAGGATCAAAGGTGGGACTGATGCCCCTTGTAGTGGAGAAGCAGAAAGCAAACCATGGAACTGGGGCGTTTTTAAAAAAAACCCTGGAATTTTTCCAGACTCTCTGATGACAAGATCCCACAGTCATAAGTTAAAGTAAGAAGGAAAAACCAAACAGAAAGATGGAGTTGAGGTCCAGTTAGCTGGCACTCTTTGATGAAACAATAAAGGAAAACCTAAGCAGGTAGAGGATCAGGCAGAGATGTTCTGAAAAGATAATGGAGTTACAACAAAATGATGAGCCAATGAAAGATTTCTATCAGAAAGCCTACTTAGAAAAGGAATCAGAATGTATTCCAGAATATAATCACCTTGAGATTAGAATCTTTAAGCAGAAATTGAGACCATGGCAGGTTAATGCAGAGTTGAAATGGGTAGAAATTTGCCAGATTGTGTTACTGGTAGCGTACAGACAGGAAGTATTGCGGGCAGCACACAAAAATTACCTGTAGGAGATTATTTAAGAGTCAGGAAGACTCTGGCTAAGATACAGAAGCATTTCTATTGGTCTGGATTGTATAAAGATTTGGTTGAATTTTGCTGTACCTATCATGTGCCAAATGGTAGGAATATCGCTGAAATAAAACCAGCACTTTTGATGCCAATTCCCACATTTGAAGAACCTTTCACGTGGGTTATGATTGATTGTGTATGCCCCCTCCCTAAAACTAAAGTGGGAAACCAGTATTTGCTAACCACATTTAATGTGTCTACCAGATGTCTGGAGGCAATTCCCATTACGAAATGTCAAGGCAAAAAGGCTTGTGGAGGAGTTGCTTGCTTTCTTTACCCATTATGGGCAACCTAGGGAGATTCAGTCAGGGTCCAGTTTTACTGCCAAACTATTGAAGGAGGTCATGGATAGTTTAGGCATCCAACACTCAAATCAAGTTTGTACCATTCTCAATCCCAGTGAGCATTGGAAAGTGGCATTAGACTCTAAAGGCCATGCTGAGGGCTTATTGCCAGAATTGCCCAAGTGATTGGGATAAAGGTATCCTATTTATTATTAGAGGTGCTCCAAATGAATTGACCTAGTTTACTCCATTTGAAATGACTTTTGGACATGAAATGAGAGAGCCTTTAAAATTAATTAAGGAAAAGTTGATTTGACCGAAGTCAAACATCTCATAGTTGGATTATGTATCTGAGGTGAGAGATTAAACAGTAACTGAATTAGCTAGACATGTGAAGGTGGCACAGTACATAATGAAGTAAGCCAATAAGAAATCTGAAATTTGTATGTTTGCCCATGGAGATAAAGTATTGGCCGTGTTACCAGTGGTAGAAGATCCCTTCAAAGCAAAATTTAGTGGTCCCAGATTGAGAAGCCGTTAAGTCAGATGAATTGTCTGGTAAAGATGCCAGATAGGAACAAACTTCATTGAGTGTGCCTTGTGAATATGACAAAGCCTTATTTTGACAGGGAAAGGGAACCAGAGAAGCAGATATCAATTACTTGCACTCAGTGAGGAATCGAATCCAGATGATCTAGTTTTTGATGTGCCTCTGAATAAATTAAATGATGAGCAAGTTCTTAAAAATCAATGGGATAGTGTAGTCAGCTATCTCTCCAGGACAGAGAACTGAATTGAAAGGCTTGTTGCAACACTGAGGATAGATGTAGGAATTGAATGGGAGGGCTAATACGATCGAACATGAGGTTGACACAGAATGCTGTTCTGTAGGGGTGATGTTTTATCAGGCTTAATCTTAAAACAGTACGGGTACAGAAGGAAAAGGAAACGATGTTCCAAGTAGATGACTTTGAGCTGAATCAAAGTGAGTGGAGTTCGCCGATTGCGATGGTAGATTTTGAGTAGATTGTTGGAAGGTCAACACTGTGACTAAATCAGACTCCTACCCAATACCAAGGCTGGAGGACTGTGTGGAAAAAGTTAGATAAGCCACTTACATCACAAAGTTGGGCTTAGCTTGTTGTTACTGGCAAGTACCTTTGGAGAGTGTGCAAGAAGTTTCTGGGTTCGTCACCTCAAATGGGCTGTATCAACTTAAAGTAGTACACTTTTGAATGAAGAACGTGCTAGCCGCATTTCAAAGACTTACAAACAGTTGTGGCAGAATTTACTAATTGTGCTGTCTGTAAAGATGACTTAGTGATCTTGTGCCAGTTGTGGACAGATCACATGATGCATTTCGCAGAGCTCTTTGAGAGATTATGAAAGGCAAAATTGATCATAAATTAGGCAAAGACAGAATTCGTGAAGGCAGAAATAATGTTGGGACACAACATTTGATATGGATGGATGACACCAAGGAACTTGAAGACGAAGGCTATTAAGGAATTTCCAAGACCATCCTTGAAGAATGATGTGCTGTGATTTTTGGGACTGATTGGATTCTACTGGAAGTTCTTATCAAACTTTAGTAATGTGGTGTCATTGCTGATGGATTTGCTCAAGAACACCACGAAATTCCGATGGACAGAACAATGCTAGAAGGCATTTGAAAATTTAAAAGCAGTGTTAACCACAGCACCAGTTTAGCTACACCAAAATTCTTACCCCTTCAAAGTTGCAATCACACAAGTGATTTAAGGGCTGAAGTGGTTACAGGAATTGAAAGATGAATCAGTTATTTTTCAAAGAAGCCCAATATCCACCAGAGAAAATAATAAACTGTTGAAAAGGGAAATGTTGAGTTTAGTACTGGCCTTAAAATGTTTTCATTTTTAAATCGCAATCAATGTATCAGAGATTGTTATGTATACTTGTCACAACCCTTTGATATCTTTGGAAAGATTTAAAGGCAAGAACACCAGACTCTCTCATTCGGAGTCTTATGTTACAAGCATTTAATTTACAGATGGTGCATGTTGCATACCGTGGAAAATTTTATGAGCATGTGTTATCGTGGGTTTAAAAAGCTACCGAGGCTGTTATACTAATGCATATAGACTTAATATGAAATGTGTAACCCTAGATTAGTGACCTATGTATCCCATAATAATTGCATTAAGATTTAGAGGGGGTAAAAAAGCCGTCTTTTCATAATGAGACAGCAAGAACTGCAAATGCTGGAGTCAGAGATAAGAAAGTGTGGAGTTGGAAGAACACAGCAGTCCAGGCAGCATCAGAGAAACAGGAAAGCTGATGCTTCGGTTTGGGACCCTTGTTCAGAAATGGAGAGGCTGGAGGGAGCACAGGAATAAATAGAGAGGAGGGGTGGTCTGGGAAAGGTAGGTGGGATGGTGATAGGTGAGTGCATGTAGGCAGTGGCCAGGATTGGCCAGTGAGGTGGGAGGGGGTGGATAGGTGGGAGAGAAGATGCATAAGTTGTATCAGGCCAAGGAAGCGGGGATGAGAGGGAGGGTTGATCAAGGGATGCAGCCGAAAGTGGGGAGATTTTGAAACTGGTAAAATCCACGTTTAGGCCATTGGGCAGTCGGCTCCTGAGGTGGAATATGAGGTCCTGCTCAACCAGTTTGTGGGTGGCATCATTGTGACACTGGAGGAGGCCCAGGATGGACATGTCACCCACGGAGTGGAAGGGGGAGTTAAAACATTTTGCGACTGGAAGGTGGTGTTTGTCGTGTACCAAGCACAGATGCTCTGTAAAACAGCCTCCGAGCTCTGCTTGGTCTTGCCAATGTAGAGGAGGCCACATCGACTGCAGCGGATGCGGTAGTCTACATGTCCATCTTGGGCCTCCTGACTGCTGCCTACATACACTCACCTGTCACCATCTCACCTGCCTTCCCCAGCCCTACCCCGCCCCCCCCCTCTCTTTCTGAGCTTCCCTTCCATTCCCCATTTCTGAAGAAGGGTACTGACCGAAAACGTCAGCTTTCCTATTCCTCTCATACTGCCTGGCCTGCTGTGTTCCTCTAGCTCCCACTTGGTCATCTTTACATAATGGTTCGTTTTTTTTTCTTATACATGAATGATCTGGACAAAGGAGCTGAGGGCATTGTTGTTAAGTTCACAGATGACACAAAGATAGGTGGAGGGATAGGTAGCGCTGTGGACGCAGGGAGGCCGCAGCATTTGGACAGGCTAGGAGAGTGGGCAAAGAAGTGGCAAATTAATATAATGTGGTAAAGGGTGAAGTTATACTGTAGTAAAATGAACTTCTTCAAGTTAACGTGTAGCTTCATTTTGGTACTTATGGAGGCAAATGGAGTGTTAGCATTCATTCCAAGAGGGGTTAGAATTCAAGAGCACAGGTGTACTGTCAAGACTGTATTAGGCTCTGGTCAGACAGCAATTAGAATATAGAGCATTTTTGACTGCATATCAAGGAAGGATGTGCTTGCCTTGAATGGAGTCCAGAGGAGGTTTAGAAGAATGATCCCTGGGATGAAGGGCTTGTCGTATGAGGAGCGGTTGAAGTCTTTGGGTTGGAACTTGAAATTTTGAAGGATGCAGGTTTGGGAAGGGTTCGGGGTAAGTATTTTAGATTATATGTCTCAGTGGACCTTACAAAATAATGAGATGCCTTGGTACAGTGGACTTGGAGAAGACATTTCTACTAGTAGGACAGACCAGAACCTGAGTGCACTATCCTCAATGACAGAATGACCCTTCAGAACTAAGATGAAGACTAATTTCTTGAACCAAAAGGACTCATATCTGCAGAAGATTCTGGAGGCCAGCTCTTGAGTATATTTAATACTGTGATAGGTTCTTGATTAGTAAGGGGATCAAAGGTTATAGAGAGAAGGCTGGAGAATTAGGTTATGGAACATCATTGAATGGTGGAGCAGACTTGATGTGCTGAATGGCTTGTTTCTGCTTCTATATCTTATTGTTAATGTGTTAACTGTATGCTATCGGAAGGATGTTGTGAAGCTTGAAAGGGTTCAGAGAAGATTTATAAGGATGTTCCCAGAGTTGGAGGATTTGAACTGTAGGGAGAGGTTGAATAGGCTGAGGCTGTTTGCGTTGAAGCTAAGCAGAGACCTTACAGATATTTATACAATCATGAGGGGTGTGGATATGGAATATGGACAAAGGCTTTACCCCATGGTGGAGAGTCCAAAATTAATGGACATAGGTGAAAGGGGAAAGATTTAAAAGGGACCTAAGGGGCAACTTTTTTATACAGAGGGTGATGCATGTATAGAATGAGCTGCCTAAGGTGTTGGAGGCTGGTACAGTTACAACATTAAAAAGGTGTCTGGATGTGTATATGAATAGGAGGGGTTTAGAGGGATATGAGCCAAATGCTGGCTAATAGGACTAGATTACTTTAGGATATTTAGCCCAGATGAGTTGGAGCGAATGATCTGTTTCTGTGAACTACATCTATGACTGCATGTTTTTGGAGAATGTGAAGCTGTGGAGGCCAACTTTTTATCAAATGCTGAGCCATTTTCTTCTGAAGAAGGATCCTGACCTGAAATATCAACTTTCCTTCTCCCCTGATGCCACCTGGCCTGCTGTGCTCCTCCAGCTCCACACTGTGTTATCTCTGACTCCAACATTGGCAGCTCTTACTATCTCATTTATTTATTAGCTTCCATCATGTCTTGTGAAACAGAAAAATCTTCAAAAAAAAAAGCTTTCTCAAAAATGTAATGAATAGCTGCTAGTCTGGAATCTAGAAGGTAATTGAGTATTGATTGAAAGTTTTTTGGATTACTTTATGAAGATTGACACAGATTTGGCAAGACTTCATTTCATTGATGTTTGTGGAACCTTGCAACATGCAAGTTGGCTGCTGCATTAACAGTGAATGTCCTTCAAAGTGCTTCTTTGGCTGTAAAGTGTTGTGGAACATCCTCAGGTTGTGAAAAACACTTAAATGCTAGCTTTTCCTGTTTTTAAACTTTAATGGACAATTAGCTGAGGAATTTTCTTTGCCCCCAAATATCACAACTAGAAAGCATGTGTGTTTTGGGTTTTTAATCCTGTTAGTTTTCACAGGAGGTCAGTTTGATAACTTTGCATGCACTCTGAGATATGTGCCTTTGCTCTGCTTGGTTGCTTTGAAACCAATGGCAGCAGATTTGGGAATGTTCTATTTTAAACAGTATATGGAGTGAGAAGTAATCAGGAAGCATGTTCTGCCTGCATTAGAATAATTAAATACACAATATTTTTAGAAATGAATGTTTAATCTGATTCATGGTCGGCTGGTCCCTCCTTTCTCCTTTTGAGTAGAAAAAAATTACTGACTTTTTTGAAATTTGTTCTCCATGTTGAAACTAAGTCGCAAAACACCGATATTTATGTGGAACCTTTTAACACGGAAAACATTTGCACTGAGTATAAGGACAAAATTGTTCTGAGCCAGAGAAGGAGGGATGACAACTTGGTGCAGGAGGTTAGTCTTGAGAGGGAGTAACGAGGTGGACTTCAGAGCAAAAATGTCAGTGTGGAACTTTTGCACCTAAAGCATAATTGCCAATGGATGCAAAATTAAAGAGACTCACATGAGACAAAGGTCAGAGGAAGGGAGATTTGGAATGATGTGGTACAGTGTGTTAGAGCTGGAGGAGGCTGCAGAGGACGAGAGGGCAAGGCATTAATTAAGCAAAAGGATGAATTCAATGTTTTGGCAACCAGGCAAATATGTAGTTCAACGAAGGGTCGTAGGCACAGTGAACTTCAAAATGGATTTGGGTAAAAGAGTTGCGAGCACAGACCTTCAGTGTAGAAAGGTTTCTGAATCATCTGGCCTGTAAGGATGCTTAAAATTGCAATTTAGCAACAAAGTACACCTTCAGATGCAGCAATTTTTTGTCATTCTTTTAGGCACGCATTTTCTGCATGTAAGAAGGGTTAAGTTTTAATGGAAGGGAGTTATTCTGGATTACCCCTTTGAAAGCTTTTTATTCTTGAAAAATTGCAATGGTTCTAACTTTCTGTTGAGATGAATTGTATAAAATGTTGGTGAGGCCACTGCTAGAGTTTTATGTGCAGTTCTGGCATTCAAATAGTAGGAGAGGGTACAGAGGAGATTTACCAGGACATGGCCTGGGCTGGATAGTTATTTATAAAGAGAGATTTCATAGATTGGAATAGTTTTCTCTGGAGTGCAGGAGACTGACGGGATGGGGAACGTGGTTGAGATATACAAAATTACAAGAGGCATACGTAGTGTAGACAGGAAGGAATTTTCCCCTTGGAGGTGGGGTCAATAACCATGAGGCATAGATTTAAGGTAAGGGGCCAGGTTTTAGGGTGGATGTGAGTGAATTTTCTTGCTGTCCAGAAGGTAGTTGGTATGGCTTAGAAAGGGTGGACGTGGGAAGTTGTTTCTGTTAGGTGGGGAGACTAGGATCCGTGGGCACAGCCTTAGAATTAGAGGGAGTCAATTTAGAACAGAAATGAGACATTTCTTCAGCCAGAGTGGTGGGCCTGTGGAATTCATTGCCATGGTGCGCAGTGGAGGCCGGGACGTTAAATGTCTTCAAGGCCAAGATTGATAAATTCTTGATCCCACAAGGAATTATGGGCTATGGAGAGATTGCGGGTAAGTGGAGTTGAAATGCCCATCAGCCATGATTAAATGTCAGAGTGGACTTGATGGGCTGAATCGCCTTACTCCACTCCTATGCCTTGTGGTTTTATGGTATAATCTGGAAATCACTACCAATGAGGATGGTCAAGGCAGAAACATTTAAGAAATATTTAATGTGCACTTACAATGCCAATGCATACAAGGCTTTGGGCCAAGTGCTGGAAAATGGGATTAGAATAGTTGTGTGTTTTTGAGTGCAGACTTTATGCTTGCCAGGGCCCCCCTCTTTTGTGCAGTAGACTTCTATGACTCTCTCTATATGTTATGGCTTCATAGTTTTCCTGACTTAGCTAATGCCCTTGTGGTTATTACTACTTTAAATCAACACCAGTCACTTCTAACATTTTCATGTTGTTGTGAAGTGTTGTCTTACTGTTAAATCCCACCAGCCTTGCTGAAGTGTGGTCTGGAAGAAATGTCATTGTTTGTTGACAAAGGGCAGATATTTAGATTTTATAATTGTAAGCTGCACAATGTGACTTCCTTTCATATTAGCCTTTTGTTACACATTTAGAGTCAGTTTTTCTCAGTGTCATCTCTGGCAAGAGTTGAGGTTGCACAAGATATTGGTGAGGCCTCTTCTGGAAAACCGTGTCCAGCTCCGGTTGCCCAGTCATAGAATTATGTTAGCAAGCTGGGGAGGGTTCAAAACAGATTTATCAGGATGTTGCTGGCTATGGAAAGTTCGAATTATAAAGAAAGGCTCGGACTTTTTTCCACTGGAGCGTGGGCGTTTGAGAGGCAACATGATAGAAGTTTATAAAATAATGAGAGCTGTAGATAGCGTTTATGGTAGCTGTCTTTTCCCTAGGATGTGGATTTCAAGGCTAGGGGACACATTTTTAAGCAGTTATTCAAATCGTAAGACTGACATAAGCTCCAATATCATCTGCCATTTGGAGGATTAAATAACTGTTTTAACTGGGTTTGACTTTTTTTGAGGGCTCAGATTTATTTTTGCCACTGTTATCTCTCTAATTTGGTGACACTTTGGAATAAATTTTTGACTCTAGCTGTAGTATTTACAACTTAGCATTGTAGAAGTTATGATCTAATTTTGTTGAGCAGCAGTTATACCATTGAGGTTTTTTGTCATAATAGAATAGTATAACTTAAGTTCACTTTCAAGATTGTAAATTATGTCTTTCATATATTGCAGCTTTCACAGTCTGCTTTTGATTTAGCACCATTGGGAATTTTAACACTTATTTGTCTGCCCGTTGACCATTTCTAAACCTTTTGTGTCACTGTGTAGCATGATACTTATTCATATCCTGGCTGTATTCGCCAATTAATGATCAATGACAGAATGTATAGAACCAAATTACTTTGGCTGATGCTGTTGGACAGCACATTTTATAACATTTAAGTCTCCTGTGTATTCAGAGCTGCCCTGCCTTTTTTTAGTACTTTTATATTTCATAAATTTCATGCATTGTGCAGTCATTGAGGACGTATTTGCTGAGGAGGTAGTGATATAGTGCTAATGTAACTGGACTAATAATTCTGAATGCCAGAACAATGTTCTGGGATCAAAGTCTGGTGTAATTTCCAATTCAGTTTTTAAAAAAAGTGGGAATTTAAAAAAAAGCTCGTCCAATGGCAGCTGTGTAACCATTGTCAATTGGCATAAAAGCTCCTCTGATTCACTAATGTCCTTTTTGGGGAAGAGTAGTTGGGACCACAGTTGTGCCTGAGTATCCCTTCCCTCCCATCTCCCAAGAATATTGAGGTGAGTTGTAAAGTGTTTATAACGAAATGATTGAAGAACCATTTTTAATGTGTCTGTGGCTCAGCATCAACCACTTAGACTGAGACGGGAGTGGAAGTAGGCCTTTCATCCTGTCACTGGATGCGAAAGGTTAACTATGTTTGTTCTCCACAGATGCTGACAGACCTGTTGAGTTTCTTCAGCAATTTTTGTTTTTGCATATTTGCAAGCATTTTAATTTGTTTAAATAGAATATTGGAAGTTGTGAATTTAGGCTTTACAATTTAGTCAGAGGTATACAGCATGGAAACGGACTCTTCTGCTCAACTTGAGCATGCTGACCACATTACCTAAACTGAACTAGTCTCGTTTACTTGTGTATGGCCATACCCCTCTAAATCTTTCCTGTCCATATACCTGTTCAAATTTCTTTTCAATGTTTGTTATATTTGTACTCCCCTCTACCATTTCCTCTGGCATTTTGTTCTATGTACATACACTAACCTCTGTGTGACAAAGGTACCCCTTCGGTCCCTTTTAAATCTTTTCTCTCTCACCTTAAACCTATTCCCTCTAGTTTTGGACTCCTGTAACCAGGGGAGAATACCTGGATATTCAACTTATGTATGTTCCTCATGTCTTTCTAACCCTCTAAGGTCAGCCTCCTATGCTATGTTGGATAAAAGTCCTAACCTATCCAGCCTGTCTTTACAACACAAACCTTCTGGTCTCTGGAGCATCCACATAAATCACTTTTGCACCCTTTCTGGTTTAATAACATCCTTCCTATATCAGGGTGACTGGAATTGTATGCACTAGTCCAGATGTGCCTTTGCAATATTCTGTACAGCTGTAACATGACGCCCACTGCTATACTCAATGCTTTGACCGATTTAAGTGAAGCACACCAAACATTGTCTTCTCCACCCTGTCTAGCTGTGACATCACTTTCAAGGAACTATGCACATTCAACCTTTGGTCTCTTTTCGATAACATTCTCCAGATCCTGCCGTTAACTGTAAGTCCAGCATTGTTTTGTTTTACTCAAATGCACACCTTGCGTTTATCTCAATAAACTTGGCCCAAATTGAAATTCCTGTTGTATTCTTAGATAACCTCTTTCTCTGTCCACTGTCCCACCAATTTTGATGGCACCTGTAAATTTGCTAGATATACGTCATATATTCTCATCCAAATCATTTTATATAACTGAACAATAACAGACCCAACACTGATCCTTATGTCACGCTATTGATCACTGGTCTTCAGTCTAAAAAACAGCCCTTTCCTACCACCCTTTATCTCCTGTTGTCAAACCCATTTTACATCCACTTGTCTAGTTCTACCTGGATCCCTTGTGATCCATCCTAACTAACCTCTCTGGTCTTGACCCCATGCTTTGTCTTTACGAGAATATATTTATCCTGTACCCTTGGTATTCCTTTCTTGAATGTTTGTCAGATGCGGATGTATCTGCATGTCACTACTCCCAGTCCATTTGAACAAATTTCTACCTTAGCTTTTTCCAGGTAAAACCTTTTAGTGCATCCTGGTGCATCCTTATCATTTTCCATAAGTATCCAAAATCTAACTAACTTAGAGATTATCTGAAAAATACTCTTTTATACTTGTGTCCAAATGTAAGGTCTAGAACTGCTCCCTTGCTTCGTGGGCTTTCTACATTCCAGTTAATAAATTCTCCAGGGTGCAATTTAAGCACTGTACTCATCCCCACCTTGTACGTGTAAACTATTCTAGCTAATAATTGGGTAGTTAAGATCTCCTATTAATGCACTTATTATTCTTACACTTCCCTCAATATTCCCTCTTTCTGTCCCTGGCTGTTTGGGTGTGTATGATACACACTTAACAGCATGTTTTCTCGTTTTATGTGTTTTGCTTCTATCCACTTAGACTCGGATAATTGGGAAAAGGGGTAACTTTCAGGTTGGCAACCTGTGACAAATAGTGTGCCATAGATATCAGTGCTGAGGCCACAGTTAATGTTGATATACATTAATGACGGTTAGTCATAGTCATACATCACGGAAATAGACCCTTCAGTCCCACCAGTCCTTGCTGAACATAATCCCGAACTATCCTAGTCCTACCTGCCTGCTCCTGGTGCACACCCCTCTAAATCTTTCCTATTCATGTGTCTATCCAAATGTCTTTTAAACGTTGTAATGGTACCCACATCCACCACTTCCTCAAGACGTTAATTCCACATGCAAACCACCCTCAATTTTAAAAAAAAATTGCCCCATGTCATTTTTTGTTTGTAAAATCTATCTCCTCTCACCTGAAAAATATGCCCCCCCATCCCGAAATCTTCCATCCAAGGGAAAAGTCAACTGTCATCAACTCTATCAGATCGCCTACACTCCAGTGAAAGAAATCATAGCCTATCCAGCCGTTGTTTAACACAAACCTTCCAGACCTGGCAATGTCCCAGTAAATCTGTTCTGAACCCCCTCCAGCTTGAGAATATCCTTCATATAACAGGGTGACCAGAACTGGACACAGTATTCCAGAAGAGGACTCACCAATGTCCTGAACAACTCAGCATGACTTCTCAACTCCTACATTCAAAGAACTGAGCAATGAAGGTAAGCGAGCCATATGCCTTTTAAACTACCCTGTTTATATATGACGCAAACTTCAAAGCATTATGTACCTGCAACCCTAGGTCCCTCTTCTGGAACATTACCAAGGCCTTACTGTATAAGTCCTACCCTTGTTTATTGTACCAAAAGGTAATACCTTGCATGTATCCAGATTCAGCTTTGTCAGCCAATTTTGGAGAAATAAAGGCAAGTGTACTGTCACCAAGTTTTCAGATGACACAGAATTAGGTGAGAAGGAAACTGGTGAGGGTGACACAATCAAATATTCATCTTATAGTTTTCACTCCAGTTTTACTGATGGTATTGATTCCATGGCAACAAGCAGGTGAATTAACTCACCCTTTTGTCCCCCACTCTCTGGCCAAAAGTCATTGTTCATATAACAGTATCACGTATTCTTTCCCCATAAGTCTGTAATTTTTCCTTGTTAAGTATTTATCCAATTTCTTTCTAAAAGTTGCTATTTCATCTGCTTCCAGAATCCTGTGAGGCAATGCAAACAAATTCCTTTTCGTAATTGCCCTATCTGCCCATTTGTTTGCCAAGCACCTCGATTTTGTGTCCACTGGAAGGAGTTCTGTTTTATTCACTGGAACAAGATCAATGTATACTTTTGACACCTACAACAAATCTTTCAACGTAATCTCATGTAGATACATTTGCTACAGTTGTGCTTGTTCACAGCCTCTTTTCAAGCTTAGTAGTTATTCTGATATATTGCATCTTTTAAGCCTCTTCTGTGAAATTATTTGCCAAAACCAGCTGTTATATTATCTGAGATAATGGGAACTGCAGATGCTGGAGAATTCCAAGATAATAAAATGTGAGGCTGGATGAACACAGCAGGCCAAGCAGCATCTCAGGAGCACAAAAGCTGACGTTTCGGGCCTAGACCATTCATCAGAGAGGGGGATGGGGTGAGGGTTCTGGAATAAATAGGGAGAGAGGGGGAAGTGGACCGAAGATGGAGAGAAGAGAAGATAGGTGGAGAGGAGAGTATAGGTGGGGAGGTAGGGAGGGGATAGGTCAGTCCAGGGAAGACGGACAGGTCAAGGAGGTGGGATGAGGTTAGTAGGTAGATGGGGGTGAGGCTTTGGGTGGGAGGATGGGATGGGTGAGAGGAAGAACCGGTTAGGGAGGCAGAGACAGGTTGGACTGGTTTTGGGATGCAGTGGGTGGGGGGGGGAAGAGCTGGGCTGGTTGTGTGGTGCAGTGGGGGGAGGGGACGAACTGGGCTGGTTTAGGGATGCAGTAGGGGAAGGGGAGATTTTGAAACTGGTGAAGTCCACATTGATACCATTAGGCTGCAGGGTTCCCAGGCGGAATATGAGTTGCTGTTCCTGCAACCTTCGGGTGGCATCATTGTGGCAGTGCAGGAGGCCCATGATGGACATGTCATCTAGAGAATGGGAGGGGGAGTGGAAATGGTTTGCGACTGGGAGGTGCAGTTGTTTGTTGCGAACTGAGCGGAGGTGTTCTGCAAAGCGGTCTCCAAGCCTCCGCTTGGTTTCCCTAATGTAGAGGAAGCCACACCGGGTACAGTGGATGCAGTATACCACATTGGCAGATGTGCAGGTGAACCTCTGCTTAATGTGGAATGTCATCTTGGGGCCTGGGATAGGGGTGAGGGAGGAGGTGTGGGGGCAAGTGTAGCATTTCCTGCGGTTACAGGGGAAGGTGCCGGGTGTGGTGGGGTTGGAGGGCAGTGTGGAGCGAACAAGGGAGTCACGGAGAGAGTGGTCTCTCCGGAAAGCAGACAAGGGTGGGGATGGAAAAATGTCTTGGGTGGTGGGGTCGGATTGTAAATGGCGAAAGTGTCGGAGGATGATGCGTTGTATCCGGAGGTTGGTAGGGTGGTGTGTGAGAACGAGGGGGATCCTCTTAGGGCGGTTGTGGCGGCGGCAGGGTGTGAGGGATGTGTTGCGGCAAATGCGGGAGACGCGGTCAAGGGCGTTCTCGATCGCTGTGGGGGGAAAGTTGCGGTCCTTGAAGAACTTGGACATCTGGGATGTGCGGGAGTGGAATGTCTTATCGTGGGAGCAGATGCGGCGGAGGCGGAGGAATTGGGAATAGGGGATGGAATTTTTGCAGGAGGGTGGGTGGGAGGAGGTGTATTCTAGGTAGCTGTGGGAGTCGGTGGGCTTGAAATGGACATCAGTTACAAGCTGGTTGCCTGAGATGGAGACTGAGAGGTCCAGGAAGGTGAGGGATGTGCTGGAGATGGCCCAGGTGAACTGAAGGTTGGGGTGGAAGGTGTTGGTGAAGTGGATGAACTGTTCGAGCTCCTCTGGGGAGCAAGAGGCGGCGCCGATACAGTCATCAATGTACCGGAGGAAGAGGTGGGGTTTGGGACCTGTGTAGGTGCGGAAGAGGGACTGTTGCACGTAACCTACAAAGAGGCAGGCATAGCTGGGGCGCATGCGGATGCCCATGGCCACCCCCTTAGTCTGTAGGAAGTGGGAGGAGTCAAAAGAGAAGTTGTTGAGGGTGAGGACGAGTTCAGCTAGGCGGATGAGGATGTCGGTGGAGGGGGACTGGCCATCTGCATGCGGAATGCAGGTGTATAGGGACTGGACGTCCATGGTGAAGATGTGGTGTTGGGGGCCAGGGAATTGGAAGTCCTGGAGGAGGTGGAGGGCGTGGGTGGTGTCACGGACGTATGTGGGGAGTTCCTGGACCAAAGGGGAGAAAATGGAGTCCAGATAGGTGGAGATGAGTTCGGTGGGGCAGGAGCAGGCTGAGACGATGGGTTGACATAGAGCAGTTTTTCCGCCATCTTCGCCTCCATGCCTACTTCTCCAACCGGGAACCTAACCCTCCTTCCACTGACCCCTTCACCCAGTTCCAACACAAGTCCTCCTCCTGGACACCACCCCCAGGCCCCCTACCCTCGCTCAACCTCTTCATCTCCAACTGCCGTCGAGACATTAACCGCCTCAACCTCTCCACCCCTCTCACCCACTCCAACCTCTCCCCCGCAGAACGGGCCGCCCTCCGCTCCCTCTGCTCCAACCCCAACCTCACCATCAAACCCGCAGACAAAGGTGGCGCAGTGGTAGTATGGCGCACTGACCTCTACATCGCCGAGGCCAGACGCCAACTCTCCGACACCACCTCCTACCGCCCCCTCGATCATGACCCCACACCCGAGCACCAAACCATCATCCCCAACACCATTCATGACCTCATCACCTCAGGGGACCTCCCACCCACAGCCTCCAACCTCATTGTTCCCCAACCCCGCACGGCCTGTTTCTATCTCCTTCCCAAAATCCGATCCATCGTATACTGCATCCACTGTACCCGGTGTGGCTTCCTCTACATTGGGGAAACCAAGCGGAGGCTTGGGGACCGCTTTGCAGAACACCTCCGCTCAGTTCGCAACAAACAACTGCACCTCCCAGTCGCAAACCATTTCCACTCCCCCTCCCATTCTTTAGATGACATGTCCATCATGGGCCTCCTGCACTGCCACAATGATGCCACCCGAAGGTTGCAGGAGCAGCAACTCATATTCCGCCTGGGAACCCTGCAGCCTAATGGTATCAATGTGGACTTCACCAGTTTCAAAATCTCCCCTTCCCCAACTGCATCCCTAAACCAGCCCAGTTCGTCCCCTCCCCCCACTGCACCACACAACCAGCCCATCTCTCTCTCTCTCTCTCCCTCTCTCTCTCTCTCTCTCTCTCTCTCTCTTCCCCCCCCCCCCCCCCCCCACCGCATCCCAAAACCAGTCCAACCTGTCTCTGCCTCCCTAACCTGTTCTTCCTCTCACCCATCCCTTTCTCCCACCCAAAGCCGCACCCCCATCTACCTACTAAGCCCATCCCACCTCCTTGACCTGTCCGTCTTCCCTGGACTGACCTATCCCCTCCCTACCTCCCCACCTATACTCTTCTCTCCACCTATCTTCTCTTCTCTCCATCTTCGGTCCGCCTCCCCCTCTCTCCCTATTTATTCCAGTTCCCTCCCCCCATTCCCCTCTCTGATGAAGGGTCTAGGCCTGAAACGTCAGCTTTTGTGCTCCTGAGATGCTGCTTGGCCTGCTGTGTTCATCCAGCCTCACATTTTATTATCTTGTTATATTACCTGGCTTCTTTAAAGCTTTGACATGGTGTAATTTGTTCCAAAAATTAGAAGGTTCTCAATTGCAGGATATTTTACTTTTATAAAGTATTTAATTTAGTGTGGTGTGTCTTCTCTGCTTGCCTTGGAGAGAATTATTTACTCTGATTTCTGCACATTTTTACTGTTGGGTGTGTTGCCTTGAGACCTGCAACTTGGTAGTAGCAGAATACTTAAACTTGTTGCCTAGATTTCAGGTTGTGCCAAAAAGTAAATTCCAGGCATGTCCATTTCCTGTTTTCTTAGAAAATAAAAACAGATACACAGCAATTACCCTTGAATCAATTGCAATAAATATACTGTTTGTAAGTTTCGGAGGCTCAATATAGATGCAAGGTTTTTTGTTCTTTCCATAATCATATCGGTAATTGTGAACAAATTGTGACGATTGGCTCTGTGTGAGTGCCCATCAAATAGCAACCAACACAGTTTCCAAATCTGGCTGACCAGCCTTGTTTTTGAGAGACTGAATTCTACAAGGACAGTAGGATTGTAGTACGCCTGAACTTGCTGAAATTATCTCAGTAAAGATTGTATGAAAATTGCTACCGAAATTTTAGTCTCTGGTTATTCTAGGTAAGACTTGGAGGCCTTCATCAATTAGGCTCGGTGGGCCAGATATTGTCAAGGGGAGTGATGTTGATCTGCGTGTGGATATTATGTGGAATGATCCATGTATAAGTGTCAAAGCATCCTTGTTTCTAAGTTTTAAAAGCTGCCCCTTTAAAACCATTTCTACGTAGGCCAAATGTACAACACACAAATTGAGAGTGGGTTGAAAGGAATGTGAAGTCAGAAATGGAGATTTCAGATGTAAATTTAGAAAATAATAGAACTTAGCCCAAAATTTGAGAGCGCAACTGTGGTACATGAATTTAGTAAAGTATAGATTGTAAATTCAGATAAACTTGCTGAAATCTTTTGTTTTTGACTAGAACTAGTTTACAGATTCAGTAATACATACCTGCAAAATGTAATAAGGTTCAAAGATCCTTAATTAGACCATAATTTTATACCGTTAGCCACTGCAATTGGTATCCAACTGTTTGTGCAATCCATGAAAAATACCCACTCACTGGGGCATTCAAATTTATTGTCTAACAGATAAGCTCCACAAGCATAGCATGTTTTGTAAACTAAATGGCATTGAGAAATAATCCAGGCTTTGACAGTGTTGAGATTGTATTCTAAGTGATAATTCAGCTACAGAGGCCAAATACTTATTTCTTATCTTCAGCTGTCTTTCTTTTGTGGTGAGACACACATGTCTTAAGAATGTGTACTGAGAGTTGCTAAAGTTTTGCAATATTTTATTTCCCTTGTTTAACTATGGATCAGGTGCTGAAGTGGGTTGGGATTGTACTTTCACCTCTGCAGCCCTTAGTACATATTCTTCCAGGACAGATGAAATGAAAATACCTTTTCACAACAGCTGCCAGGCTAGAACTCTGTTAGTTTGGAGTTGCTGCCTTCCAGTAGTTATTTAGGTTTCCATTTGCATGACTGATTTCACAGTCTTATTTTAAAAGTGATCAACAAACATTGAAAGTAGAATAATAATGACATGATCATTGATTCCACTGCAATGGGCCCCACAGTCTGGAAACAGTTGAAAATCCTAATTTTTGCTTGGTTTTATTTCCTGACCATTAGAAGTACCGATTCTTTTAAAGTATAGTTTCTTATGATCTATTGTCATTGTGGTCATGTTATGTGCGTACCTTGCATTGCATAATCTGGCCAAATGACATTTAGGACTAGATGCAGTAGAATATATAATTTACTTGTCATGTTCTTATAGGTATCTAGGAAATCACATGAGAATTGCCTAGGCATGTGACTAATGTAGGGCTAATGGCACAGAAGAAAATTAAGTGTGTTGCAGAAGGCATAAAGGGCAGGAAGAAACAGACATAATGAGGGGATGAATGTATGGAATGGGGACAGCAATGGGCTGTTGAAGTGTTTAATACTGTTGTGGAGTCACTGATGTACGGCACAGAAACAGATCTCTTGGTCCAACTTGTCCACAACAACCAGATACCATAAATTAATCTGGTCCCATTTGCCAGCATTTGACTCATTACTCTAAATCCCACCTATTCATGTGCCCTTCTAGAAGACTTTTAAATGTTGGAATTGTACCTGTCTCCACCACTTCCTCTGCCAGTTCATTCAAACGCTCACCACGCTCTGTTTGTAAACATTGCCCCTTAGTTTTCTTTTTAAATTTTTTCCCCTCTCACGGTAAACCTATGCCCTCTACTTTTGGACTCCCCTATCCTGGGGAAAAGGCCTTGACTATTCAGCCTCTCCATGTCCCTCACAATTTTATGAACCTTTGTAAGACCCCTCAGCCTCTGCTGCAGGGAGAAAAGCCCCAGCCTCTCCCTACAGTTTAAACCCTCCAACCCTGGCAACATCCTTGTAAATCTTTTCTGAACTTTTCCAAGTTTCCCAACATTCTTCCTTAAAGCAGGGAGTTCAGATCAAATACAGTATTCCAAAAGTGGCCTAACCAAAGTCCTGTGCAGTTGCAACATGACCTCCCAATTCCTGCACTCAATGCATTGGCCAAAAACGGCAAGCTTACCAAACCCTTTCCTTGCTACCCTGTCTTCCTGTGACTCCACTTGAAGGAACTATGAATCTGCACTCCAAGGTCTGTTTGTTCAGCGACACTCCTCAGGCGATAGCCTTGTAATATTATCGTTGGACTGTTAATCCAGAGACTCAGATAATGTTCTGGGAACCCGAATTCGAATTCCACCCTGAATTCCACTAAATTATATCTGGAATTAAGAATCTAATGATGACTAACTCCATTGTTGATTGCCAGAAAAACCCATCTGGTTCACTAATATCCTTTAGGGAAGGAAACTGTCATCCTCACCTGGTCTGGTCTATATGTGACTCCAGGCCCACAGCATAGTGGTTGAGTCTTAACTGCTGTTGGAGCAGTTAGGGATGGGCAATAAATGCTGCCCAGCCAGCGACGCCTTCATCTTATAAATGAATAAAGAGAAGAACAAAAACCCTTACTATTAAGTGTACAAGCCCTGCTCTGATTTGCCCTACCAAAATTTCACACTTCACGTTTTTCTATATTAAACTCCATCTGCCACTCCTTGGCCCATCTTATCAAAGTCCTTCTTTGCTGTCCACTGCACCACCAATTTTGGTATCATCTGCAAACTTAATAACCATACCTACTATATTCACATCCAGTTAATTTTATATAAATGATAAAAAAAACATTGGCCCCAGCACTGATCCCTGCACCATACCACTCAAAGATCATGTCTGATTTGTATCTTGGTTACATTTAACAAAAATTTCTTCATCTGTCAATGTTCTTATCCAAAAAAGTTTTTAATTTGAGTTTGAACCGCTATAGCATGAAGGAGGCCGTTTGTCCGATTTGAGTCCACACCAATCCTATGAACAGCATTGCACCCGGACATAACCCCCCGATCCTATCATCCTGCATTTCCCATGACTAATCCACGTAGCATGCATATCCTCGGGCAATTCACCATGGCTAACCTCTGCCTAATCTTTTGAAAAGGAGATGTCCACTTCACTCGTAACTTTCATTCCCAGGTGCACAAAGAGTAATGTGAGAAAAATATGTGGTAAAATACAGTCTTGTCAAGGATTATCAAGGGTAAGATCAGTTGGAGACATTAAGGAATATCTTGAGAATGAAGCAATAATGGAAGTATTAGCAGTACTACTTAAATTTGTTCATGGGATGTGAGTAGCCCTGGTGAAGCCAACATTTATTACCTGTTCCTAATTGCCCTGGAGGAGACAGTGATGACTTAATCTGTTTTTTGTTGAACTGTCGTTCTAGGGTGTAGGATAGGAATTCCAGAATTTTCATCCTGTAACAGAAGATTACAGTTGTAAATTGGATAATCTGTCACTTGGAGGGGAATGTACAGGTGGTGGTGCTCTCTTGAATCCACTGCCTTTGTCTTTCTAGATGGTGAAGATTGAGGCTTTAGAAGGTACCGGCTTGGTGAGTTGCTGCAATCCATCTTGTAGACAGTACACGTTACTGTTACAGAGCATTGATAGTGAATGGAGTGACTATCGAAGATGGATAGGGTACCAATCACGTGGTCTACTTTGTCCTTTTTTTGGACTGTTTTGGAGTTTCACTCATTTGGCCAAGTGGAGTGTTCCATTAAACTCCTGACTTGTGCTGTTAGGTGGTGGAGAAGCATTGGACAGATAGCTGGTGAGTTACTGCTGTAGAATAGCCATAATATTTATGTGGCTCTTCTAGTTCAGTTTTTGGCCAATGATAACAATGAGGTTACTGCTAATAGGGGACCTTGCAGTGATAATGTAATTGAATATTGAGGGGAAATAGTAAAATTCACTCTTCTTTGAAGTGGTTAATGTGTGGCACTACTGTGGCAAAAAATGTTACTTTCTATATTTCAGCTCATGCTTGGACGTTGATCAGGTCTTGCTGTGCATTCATGTTGGCTGCTTCAGTTTTTTAGGAGTGGCCATTGGTGCTGAACATTGTACAATTACTAATGCACATCCCCACTCTTCTGATAAAATTGTTCATTAATGATGCAGCCGAAGAAAGTTGCGCATTGGTGATGCTATAGACTCTGGAATAATCCCCGCAGATTGTAGGGTAGCTAATGTCACTCCAATATTCAAAAAGAGAGGTAGAGATAAACAGCTAATTATAGACTAGTAAGCCTAACATCGAAAGCGGGGAAAATGATCAAATTCATCACTGACGAATTTATAACAGAGCATTTAGAAAGCAGTAGCAGGATCAAATAGAGTCAACATGGATTTATGAAGGGGAAAGCAGTGTTTGATGAATCTGTTGGAATTCTATGAAGATATAACTAGTACAGTTGACAAGAGGGAGCCAGTCAATATGGTATATTTAGACTTTCAGAAAGTGTTTGAAGTCCTGCATAAGAAATTATTGTGCAAGATTAAAATGCATGGAATTGGGGTAAGTATATTGAGATGGATAGTAAACTGGCAGAGAGGAAACAATGTAGGAATTAGTGGGTCCTTTTTTTAAATTGGTAGGCAGTAAATAGTGGGATGCCACAAAGATCAGTGAGGTGTCATGACAATTTTCAAGCTTCAAAATGGGGTCACAGTAGCAAAAAGGTTTTGGGAAGCGCAAGCTTAAGATGTGTGCAAGTTGATGCAAGTTAATTTAAACTTTCGTGGTCTGTAGAATATGGACTACAAAACATAGGATTGTAGAGTTCAGCAGAGGTTACATGCCTCATTCTGCTTGTCTCATCTTTGTTTAATAATTGTTCATTAATACCAAGTCTACAGTATAATATAACCGCAAGTAGGACTATATCAATTTATAACTCTTGAACTAACTCCGCCTTTTCAATAAGGTTAAATCTGACCTTTGATCTTAGCATTCGCTTTTTCTGTCATAAGAAATAGGATCAGAGGAGGCCATTTGGCTCCTGGAGTCTACTTGCTGCTCCATATGATCAGGTTGATCTGCCTCAGGCATCAGCTCCTTTCTCATAGATAACAAAGTGTGGGGCTGGATGAACACAGCAGGTCAAGCAGCATCTTAGGAGCACAAAAGCTGACGTTTCGGGCCTTGACCCCCTCAGCTCCTCTTTCATGTTAGTTTGGTATAACTGTCAGCATCTTGATCCTTCAAACACATGTCTATTTCCTCTTTAAGTACTTTGAGTGATCCAGGCTCTGTAATGATCTGGGCAAGAGAATTATAGACATCCACTATCCACCTGGAGAAAGAATTCCTTTGCATCTTGGTTTTAAAAGAGTGTCTGTATCTATACTCCCAACTTTAAGATTCCTCATTAGTGGAAACATTTTCTCAACATCTTGGCTGTCAAACCCCTTCAGAATCTTGCATGTTTCACTAAGATCACCTGTCATTCATCTAAAATGTTGAGGCATTCTTGATAAGTCTTCATCCCAGGATTCAGCCTTGTGAATTTTCTTCTCTCAGCTCCAATGCTAATCTATCCCTGTTTAAATATGGGGGACCAAAACTGTATATAGTACTGCAGATGTGATCTCACCAATGCCCTGTACAGTTATAACAAGAATTGCCTACTTTTAAACTCCTGGTATTAAAAGCCAAAACTCCATTTGCTACCTTATTTGCTTGCTGCATCTGCATACTAATACTTTGTGTTTTATGCATAAGAATGCCCGTATACCTCAATGGTGCACTTTTTTGGGAGTCTCTTTTCATGTGAATAATGGCTTGCCTTTTGATTCAAAGTGCATGACATTTAAACTTCATCTGACAGATGGCAAAAACCTAGCTGTACCCCTTGCCGATTCCTTTTTGTGCTCATCACAACATGCTCTCCCACCTACTTTTGTATTGGTCAATTATAATACATTATGCTTTGCCCTTGCTCCAGGTCATTAATTTTGATAGTAAATGTTTAAGGCCCTAGGACTGATCCTCGTGGCACTCCAATGGTTATATCTTTCCGATGTGAAAAAGACCTATTAATCACAATTATATCTTACGTGCGTTAACTGATTCTCAATCCATGCAAATGCATTAATCCCAGTACTGAAATCCCCTAACTGCAATAACCTTTAATGTGGCACCTTATCTGATGCTTCCAAAAATCCAAATACACTACATCTGCCAGTTCCCCTTTATCAACTCTTGTTATATTCTCAAAGAACTTTGGCAAATCAGTCAAACATGATTTCACTTTGAGGTATGTTGACTCTGCTTGATTGTGTTAAGTTTTCCTAAATACCCTGCTTCTCCTTCCTTAATAATGAACTGTGGCATTTTTCCAAAGACATGTTAGACTCATTGGCCTGTAGTTTCCTGCTTTCTGTCTCCCCCTCTTCTTGAACCGAGCCATCATATTTGCATTTTTCCAATCCATTAGAATCCCCTTAGCCAGAGAATTCTAGAATATTTAGGCCAATTTCCCACTATCTCTGTAGCTATATTCTTTGGGTACAGGCCATGAATTACGGCAGTATTTCTGTCTTTAATCCTATCAGGTTTTCAAATACTGTATCCCTCATGATGAAACTGTGTTTCAAGATCTTTCTTTCCATTACCACCTTGATTATCTGTTAGCTTTGGAATATTTATAGTGTGTTTCACCATGATGACTGATACAAAATATTGGTTTAACGATTTGCTTGTTCCATGTTGTCGGTTCCCCCGTTGTGACTTTCTGGGTGTCCCTTTTACTTTAGCTCATCTTTCTTAATGCCAACAGAAGCTGTTACTGTTTTGGTTTTATATTTTCTTAACAATATACTTCTATCAATTTTCTGCCTTTTTAGCTGCTTTGTTGTCCATTGCTGGTTTGCAGAAAAAAGGTCCCAATCCTCTTGGCTGACTGCTAATTTTTGTCACTTTGTATGCCTTAATTTTTGATTAGATATTCTCCTTGACTATCTTAGTTAACCACGGATGGTTTATTCTACTCATTGAGTCCTTCATTTTGATTAGAGTAAATTTTTGCTGCGTGTTATGAAATATCTACAAAATGTCTGCCACTGCTCATCCACTGTGGTGTTCCTTGGTCGATTTTACCAGCCAATTTTAGACATCTCTTATCTTCTTTCCCCTCGAATTGCTGTTACTTCGGTTGAGAACATTAATTTGAGACCCAGGTTACTCTCCCTCAGACTGAATTTAAAATTCTACTCTTAGACCATAAGATAGAAGAATAGAATTACACCTTTCAGCCCATCGGGCCTGGTCTACAATTCTCTAGCCTTCTCCCTTGAACTTTTGATCTCCATTCTAATCAACAACTTGTCTGTCTCCTTCTTGAATATGTACAGTTAATAATTTTTTCCTAATCTTGGTCTTGTATGATCAACCCATTATACTGTACCCCCTAGATTCACCAGCTAGGGAAAACAGCCTGTCAACATCTATGTCAAGCTATTTCAGAATTTCATGTTTCCATGTGTTCACATTTTATTTTGATAAAACTTTCACAAGTCTAAGTCTAGCCTACTCAACGTTTCCTTGTAGGACAGCATCATATTAATCGATTTAAATATTAATTGCACCATTTCCAAGGCAAGTAATCCTTAAACGAGGAGAATAAAACCACACCGTACTGTATAGTGAACTCCCTAAAGCTTGTTTCATACAAGACTTGCTAACTCTTGTTCCCTAGCTCAGTTGTGGTGAAAGCCATGCCATCTCTACCATTGAAGGTGGGAGCACATGATATTTTTACTTCTTTTGGAGCGGTTTCACTATGGGAATTTAGTCTTTCTGTGAGCCATAGATGTCCATATTGTCTGGTATACAGAACAAGTATGGTTAGATGAAAAATTATTTTAGCTTTTGGTGAGGATCAAGATCCAGAATATCTTTTATTTAAAAAAAATTATCATTTGGAGACAGGATAGATTCACTTTATTTTGGAATGTCATAGGTTGTCTTAACTGAACTGGTGGAATTTGTCACAACAGTCAAAATTTGAGCAGAGTTTTTTGAGCATGTTTTTGACTGTGGATTGGCCTGAAGTTGCCTCAGTGAGATTTCTTTTTTCACCATTGTAGTTACAGACATCAACCTGACTGGAAAGCCTCAAGAAGAGCAACATAACTGTGATATAATGTTCAGTTAGCATAACATGGTGGAAATATTTGCTCTATTGAGTGAGTGCTTCATTTCCTCCATGTTGTACCTGCATGCAAATGTTTTTGTTTCTTATACATTTCATCAAAGTTTCTACGTATCAATATTTAAAATGTTTTTCACCATTTCAGCATAATATGAATATTGGTTGCGTGGTTGATAGTGAGGAAGAAGGTCTTAGTTACAGGAAGATTGGTCAGATGGGTAGATTAGTGACAAAGTGGAATTTAACCCTGAGAAGTGAAATGATGCACTTTGGTAGAAATAGCAAGAGAAGGGATTACTCAATGAATGATAGAACATTATAAAGCTCAGACGAACAGAAGGTTCTTGGAGTGCTTGTCCACAGAACCCTGAAGGCAGTAGTAGGGCAGTCAGGAAGACATATAGGGCACTTGCCTCTGTCAGTTATGGCACAGATTCTAAGATGTGGAGGTGCTGGTATTGGTCTAGGGTGGACTTTGGTGAAACCACATAGATGCGATGACAATGGAAGAATGGACATTGTGCAGCAATTGCTCCAGGGCGGACTTCAGGATACACCACAACACAGAGGCTGATTGCCACATTTGGTACCAATGAGGATGGCTTTATCCAGAATTTTGGGTTCATGTCGCACTATAGATGAACTTCACCATACTATACTCACACTCTTGCACACTTGCAGCCCTCTGCCTCTCATGCGCACGTGCTCTCTCTCACACGGGAATCGATGGGGTGAATTCATATTTGCAGATAAAAAGACAAGGGACAAATTTTTTACAATGTGTATTTCATATGTGGAATGAACTTCCTGAGGAAGAGGTGGCTGTGTGCACAAATACAACATTTAAAAGATATTTGGATGGATATATGAATAGCAAAGCTTTGGAAGGATATGGGCCAGGAGTAGACGGGTGGGACTAGTTTAGTTTGCCATTATGTTTAGCATAAACTGGTCGGACCAAAGGGTCTGTCTCCATGCTGTATGAATACATGACTCTCTGATTTTTAAATACTTGGATGGGCACTTAAGATGCCATATCATCAAGATTATGAACCAAGTGCTGCAAGGTGGGACCAGTGGAGATTGAATCTGCATCAACAAAAACTGCTCAATGGGTTGAAGGACCTCTTCTGTACAGAATGATTGTGATTTCAGAAATGTCATTTTATTCCTACCGAAGTGAATAGTCTTTCATTCAGGCTAGACCTAATTTACAGGCATTTCCCCTTCATATATCAAGTTTATATCATTTTGTAGCTACTTGGTGTTCAGCCTGTCTTCATAACTGCTGCATACCAAGCCTCTGTACCTCCTCCAATGCAATCACTTCCTTCCTATAGTGCAATGACCAGAATGAGATACAGTACTCCAGCTTATTGACTTGGATAGTCCATTACCTTGTACCTTTTTATAAAGGTCGTCAATATTGATGGTAATTAGCTGAACCCCAAGCACCTTTTGGCAGCACCCAACCAGTTACTGTTAATGCACCTAAGTAATACCTGAAGGCAAACACTTTGAACTCGCTCACCATAGTCTCTGAATACTCTGCTCTCACAGTTAGTAAATTTCACATAGTTCACCGAGTGTGTTTGCTTTTTTAGCTCAATTCGTTTCCATGATTACTTTATGTATTTGAGAATAATACCTCTGTGTTGTTCATAGCCTTTGCTAGCAGAGGCTGGTGGGCTCATTGCTCAGATGACTTGGCAGATTTTAGTCCCATTACTGTTTCCACAAATGTTTTAAAAACATATCCTTTGTTCAGTGCAAAACAGATTTGAAAATGTAGGTCTGTATCAGAAAGCTTATCTGTAGCGATCCTGCCTTTCCCAGTTGCTTGTGGTGAACCCTACTTTATTACTTCTGGATTTTCTTGGTAGCCTCCTATTTAATCATGATTTTCTTCACTTCTTAATGTCTCCTCCTTACCTTGGCTCATTTTTTTGTGAATTGTCTAGGAATTATTTTTCTATGTTAAAGGTATGCTGTAAATGTAAGATTGTGTTGTGTTACTGTGTGTAATATACTGTAATGCTTTCAAGTAAGAACAGATTTTAAAGGAAATAAAATTCTAAAAAAATGTGGGGCTTGGGGAATAGGGATTGGTTAGCTCAGTTGGCTGGTTTGCGACGTATTGAATAGGAAGGGTTTAGAGAGATGTGGGCCAATTGCTGGCAAATGGGACTAGATTAATTTAGAATATCTGGTTGGCATAGACGAGTTGGACTGAAGGTGTTAGGTTTGTAAGGGTTTGTTTTGGTACTGTACTCCTCAATGACTCGATGATGCCAATAGTTTGGGATAATTTTCTCACCAACTAAAGTTTGTCTTAATCTTTCTGTTTTGCCTGAAGAGTGATTACCCTCTGTTTAAATCACCACCAGTGTGTCTCTGTTATGAGAGAGCAGCTTGTGGTCCCATAGGACTATCATAACTTTACTTGTTCCTCCACCTGTTCCGAGGAAGGGTCACTGGACCCGAAACGTTAACTGTTCTTTCCTTCACAGACACTGCCAGACCTGGTGAGCTTTTCCAGCAACATTGTTCTTGTTTGTAAGAGAAATGAAGTGCAAGAGAGCATGAAGTGGTCTGAAAAGCACCTTGAGTAGCACTTGTGCAATCATCTCTTTTAATTTCTCATGTATTTATCCGCTTCTTCCACTCCTCAGTGTGCCGTTGCAGCTCTCCGTCTGTCACTTGTCACTTGTCACTTGTTACTTGAGGCTGGCATTGCCAGGATCAGTGTCAGTCAAACAATACTATGTTGTTTGTTGGCACTTTGTGTACATTGGAGGAGATTTGCTGGTTTTCTATCTCAAAATCTAAATTGTGGACCTGTTGAAATTAATAATCTTGGAAAAATGCATTGGGATAGGGTCTGATTTAAAGAGTAGTTCAGCAAGTATTGAGTTGAGGTTTGGAGTTTAACCTATATGTTAAATTATCTATTGGAATTGGACTTGGTAAATACATTTAAACTTCACAGAAATGAATCAGTGGAAACATGAGTTCCGGCATTGGATCGCTTAAAGCAGCGGTGTTTCAGATATTTGGATTATGGGATCAAACAAGAGTAGCATAGTTAATATTTCAGGTTCTGCTGAAAGGTTACTGACATAAAAGATTTATCCTGTTTTGCTCCAAGCATGCTGCCAGGGAGCATTTCCAGCTTTTTCTCCTCTTATTTCAGGTATTCAGCTCCTCTGCAGTATTTTGCTTTTGTATCACTGTAGGAGATACCAATTAGCACTATTTACATTGATAATGGGAGCTAAATGAACCCTATAACAAAGGTTTCCTGGTAAAACTGGTGCCTGGATTTTTGTGGTTATTCAATCTGCTCATTATTATTTGGGATGAATTCCTCTTGGACAAAGCAGCTGAAAGACTCATTGGCTCTCTGTTATTATGGGTTTGAGATTTGGAGGAAATGTTATAAATGAAAATTATTAAAACGTAATTCAGGTCATGGACCCATGTCCTACCCTGCAACAGCTGGAAACCTGAAATAGAAACAAATTAATGGGAATACTTGCATGTCAGTAAGCCTTGACAGTTACTATTTCAGTTTGATATTTCATCAGAACAGAAGGAAGATAGACATAGAGTTTTTAAAGATGCTTAGCGGCGATGGGGTAGTGTTGAGTAAGCGCAACATGGAAGGCCATGAAAGTGTGTGCCAGATGGCAGGGGAGACCAACTAACAAAAGATTTAATGATACAAAAGCCAAAGAGGGTATAGTATAGTATACCATTTATATATAAAAGGGTATAGAAACAACAGTTATGGCCAGATGAGGCATCAATGGCTTTATTGCAATCATCTGAGTTCAACATGAAGAGAAAAAGAAACAAAGACTTCTAAAAACAAACCAGTATAACAGTTCTCAGGATGGAGATAGGTTATTGTCTAAAGTTGATGAACCTAA
Source organism: Stegostoma tigrinum (assembly GCF_030684315.1). NCBI lineage: Eukaryota > Metazoa > Chordata > Chondrichthyes > Orectolobiformes > Stegostomatidae > Stegostoma > Stegostoma tigrinum. The sequence continues at coordinate 5,193,208 of NC_081384.1, read as the reverse complement.
TTTTGAGTTCAGAAAGTTTCCAACTGCTGAGATGCAAGTTGAGGTGCTGTTCTTTCAGATTGCATTGACTTCACTGGAGCACTGCAACATGTCATAGACATAAAGGTTAGTGGGTATAAAATGACAAGAAACAGGAAGCTTAGGGTCATGCTTTCAGACTTGAGAGATGTTCTGCAAGAGAGAGCCTTCCAGTCCTGACTTTTGAGGTGATAGCAAAACTGGAATCTGGATGGTAACTTGGTCTTCCTAATGTGAAACAGCAAAAATTCCACACATACCAGAGATTAATAAGTGAATATTCTGCTGAGTTCAGTTGAGGGTTGATCCAGTTGTGAAATTCAAAATGAAATAGGAAGTTGATGGAACAGCTACAAAGGACCTTTGATCTGCTGACAGAATCCTGGGCAAAATCTTACAATTCAAGGTAGGCATTTTAGAAGTGGAATTTTGAAACCTTTTCACTAGAAGGGTAGCAGATTAATGAAATCTTGAAATTTTCAAGACTTGGATTGATGTGTACAGGTATTGGACAGGATTGAATGGCTGAGTGGATTAGTGTTTTATTTTGTGTTCTTAAACAGATTTCAAGTCACAGGTTCTTCTCTAAAATAATAAATCCTGTTCTTAAGCAATTTACTTAAACCACTAGTAGACATTGTGTTCTTAAAAACAACTCCACCTTGATAGAATCATGTTTTGAGCACTGTTTATAGGTTTTACATCCTTAATTTCAAATTTCAAGAAAAAGCATATTCCCTCAAAGTAATTTGCAAAGTAAAAAAATTACTGCTTGAATTGAATAAGAAGAATTCGAATTGATTAACTTTAAGAGCGTTAAATTGCCTGTACGTTGACCTTTTGGTGTGGGGTGGGGAAGAATGACTTGTGAGCAATATCATGGACATTCTGTGATTTTTTAAAAATTGATGGTATGTATTGCTTTCTGCCAATTAATTTTTCACATGCTTTGTTGAAAGTTTACCCTTAAGTGCTTTCTTAAGTGAAACTTGAAGGGGATGTGCACCTCTTGTTGAATAGATGGAAGTGACGAAGTGTGAAGACAAGAAATGATTTTAAAATGTTGCTTGCAACCCAGAAGTGTTTGTTGATAAAGGGTCAGGATGAGTGAGAGAGGCAGCATTTTGTTGCAGAAACCTGGTCTGAAAAATCTACACTCTGAATTCTCCAACTTTTTGTTTGACTTCTGGATACCCACAACATTTGCAAGCTGCTTGGATGAAACTGATACCATTCTTTGTTGCTGAGTCTATAATCTTCCCTGGATATTCTATCTTGGTGATGCCCTAAATCTGGAATATGCCAAAAAATCTAAATGTTCCTGATATGATTATTGATAACATAGGAGACTATTTTGATCAAAATAGATGCTTTCTGATTCTTCTTTTGCTTAAGGCTTATCTAATAAGTTAAAAGGTGGCTGTGAAATGAAATTGAAATGGACAGCTGTTTTATCATCTATGCTTTTGATGCATATTGCCAAATATGCAAGTTAATAATGTTTTTCACTTGTTTCTCTGCACCTCTACTTGCTTTTTCAGAGTTTGACATAGTTCCTAATGTTGCGCTATTCACTCAGTCAGGTTTCCATTTGTTCTAGTTTAGATTCAAATGCCGACAACATTAGCATAGTTTCATGTTAAGGTCTATTGAATTATTGTCAGGTGATAGAAATTTGGGCACTAGCTTTTCAAGACACTTATTTACTGATTGCTAACAGAACTCTTTGGATGAAATCTTTATGGAAAGGAGTATGAACTTATTCTGGTCTAGATTAATATTGGCAAAAATGGATTATTAGTTTATTTCCAGTAGAAGCCTATTTTTCAACTCCATGTACCAATTTATTTCTCACCCTTCTTATCCCTGTTATCCTGGTGATACTGAATCCTGCTGAATAAAAGTTTGTAGAATGTTGACAGCCCTCTGGCACCTTGCCTGTGTAGATATTTTTCATGAGTGACAAGATCTGAGTACTGGCATGCCATTCAGCAATTACAACAACTTGCTTTTAAATACATATTAACAAGGAATAACATTCCCAGGCCCATCAAAGAAGTAGAAGAACAGACAGTGGAAACTGAGCCAAATTAGAGAGTTGGAGTGGCGTTGAAAAGGTTGGGTAAAGAGATTTTAAGGTTGTTTTCTTAAAGATGGAGAAGCAGAGGAGTTTAAGCAGAGAATTTCAAAGTGATAACTTTAGATGAAAGTGCAGCTGAGCGTGGTTGGGCAAAAGTTGAAGGAATTTGTGGGAAATGAATAAGAGTCAAACTTTTTAGAATAACCAATCTCAAATTCTAAGTGATCACTTTTTGACACCAGTTAAATGAAAGATCTACAATTTCGTAATAATATAGTAATTTTAGAGCACTATTAAACAAAGTTGTCCAATTGGTTTTCCCTATAAACCCAAAAGCTTTGTTTTCAGTCTCATTCATACAAAGGACAGACAAACCAAGAATTGCGGAGTAAATAAAAGAAATTCACAAAACTAGCCAGATTACTTAAATGGCTTTCATGATGTGTTTTGTCACAGGCGTAGATGATGGCTTTCGGTTGATTTTCTGAAAATGTCGATCCAGGCCGCCTTTACAGTTCACGTAGATAAAAGCAATAACACCTGACCAGCAAACTTGGTTTTAACGGGCACTTTATGAGCAGGGACTTTGGATAAACTGGCAATAATTATATACTTTGAATACAGGAAGTTTACTGTATTATTTGTAATCTGTTATGTCTGAATAGTCATTTGAGGGTGCAAGTAAGAAGACTGTCTTTTGGTAAGTTTTATTTAAGGCAAAATTGCATTATTATTTAAGTGCTTTTTTCTGTAAATAAAGTATAGCAGTGGTGTGTATACCCCTTGTGTTTTGTTTCTGTTACTTAAATTGCATTTTGACGTTGATTACGTGGATCTCTTGATCAACCGTGCACACTTGCTCCCACAGATGCTGGTTAATAAAAAGTTTGCTGGAATTTAGGCTTCTATTCTGAGCTTCCAACTGCTCATCATCGAAGCTTTCAAACCTTTATGGCTGTGTATCAACTGAGGTGATAGTGGGACAGTGGGATCTTTAGGACCAGTGACACAAGTTCTATTAATTCTAAAATAGTTACGGTGAACGGCAAAACTGGTCCACAGGTTCAAGTTCTAAATTAGGGCAAGGCGAATTTTAATGGAATTAGGTGCTTGCAGGGGTTTGGAGTAGTTTGTTTGCAGGCAAAGAGACCTCTGGCAAGTGGGAGGCCTTTAAAAGTGTGATAGCTAGAGTTCAAGGTCTGCATGTGCCTGTGAGACTGAAGGGCAAGGTCAGCAAGATTAGGAAACTCCGGATAACCAGTGAAATTGAGGCTTTGACCAGAAAAAAGAAGGTGGCATGGCTTAGGTACAGGCAGCTGGGATCAAGGGAATCCCTAGGAGTATATAGGGAACACAGGAGTTTACTGCAGGAAAAAAGGAGGCTGAAAAGCAGACACAAAGTAGCTTTGGCCAAGAAGGTAAGGGCGAATCCAAAGAGATTCTTCAAATATATTATAGGAAAAAGAATAGCTAGAGAGAGAATAGGACCCCTCAAGCACCAAAGTGGACATCGAAGTGTAGAACCACAGGAGATAGACAAATCCTCAATGACTCTTTTTCTTCTGTTTTCTGTGAAGACTTGGGGAAGTTAGTGGCGATATCTTGGGGTCAGTCCATTATCACAGTAAAGGGGGTGTTGGAAGCATTAGAATGTATGAAGATGGATAAATCTCTTGGTCCTGACCAGATATATCCAAGAACCCTGCAAGAGGCTAGAGAACAAATTGCAGGGGCCCTGGCTGATATATTTGCTTCATCATTAGCCATGAGTGAGGTCCCAGAAGACTGGAGGGTAGTGAATATTATGTTCAAGAAGAGCTGCAAAGAAAAAAAAAATTTGGGAATTATAGACCAGTAAGCATAACATCTGTGGTAGGTGAGTTACTTGATAAGATTCTGAGGAATAAGATATCCATGCATTTGAAAAGACAGAGTTTGATTAGGAGTAGTCAGTATTGCTTCATGCATGGGAGATCATGCCCCTCAAATTTGTTGCAGTTCTTTGAAGTGATCAGAAAGTTTGAGGGCAGGGCGATTGACGTAGTCTATATGGATTTCAGTAAGGCCTTTGATAAGATTCCACATGGTAGGCTGCTCTAGAAGGTTAGATTGCTTGGAATCCAGGGTGAGCTGGCAAATTGGATACACAATTAGCTTAATGGTAGGAAGCTGAAAGTAATAATGGAAACATGCTTGTCGGACTGGAGGCCCGTGACTAGTGCTGTGCCTCCGGGGCAAGTGCTGGGCCCATTGCTGTCTGTTATCTATCTCAATAATTTTGATGGAAATGCCCAGGGTATGATTAGTGAGTTTGCGGATGACACTAAAATAGGTGGTATCGTTGACAGTGAGGAAGCTCGCCAGAAATTGCAGCAGATCTTGATCAGCTGGGGAAGTGGGCCGGGAAATGGCCATTTAGATAAGCGTGAAGTGTTTCATTTTGGAAAGTCAAATCAAGGTGGGTGTTTCGTGGTGAATGGCAGGGCCTTCAGGAGTGTAGTCAAACAGAGGGACCTTGGAGTTCAGGTGCATGGTTCTCTGAAAGTGGAGCCATAGGTAGACAGAGCAGTGAAGAAGGCTTTTGATGCACTAACCTTCGTCAGTCAGGGCATTGAGTATTCAAGTTGGGAAGTAATGTTACGGTTGTACAGGGTGTTGGTGAGGCCACACTTGGAGTATTGTGTTCCGTTTTGGTCACCTTGCAATAGGAGGGATGTTATTCAACTGGATAGAGTGCAGAATAAATTTACAAGCTAGAATTCTTCAGAGTGTAGGAGACTGAGGAGAGATCTTATTCAAGTGTGCAAGATCATGAGAGGCATGGGTTGGGTGAATGCATTCAGTATTTTTCCAAGGGTTGGGGAATTGAGGACTAGAGAGCGTAAGTTTAAGATGTAAGAGGAGAAATTATACATGGGAACCTGAGGGACAACTTTTTTTACACAGGGTAGTATGCTTATGGAATGAGCTGCCAGCAGAAGTGGTTGAGGTGGGTACATTAACAACATTTAAGAGGCATTTGGACAAATGCATAGATAGAAAAAATTTAGAAGTATATGGGCCAAGTGCAGAGAAATAATAGCATAGATGGAAATTTTGGTTGGCTTGGACTAGTTTAGGCTGAAGGGTCTGTTTCTGTGCTGTAGGACTCTGACTGTGTAACTACTAGACTCTTTCTCAATGAAAACACAGACCAAAACTCAATTCCAACTCAGTCAATCTGTCAGGCAGTAGTCAATCTTCTCCACAAGGTCACAGTTACCTTTCAGTATCTGCCATTTCTTGAGCATAAGGTACCTTCCAAACTTGCTGGAACCAATTCCCAGGTATTGACCTTATTAGCCAACATCTGCTATCTGTTCTTCTACTCTTCACTGGTGACGAAGTATCTACAGAGCCTTTTGATCTGGAACCAACCTACAATAGGAAATAAAAACATTTTTTAAAAAAAAGAGTACTCTAACACTGTCACCTGAAACATCTTGCCTGAATAGGAGCCTGATTAGGTTGCTGATTACTGTAGTGGGAAGCTAAGCTGGAGAGTGACTTATCATAACTCCTGGCCAACAATTAAGGTAACAAATTATTAAATGCACACTCATTCTGAAGAAGACTTCACCTGTATGACGTGTTTCTAGGAATTTGGTTCAGTGAAAATTCAGTGCATGAAGAATATTTTAAGACTTCATGCAACGAGAAATCTGTTGAGTAAGTACTTTGAAGTCTGGGGACTGTTTTTTTTTAACCCTATGATTGACTTTGTTCACCAGTATTTGATTTCCGATTTCGTGCAGCAGAAGGGGCTAAATCAATAATTGGTAGTTCAAGCTGTTACGTTTTATCACAGTTAACTATAGTACTGTTTCATAAGTATTTAAGTAGTTTACTGTCAGTGTGAGCTATATTATTACAAATTTACTTGCAATTGCTAAAAAATGAACACTAGTTAGAAGTGGCAGCAGGTATTGTGCTGTGATTGCAGAATTTTGGAGCTGCTTGATGACAGTGTGATCCAGAGCAAACACGTGAGACAGATGCTTGGAGCAGCAGGAACTCTTAACCAGAGTCATTGAACTGGAGACTGAAGTACAGATGCTGTTGTAATCAAGGAATGGCTATGTTACCTGGATGCTTTATTCCAGCAGGTGGTCACACCCCAAGAGTAGAATCTACTGATTGTAAAAGCTTGTATAAATATGTGAAATGAAGATCAACAAAAAATGTCTGTCCTTTACAATCAGAAATAGGCAGTTATAATGGGGAACAAAAAGATGTCAAATCAGTTAAATGTATTGGTTCTGCCTTCACAAAGGAGGACACGTAATGTTCTCAAAAATGTTGGGGAGTGTGGCATCCAGCAAAAGAGAGGAACTGAAGGAAATGAGTAACAGAAGCGAAATGATGTTGGTGAAATTGCTAGGGTTAAAGGCCAATAAATCTCCAGATCCTGATAACTTATGCCCCACGAAGTAGTCCTGGAAAGAATGGATGCATCTTTCAAGATTCTGTAGACACTGGAGTAGTTCCTATGGATTGGGGGGGCGCAGTTAGGAATTGTAACTTCATTATTTAAAAAAAGGAGGTAGAGAGAAAACAGGGCATTATAGCTTGATGAGCCTGACATTGATGGTGGGGAATATGTTAAAGCCCATTATAATAAGATTTAATAGCAGGGCACTTGAAAAACAGTGTCAGGATTAGACAGTGTCAGCAGGGACTTGTGATAAAGGAATCACCTGGACAAATTGGAAGGTCAGCTTTTTGTAACTTATCCAAACAATGTGGATGAGAATGTAGAAGGCATGGTTAGTAAGTTTGCAGATGATACCAAAATTGGTGATATGGTTGGCAGTAAAGAAGGTTATCTAAGATTACACAGGAATCTTGATCACTTGGGCCAATGGATTGAGGAGTGGCAGATGGGGTTTAGTTCTAATAAATGCAAGGTATTGAATTTTGGTAAAACAAACAAGGGCAGGACTTATACAGTTAATGGTAGGGCCCTGGGTTGCATTGTCAGAGACTTAGGGTTTCAGGCAGATCTTTGAAAGCTGCATCACAGGTAGTCATGGTGGTTAAGGCATTTAGCACGTTTGCCTTCATTGCTCAGACCATTGAGTAGAAGAGTTGGGATGTTATTTTGCAGTTGTACAGGATGCTGATAAGGCTTCTTCAGGAATTCAGTCCAGTTCTAGTCATCATGCTATAGAAAGGATATTATTATATTGGAGAGGGTTCAGAAAAGATTTACCGGAATGTTACCAGGACAGCAGGGTTTGGTTATAAGGATAGGATGGATAGGCTGGGCCTTTTTTTCACTGGAGTATGGGAGGTTGAGGAATGACATTAGAGAGGTTTATAAAATCATGAGGGCCTTAGATATAGTGAATAGGAAAGGTCTTTTCTCTCGGGTGGGTGAGTTCAAAACTATGGGCCATAATTTTAAGGTGAGAGAAGAAAAATTTAAAAGGGACTTGAGGGGCAACCTTTTCACACGAGCTGGTTCATGTGTGGAATGAGCTGCCAGAGGAAGTGCTAGATACAGGTACAGTTACTATATTTAAAATACATTTGGCTAGGTATATGATTAGGAAACATTTGGAGAGAAATGGCCCAAATGCAGGCAAGTGAAACTAATTTACTTTTGGAAACTTGGTCACCATGGACGTGTTGGACCGAAGGGGCTGTCTGTGCTGCATGATTCTGGCTGCATGATTCTGGCTGCTGTGCTGAGGTGTCTGCTGTCTGGAAAGTGGAATAAATAGCTTTGGGTTTTTAAAAAATTGGACAAAAGTATGAGTAGGTATAGTCTCTCAGACAGAGTTTTAGTTTTGCTTTCGGTTGTGGAGGTTTGATCATGGAGTTGAAGCTGCTCGATACAGCTTTCTCTGTGCTACTGCCAAAGCTTGAGTGTTCTCTCTGCTAGGCTTTTTTTTGGTTTTTCTTTTATCCTGAACTGGAGAATCTAGCAAGTACAGGAAATTTGTTTTGCTGAACTTACCTTTGGTAAGCGTGTCTTTATGTGATGCAGTTATGTTGGAACAGTTGATGAGTAATAATTCACTAATGTATTCAAGTATTTTGATAGTTAAAGCTAAGCCCATTATTTTTGTTTGTATTTTGGTTAAGATTTAAGGCGTGCTTTGGTTAAAGCCTAGTTGACCAATCGAATCATGTCTGGAATGTAGCATCTTGCACTTGTACTTGTCTTTAAGCAAGATAAATGTTAGGGTCTAGGCTATCTTATGTTTTGAGGGGATTTGGTCTGGTTGTTAACGCAGGAAAGAGTCGGAATTAGCTGGTCATTTTCTGAATGGCATCCAGTGACTAGTGGAGTATGCAAGGGTCGGTGCTTGGACCTCAGCTATTCACAATACAATATTGCAGCAGTTCAAGAAGGCAGTTCACCACTTCTCGAGCAACTAGGGATGGGCAATAATTGCTGCCCAGACAGTGGTGCCAGAGTGAACAAAAGAAGCTTAAAAGAATGTGATGTACTTCATAGAACCATATAAAAAATCTTAGGACGAGATGGGGTAAATGCAGGAAGAACTTTGCAGATGACCAGGGAGTCCCAACCTAGGAACCATAGTGTAAGGAGATGGGATAGGCCATTTGGTCGCTGAGCTGGAAGGTTAGTTTTCAGACGTTTCGTCACCATTCTAGGTAACATCATCAGTGAGCTTCCGACGAAGCACTGGTGTTATGTCCTGCTTTCTATTTATCTGCTTAGGTTTCCTTGGGTTGGCGATGTCATTTCCTGTTCTTTTTCTCAGGGCATGGTAGATTGGCTCCAAGTCAATGTGTTTGTTGATGGAATTCCTAGAAGCATGGCATTCCAACCGGAATTCCATCAACAAACACGTTGACATGGAGCCAATCTACCATCCCCTGAGAAAAAGAACAGGAAATGACATCGCCAACCCAAGGAAACCTAACCAGATAAATAGAAAGCGGGACGTAACACCAGCGCTTCGTTGGAGGCTCACTGATGATGATACCTAGAATGGTGACGAAACGTCTGAGAACTAAGCTTCCAGCTCAGTGAGCAAACTCACATCCAGAACCTCAACCTGAGCTACAAATCTTCTCAAAACTCGCTAGGCCATTTGGGATTGATATGAGGAATTTTCACGCGGTGATGAACATGTAGAATTCTCTGAAAGTGGTTCAGGCTGATGCATTGAATGTTTTCAGGAAGGAGTGAGGTATAGCTTTTTATAACTAAAGAAATCAAAGGGTATGGGGAAGAAGCAGGAACAGGGAACTGAGTTGGATGATGAACCATGATCTCATTGAGTAGTGGAGCAGGCTTGAGAAGAGCTGAATCGCCTACTCATGCTCCTATTTTCTATGTTTCTGTAAAAAGTAGAACCTCAAAACTAACTTCTGGATTACTACCTTAGCAACATGCAAATTGGCATAAGATCGGGGAAGTGAATGTATGGCTGAAAGTCTGGTGCTGGAGAAGTGCAGTCCATTGGGCACTGGCACCAGCTCTGGGTAAAGTAGAATGTATACTGTTGGGACAATCTCTACCTGAACTGTAAAGTTCTGATCTGATAAACTGCGTAACTAGATAAGTAGAAGGTACTCAAAACTGAAGAAGTGTGGGTGAGAGTTCAAGCTTGGTTTAAATGTAACAAATCAAAGAATAGAATGAAGGCATGAATGTTAGAGGCAGTTTTAAAAGAAAAAGGATGGGGGGGGGAAAATACTGACGAAACACCAGCAGTCAAGACTAAAATGCTGCAAGGCTAAACAAAAAAAACCGAAGACTTTGTGTCTGAATGCGTGAGGCATTCATAACAAAGTAAATTAATTGGTTGCCCACATTGACATAAGTAAAAATGGTCTAACGTCATTGTTGAGATGTGGCTGCAGGATGTCAAAGGTTAGGTTTTATATGTTGAGTGGTGTATTACAATTTAAGAATAGGAAGCTAGGTAACAACAGAGGAGCAGCAATGCTAATCAAATAGTACAATAGTTACAGGTGACTATGATTCAGGAGATCAGAATGTAGAATCATCTTGAGTGGAGATTAGGAATAACTGGGAGGAAAATGTCACTCGTGAGAGTGATTTACAGACTGCAGTGTACAAAGCAGTATATAAGAAATATGTGGTGCTTATGGTAGAAGAACAGCAACAATTGAGCCATTTTAATCAACGTACCAATCTGATTTTTGAAATTTACAATAGTCTTGATGAATTCCTAGGATCCTTTTGGGATAGTTTCTTAAAGCAGCATATTCTGGAACGGACTATTCTAGCGCTTGCTATCCTGGGAATAGTTTTGTTCATGTGGTAGTATTTTAAGTAATTTATTTCTAAGTCGCAGCAATCATCATATGAATGACTTTGACATCCAATTTGAAAGGGAAAAGACTGAGCTGAATTTTAAACTTAAATGCAACAGTATGGGCCTAGAAACTGTATGTCAGAAACTCGAGGACAGACCAGACGTCTGTGGAGGGAAATGTGTAAAAATCAGTGATATAAAGGAGGTTGTAACTGGGTACTTTGAAATACTGTGGGTAATCATTGTGGTTTTCTTAGAGTAAAACCACGTGAAGGAGGTCTTGGGTTACAAGAGGGTATAGCTAGATTTGTCAGATGGGCATATCAGTGGCAATGGGGTTTAACCCTGATAAGTGAGAGGTGATGCACTTTGAAAGAGGTAACAAAACAAGGCAGTGCTGCATGAATGGTAGGACAGTAGGAAGCTGAGAGAGCAAAGGGAACTTGGAGTACTTGTCCACACACCCCTGAAGGCAGTAAGGCAGATTAATAGAGTAGTTAAGAAGGCATTTAAGACTCAGTCATGACATAGATTATAAAGTTAGTGAGGTAATGTTATAGCAGTACGAAAGCTTGGTTTGCCATAGCTGGAGTACTTTGTGCAGTTCTGGTCACCACACAACAGGAGGGATATGAGCTGTGATTGCGCTGCAGAGGAGATTCACCAGGATTTTGACTGGGATGGCGCTGTGTAGTTTTGAGGAGAAGCTATAAGATTGGATTGATTTGGAGCAGAAAAAGCCAGGGCGGGGTGGGGAGGCTCTGATTGAGGTGTATAAGATTGAGCTAGGCTAGGAATGGGAAAGTTCTAGAGCATAGGTCTTCAAAACAAGTCGGAATATTGTTAGGACCCATTGCTTTTGCAATGTGCAGTGAATTTAGTTTCTTGATAGCTCGTGAGGATGTGGAATTGGCTGAAGATTTCAATGATGCCGGGGATCTCAGAGGTTAAAATGGGATCATACATTTGGAACAAGAGATAACAAAGTGTAGAGCTGGATGAACACAGCAGGCTGAGCAGGAAAGCTTGATGTTTTGGGCCTAGACCCCCCTCCAGAAATGGGGGAGGGGAAGGGGACTCTGAAATAAATAGGGAGCGAGGGGGAGGCGGATAGAAGATGGATAGAGGAGAAGATAGGTGGAGAAGGAGACAAACAGGGGATAGAGTCAGTAAAGGTGAGTGTAGGTAGGGAGTGGATAGTTCAGCCAGGGAGGGCGGACAGGTCAAGGGGGTGGGATGAGGTTAGTAGGTAGGAGATGGGGTGGGGCTTGATGTGGGAGGAGGGGATAGGTGGAAGGAAGGACAGGTTAGGGAGGCAGGGATGAGCTGGGCTGGTTTTGGGATGCGGAAAAGGGAGAGGAGATTTTGAAGCTTGTGAAGTCCACATTGATACCATTGGGCTGCAGAGTTCCCAAGTGGAATATGGGTTGCTGTTCCTGCAACCTTCGGGTAGCATCACTGTGGCACTGCAGGAGGCCCAGGATGGACATATCTGTGGAATGGGAGGGGGAGTTGAAATGGTTCGTGACTGGGAGGCGCAATTCTTTATTGTGAACCGAGCATCGACGTTCTGCAAAGCGGTCCCCAAGCCTCCGCTTGGTTTTCCCGATGTAGAGGAGGCCACAATGGGGACAGCAGATGCAGTATACCACATTGGCAGATGTACAGGTGAACATCTGCTTGATGTGGTAAGTCTTGGGGCCTGGGATGGGGCTAAGGGGGGGAGGTGTAGGGGCAGGTGTAGCACTTGCTGCAGTTGCAGGGAAAAGTGCCAGGTGTGGTGGAGCTGGAGTGGAGTGTGAAGCGGACAAGGGAGTCATGGAGAGAGTGGTCCCTCCAGAAGGCAGATAAGGATAGGGAGGGAAAATGTCTTTGGTGGAGTCGGATTACAGATGGTGGAAGTGTTTGAGGCACTTCTGGATTGTTGTAAATCTTCAGTCGTATTTTTGCATTGATGTGCTGGGCTCCCCAATCATTGAAGATGAGGATGTTTATGGAGTTGTCTCCCCCAGTGGAGGACAATGAAATTACTCACGATTTGTGACTGAATGTCACAGGGCTGCGGAGCCTAAATCTGATCCAGTGATAGTGGAATGATTTAGTACCCCCTCTCTCTTGCTGTTATTGCTGCTTAGCAGTCACAATCCTGTGTTGTTGCTTCATAAGGTTGATACCCTGTTTCTAGGTGTCTGCTGGTTCTGGCATGACATGTCATTTTATTTATCAAAGCAGCTTTAATCTTCTCACTTGATGTTGATAGAATGGGGAATATTCCTGAACCATAACATTGCAGATTGTGTAGGAGTACAGTTTTGCTGCTCATGGTGAACTGTAGTTCCTAGTGAATGCCCAGTTTTGAGTTGCTAGATCTGTTTGAAATCCACCCCATTTAGTACATTGATAAAGCACAAAGTGCAGCGTAGGGCATCTGCAATGTGAAGTCTGGACTGTTTTCCCTTGTTGGTTCCCCCACGACCAGTCTAGTGGCTACGTCCTTGATTTCACCAGCTCAGTCAGTAGTAGTGCTGCCTAACCACTTTTGGTAGTGGACATTGAAGACCCACCCAGTATATTATGCAGCCATACTACCCTTAGTGCTTCCTCCAAGTGATGTTTAACATGGAGGACTAATGAGTTATCAGCAGAGAGGTTGGATGGGTATGCTGTGTGGTCGTCACTGGATTTGCTTGCACATATTTGACTCTGATACCATGAGCCTTCATGGTGCCTGGAGTCATTGTTGAGGGCTTCCAACACAACATGCTCCTCAGGCTGTAAATGTACTGCTGTGCCTGCTGGTTCTGCCCCACCGAAAGGACAGGACAGGTTAGCAGTACTGGTAGTGTCTGGGACATTGTCTGTGAGATGCAATGGCATATGTATGACTAAAGCTATTGCTTGACTACTCTAAGAACGTTGTTTCAGTTTTGGCATTAGCCCCCAGATGTTAGTGAGGAGGACTTACTACCAGCAAATTCAATGCTACAGTTTTTGGTGTCTAGATTGATGCTAGAGTCTGTGTAGTTTCATTATTTTGATACATTTTAGCAGTTTGATTTGATTTCAGAAGCAGTTAAGAGTTAAGTCTATTCTTGTGGGTCCAGAGTCAAATAGTACACATCAGATTTTTGATTGGATTTACTCTTGTCATGTATGCCTAAGTACAGAGAATAATTTTGTTTTGCGAGCAGTAAAGGCAGATCATAGCAAACAAGGATACACAGATCATAGGGTGCTTAGAGCGATACATACAAGCTTACAGTTGCACAGGAAGTGTACAAAGCAAAATCAACATTTTAGATTTGAAATGAAAGCCCATTCAGCAGTCTAATAACAGCAGGGAAGAAGCTGTTTTTGAACCTGTTGGTACATTTTCAAGTTTCTGTAACTTCTGCCTGATGGAAGAGGTTGGAAGAGAATATTACCGGGGTGGGAAGGGCCTTGGGTGATGGCAGCCTTTTGGTGTTTGAAAAGTTTACATGGAGTCCATGGATGGAAATTTGGCTTTCGTGATGGGCTGGGTTGTGCACACAACCCTCTGTAGTTCTGTAGTTTCTTACAGTCTTGGGCAGAACAGTTGCTGAGCCAGATAGAATGCTTTCTGTGGTATATCTGTAAAAGTTGGTAAGTGTCCTTTTGCACATGGCAAATTTCCTAAGCTGCCTGAAGAAGAGGCAGTTTTCATCTTTGACCATTGCGTTAACTTGGGAGGTCAAGGACAGATTGGTTATCATCACTCCTAGGAAGTTGATGCTCTTGACTTTTCCACTTGAACTCTGTTGATATAGATAGGGGTGTGTCCTCCCTCTCTCTTGCTGAAGCCACTGATCAATTCTTTTGCTGGCATTGAGAGAGAGAGATTCTTATTGTTGTGTCACGGCACCAAGCACTCTATCTGCGTCCTGTATTCTGACTCATCCTTGTTTGATATCTGACAGTGGTTGTCAGCAAACTTGTGGATGGCATTCGCGCGGAATTTGGCTACAGAGTTGTGGGTGTAAAGCAAGTACACTAGGGGCCGAGTACACATCTTTGCAGGGTGTCACTGTTGAGGATTATTGTGGACGAGGTAACAAAAACAGCATTTGCTGGAAAAGCTCAGGTCTGGCAGCATCCAGTTCAAATACTTATGTAAACTAAGTAGCTTTTGTTAATATTTGTAGATAGTTGAGGAAATATTATCGGTATATCTTGATTATTACAATATTTAGAAGTCTTTAATATTCAATAATATTTTCCCTTCATATTATTTTGAAAAGATTTGCAAATGTTTGAGCGCATATAAACCTATATATTAAATTTTGGTATGGATATGAATATTAGCAATACTGGGGACTTAGTCGTGGCTTCTTTCAGCGAAATAACTTTGCTTTTTGTGTACAATATTACTTCTGGATAACATTTTGGACTTAGTTTTCCAGCCCTCCGCTTCTCTAAACCTATGTATGCCATTTCCTGCTCCCTTTTGACTCCCTAAACTTTTGAAGCCATTCTGGCAAAGTGAAGCAAGCAAATGTAATGCCGAGATCAGCTTCTGGTGGGACTCCCTTTCCTCTTCCATTCCCCCTTTCTCTCTTGAATCATTGCTGTATTGGAAATCAGAATACAAGTTAGATTTAATAGAAAAATATGGGATATAAATTTGTAAATTATTTCTCATACTGAGATTTTTATTTAATTGCATTGCTTTTCATTCTTAGAGACACAAGTTGTGACTTTTAAAAATCCTAATAGCCTCCTTATTTTCCTGTAAAGGGCATAAGCAAATCAGTTGGAGTTTTTGAAACATTCCAGTAGCTTCACATTTACTTTCTTTATAGATGCAATAGTAGATTTTTATTTTCAGGTTTTCTGCTTTAAATGGAATCCAAATTTTCAAAGTCATATGGTAGGATTTTCTAGATACTTGCCCATGACGCAAGCACCACACTGCCCTAAACAAAGAAAAGCAGAGAAGATTTGATGACACCCAATTTAAAAATTAATGTAGAACCCACACCAAATGAATCTTTTCACAAATGAGCAGAAATATTGATGGTAAATTAACTCTGTTACAGAGGAAATAAACTGATCTCAGAGACTGAAAACTGTTTGACCATCTACAGTTCAGCTTGCTATAAACTACTCCCATCATGTTTTCCTTGTTTCTTGTGTCAATGAATTTGAATGAAAGCATTTTTCTGAATTCCTTAACAGCGGCCTGGATGTCACTGGCAAGACCAGTATATCTTGACCATTCCTTATTGCATTTGCCAAGGTTGTGCTGAACTAACTTTTTATTCAAGGAGCACTGTGGGAAAGATGGATTCCATTTCATGGGGTAATGGTATCAGTATTTGGACAGGAGGGAACGGTACCATTGGGAAAGGTTCCACCTGAACTGATGTGGGACCAGATACTAGTGTAAAGGATAAACAGGGTGATCACAAGGACTTTAAACTATTTAAGTAGGGAGTAGGGCTCGGAGCAGTTATTAAAGTTTCCCAAACGATTGGAAAGAGTGGATGGTGAAGGTGAGGAGTCTGACTTTAGGTACATCAGATAAGGGGACAACGATGAAAGGGGGTGGTCAACACAGGAGTTGAATGTTTAATTAAATTTGTGCTGTTTATGAAACAAGGTTAATTAGCTTGAAGCATAGAGTGAAATTGGCAGATATGATGACGTGGGTGTCAAACAAACATGGTTGCAAAGGGATCAGAGCTCGGAACTATACATCTAAGGATGTGGGTCCTATCAGAAGAGTGGGCAAAAGAAGCAGGGTTACCTTGTTCATAGAAAAGAAACTAAATTAATAGCAAGAAGCCATAGAGTCTGCGTGGGTAGAGTTGAGGAACCACAAAGGAAAAATGACCCCGTTACATACATGTCTGTTAGCAGCAGTCAGGATATGATGCAGAAGGTAAATCAGGGTATAAGAGGGACACTATGACAGTAATCATGGGGGAAATCAATATGCAGGTTGCCTGGGAAAATCAGTAGTGGATCCCAAGAAAAGGAATTCATGAAACGTCTTGAATTTTTTCAGGAGGAGAAGCTTATTGTACAGCTCACCTAAAAAGCAGGCAATTCTAGATTTGGTGATGGATAATGAGGCAAACTTGATTAGGGACCTTAAAGTGAAGAAAACCCGAGGGGGCAGTGACCATAATGATAGATTTCACCCTGCATATTTTGGGAGGGAGTAACTTGAATCAGATGCAACAGTATTATAGTACTACAAAAGATAACTATAAAAGCATGAGGAAGGAGAGCCGAGCAGGAATGGGAGGAGCTTCTGGGGTAATTCAGGAGGTACGATGTAAATCATCCCAAGGAAGAATATACATAATAAGAGGAGGGCAAGACAACTTTGGCTGACAAGGGAAGTTGGGGAAAACACAAACATTAAAGAAGTTATGGTGATGATAGAAAATCGGGAAATCTTTTAAAAACCAGCAGAGGACAACTAAAAATGCAATAACAGGGAAGCAGATGAAATAGGAAGGTGAGCTAGTTAATAATATAATAGAAGATTGAAAAATTTTTTAGATATATTCTAAGGTAAGAGAACAGCAAGAATGGACTTGGGACTGTTGGAAAGTGAGACTGGAGAAGTAGTAATGGGGAGCAAAGAAATGGCAGAGGAACTGAATAGTTATTTGGAAAAGCCCAGCAGGTCTTGAAGTATCTGTGAAGGAAAAAACAGAGCTAATGTTTCCGGTCCAGTGACCCTTCCTCAGAACTGTTCTGCTCTTTTCTGGGGAAGGCTCACCAGACCCGAAATGTTAACTGTTTCTTTCCTTCACAGGTGCTGCTGGACCTGCTGGGCTTTTCCTGCAACTTTATTTTTGTTCCTGATTTACAGCGTCTGCAGTTCTTTCAGTTTTTATTTGAATAGTTATTCACATCAGTCTGTATGATGGAAGATATCAGTAGCGTATCAGAGCTTTGAGTGAGTCGGGGGTGTGGGTCAGGGCAGAGGTGAGTGTAACGCCAATCGATAAGGAGAATGTTCTGGGGAAGCTGAAAGATCTGAAGGTGGATAAATCACCCTAATCAGATGCATTACACCCACAGTTCTGAAGCAGATAGCTGAGGAGAATGTGGAGGCTTTGGTGATCTTTCAGGAGTAACTGAATACAAGGAGGGTCCCAGAGAACTGGAAAATGGCTAGTGTAGCTCACCTATTTGAGGAGGGAGGTAAAAGATGTGGATTAGTAGGCTGATTAGCCTGACATTGGTCATTGTTGAGATTGCAGACTACTTGGAAGTGGTAAAATAGGCGAATTGGCACGGCTTTCTCAAGGAGAGGTACTGCCTGACAAAAATCTGTTAGAATTCTTTGAAGAAGTAATGATCAAATTAAACGAAGGAGAGCCAATGGACATAATCTGTTTGGATTTCCAGAGGCTTTTGACAAGCTGCTGCACAGGAGGATATTAGAGAGAAGAGCCTATGCTGTTAGGGGCAAGATACTGGCATGAATAGAAGATTGGCTGACTTTCAGAAGGCAGAGAACATGAAAGTAGGACTTTTTTCAGAGTGGCAGACAGCGATTAGTGGAGTTCTGCAGGGAACAGTATTAGGACTGCAACTTATGAGGGTTATATATTAATAATCTGGATGAAAGAACTGCAGGTATTGCTAAATTTGCAAATGACAGGTAGTGTTGGGAAGGCTGTAGAAGGACTTGGACAGGGTAGGAGAGTGGGCAAACAACTGGAACACAATGTTGGAAAATGAAGTTATTCACTTTGGTCGGAAGAAGAGGTGTAGATTATATTGTTTTAAATGGGAAGAGGTTTTGGAAATCTGAAATTGAGAGATTTGGGAGTCCTCATTCAAGATTCTCTCTTTAAGATTAACATTATAGGTTCAGTTGGTGGTTGGGAAGGCAAATGTAATGTTAGCATTCATTTGAGCTAGCTTAGAATTCAAGAACAGGGATGTACTGCAGAGGCTGTATAAGGCTCTGGTCAGACTCCATTTGGAATATTGAGAGCTGTTTTTGGCCCTGTATCTAAGGAAGAATGTGCTGGCATTGGAGGATGTCCAGAGGAGATTCACAAGATTGATCCCAGGAATGAGGGGCTTGTCATATGGGGAGTGATTGAGGACCTGCTTTATGCATGATGAAATTAAGACCAAGTCACATGGGTTCTTGAATAGTAAAAGGATCGTAGGTTGCAGGAGAATGGGCTTAAGGAGCATATCAGCCCTGATGAATGGAAGAGTGCGCTCAATGGGCTGAATGGCCTAATTCTGCTCCTATATCTTATTCATCATTATCTCCTATTCACCAAGCACAGGAAAATCCAACATTTGAGAAATGTTGGCATGAAGATTCCACGCAGACTCAGGGAGAACATGCAATATTTCCCATCCCAAGTTGCACTTGAGAATGTAATGGTGAGCGCCTTCTTTTGAACCGTTGCAGTCCAACTGCTGTGGGATGACTCACAATGCCGTTGGGGAGAGAATTCTGATATTTTGACCCAGTGACAGTGAAGGAACAGTAATATATTTCCAAGTCAGGTTGGTGGGTGCCTTGGAGGGGAACGTGAAAGTGGTGTTCCTATATGTCTGCTGCTCTTCTGTGTGGAAGTGGTCATGGATTTGGAAGGTGCTGTCTGATATCTTTGAATTTCTACAGTGCGTCTTTTAGATAGTGTGCACTGCTACTACTGTGCATCAGTGGTGGAGGGAGTTAGTGACAGAGTTCGGGATTTTGATCCTATGGTAGTGAAGAAATGCACTGATTGTTTAAATCGTATGCTACATGGGTATGCAGTGAACTCTCAAGTGGTTGTGTGGTTATGGTGTTATTTCCATGTGCCTGCTGTCCATGACCATCTTGATAGAAATTGCAGGTTTGGAAGCTGCTGTGAAGGAGTCTTTTGGGTTGCTGCACATGCATCTTATAGGTAGTTGTACTTTTTTGTCTCATTGGAATTACAGTCGTGCAGTTTATCTGTTGGGCGCATGAAGATTGAACTGTCATCAGCAATAATTTTGATCAAGCGTTGATCACAAGCTGATAGGCATCAATTGGTCAATTCTACTTAATATTACAGCTATACCTCCTGATTTGTCTTTGCATTTTTCGAAATGATGGTCCTTCATGAAGTATAATACTTGAATTCAGATAATTTGTTTCCAGTTAGTTTTAATTGAACTTCTCAAAGGTGTTGTATGTAGTTGAAAGTGGGAATGATCATGATTGTCTGAATTAACTACAGCAAATGTTATTAACTGGCTCCAACAGCATCAGGAGTATGTCGGTTGATTAAATATTCCAGATAATCGAGGTCCACATTAACCACAGTACCCTGACCAAATGAAGCCTCAAGACATCCATATCCCTCAAAATGTGTTGAAACATCACGTCACATCGCCTAAAATCAATATAAAAGCACAGCAAATAGTAGAAATGTAATGCGTGGAGGTATGCACATCACGATTACAGTTTATTTACAGCATAAATACTTGGACATCGGGGTGGATCGTGGTACCTAATTTTAGCCGATTACAAATACATCAAACTTTATTTTATTTATTGATTAATTGCAGAGTGTAGTCACCACAACCAATGGAATATTTAGTCTCTGCCAAATGGATATTGTTGTAAGGCAGTTATACGATAGCTGTATTGTGAGCAGATTACATTACAGTATGGGGGTAATGTTTGATTTTTAATTCCTTAGAGAAGTTCCTGCTGCAAGTTTCTAAACCCATATCCCTGTGGTTTTCTGTTGAGCATTGGACTTAGTTGCTGCTGAGTTGCTAATGCTTTAGAATAGATTTTTGAGCAATTAGTTCTGAGATAATGTGTGTTCACTACTTCGGTTGGTAGGTCGTGACAGTTGGGAAAACTTCCGTTGTTGTACCTGATTGCATTTCAGTGAAATGAATTTAATAAAGGCGGGAAAGTGTGTATGCCTGATTTCTGGAATCTCTTCTGACATGGCAAAATGAGAATGCCCTTGAATAAATTCATCCAACTGGTAGTTTTTAACCTTGAATTTGCTGACATGGCCCTGCTTGGTAAAATATTTTGCATGATAACTGTTTTGAAGAATTACTTGTTAAGAAATGGCTTGTAACTGCGTTGAATGAACTACAACATTTCCACTACTGTGGTGAGCTATGAATTACTTTTAAGTTAACCCCCAAATGGAAATTAAAGAGCCTGTAACTCTTCAGCCCACGTGAACCCAGTACAGATCTTGTGTTTTCTTTCTCCCAAACAGTGTTGATTATTGCTAGTATGAAGGCTGTTCACACATTACAAAATACTAACAACAAGTACCAAAGCACTAAAGAAAAATAATTGCAGTTTTATTGTGGCTTTTACAGTTTTAGGAAGTCTAACATCCATCTTAGTCAATAAATTATTTTTGGAAACTTGAATATGGAATGAAATATAGTGGACAATTTACACACAGCAAGGTTTCCAAAAGAGTGTGAGGCAAGTAATCAAGTAAGCAGATTATTGATAGTTGAAAGATGATGTTTTTTAAATCGGATGGGGACATGATGGCCTAGTGGTATTGTCACTAAACTGTTAATCCATGGACCCAGGTAGTAATGTTCTGGAAATATAGGTTTGATCCCAACCGTGGTGATAATTTTTTTGAAAAGTCTGGAATTAAGTAACCGTTGTCCATTGTTGCGGAAAATCCCGTGTGGTTCACTAATGTCCCTTAGTGAAGGGCATCTGCCATCCTTACCTGGTTCGGCCTGCAGTAATTGTAGCTGACTCAACACTTGGGTATGGCAAATAAATGCTGGCCCAGTCAGTGACACTTACATCCTGTGAATGAACAAAAAATTCTCATCCAACTTAGAAGCCTTGGTTTAACATAAAGATAACACTGTCAGACAATATATTCTCAGTACTCCACTAAATATTGGCATAATTTTTGTGCTCAAATCTTTTGGTGTAGCTTTGTTGAGAAATCAGTCCATCTGTGTAAAACATCACCTGCACTGATGCTTAGCACAAATGACCAGTGTAACAGTTGCAGTACATATTTTCCAGCAAAAATGTTGCTTATGTAAAGAAAAGTTTTGAGTTGATCAGTTACTATGGATAGAGATGTTGCACTTGTGTTGGTAGGAATCGTCATTATTTATTATGAGTATGGTTGCTGTTGCTTTTTGGAATGCAGCCGTAATGACAGTAACGTCTCCTGAAGTTGGAAACAAAAATCTTTTTTTAAAAGAAATGGTTTACATGCTTGTTTTTCCAAACTGGAACCATAAGAAACATGTCTGAGATAGTTAATATTTTAGGCCTTGTTTACTCCCTTTTTTGATGGCCTTTGCCAAATGCATTATGTTCAGAGTTGACATTGATGTAGCTTCTATCCTCAGCACTTTAGAATCTGTGATAAGTAGCCTGCAATCAGCTTGAGACCCAAGGTTAAATGAGCTTTTACCTTACTGAAATAAGTCCAATCGATATATATAAACAGCTTTTTAGTTGTGGTGAGATTGTGGTTTAATCCTTATGTCCACTAATATCTCTTCTTACAAATTTGCAGTTATTTTTGCATTGGTTAGGTATGTTTCCTTGTTTTTAAAAAATGCATTGTTTGAAACAGAATAACACTGTGCACGCTTGGTATTGCTGAATAGTGTGTAAATAAATTGTTTTGGTTCTGAGTTAGAATGCTGCAGGCTGCAAATATCAATACAATGGTACAGATTGTGTTGGATAAAGACCCTGTGACACTGTCGTGACCTCATCTTTGGACCAAATTTTGCATTATGTCATGGTTCATGTAAACCAAGATTCAGCAGTAGTTTTTATGTACAAGACACAACCTTAAATGTTGCTGCAAGTTTTAAAATAGAGTAATTGTTTTGCATGCACTGATGTTCTGCCTCTCTCTACAGTATTAGACTTCTTGCCTTTAGCGAGATGGTGTCAGTTATTAGATCTCAGTTACAGTTGGTATTGCTATTTGTTTTGATCTAAATAGGGGTAGACTTTTTGACTTAATTTATCAGCAGAATTTTTTTGGCATGAAATGTGCTACCCAGCTTTCTTTGTTTCAAACTGGCTCGAGTATTTGCTACAAAATGTGGAGACACAAGCTGGGGCTTGCTTTTTGTGACAGCATTGCATTACAATGTATGCTACTTAGCACCAAATTAGTCTTTTAATCAGCATATGATGTTATATATTTGGAAAAAAAATTCTGAGAGTTAGTGAAGAACAAGTACGTACTGGATTTAAGATCCAAATTATTTGCACCTATGAAAGAAATGATTCAAATATTGAATCAATACTCAATCATGTTGAAAAGGGCCAACTGTGAGTACAGAGTGAGAGTAAGTGATTGATGTCTGTAATTCTTTGTACAGGGTTTCCTCGTTGAAAGTCACTGGCTTCCATAAGTTGGAATGGCACAGCAGTGGTTTATTATAAAATTAAATTTTAAAAATTAACTAGGAGGGGAATTGAAGGCAATGATACAGTTGCAGCAAAGCTGGAAATTATTTGTAGTTATTTAATAGGTGACAATGGAGTACGGTTGCCTCCTGGACTAAAAATGCATTAAAACACTAGGACGTGGTCTCTGCTCTACCCTTCCACACAGCTTTGATCATTTGAGAAACTGGGAAGTTATGTATTTGGGAATTATAAGTTGCCCTAATGAAGATTTCTTAGCATTCCCTTTATAGTACAAATTCCTTTTAGAAAATCACTTTCCCATCTGCTACCCTGCAAACATGTTGCTCAAACATAGATACTATAGAGTCAGTTTTACAGCACAGAAACAGACCCTTTGGTCTAACTTGTCCATGTTGACCAGATATCCTAAACTGATCTAGTCCCATTTGCCAGTATTTGGCCCATAAGCCTTTAAACCCTTTCTATTCATGTACCCATCCAGAAGCCTTTTAAATGTTGTGGTAATTGTAATTGTACCAGCTTTCACCACTTCCTCGCGCAGCTTGTTCCACACACGTACCACCCTCTGTGTGAAAAAGTAACACCTCAGGTCCCTTTTTTTAAAAAATCTTTCCCCTCTCACCTTAAACCAGTGCCCTTTTAGTTTTAGACTCCCCTAACTGCGAGGAAAAGACCTTAGTTATTCACCCCATCCATGCTCCTCATGATTTTATAAACCTCCATAATATCACTCGTCAGCCTCTGAGGCTTCAGGGGAAAATGCTCCTGCCTATTAAGCATCTTCCTATACTTCAAGCCCTCCAATCCCAGTAACAACCTTGTAAATATTTTCTGAACCCTTTCAAGTTCAACAACATCTTTGCTATAGCAGGGAGATCAGAATTAAATGCAGTATTCTAAAAGTGGCCTAACCAAAGTCCTGTACAGCCACAACATGATATCCCAATTCCTATACTCAGTGTTCTGACCAATGAAGGCAGGTATGCCAAATGCTTTCTTCACAACCCTGTCTACTCACAACTCTGTTTTCAAAGAACTGTGCACCTGCAGTACTGGATTCTTTTTGTTTGGCAATGCTCCCCAGGGCCCTACTATTAAGTGTATAAGTTCTGCCCTGGTTTGCCTTTACAAAATGCAACACCTCTCATTTTTCTAAATTAAACTCCATCTGCCTCCTTGGTAAGTTGGCCCGTCTGATCAAGGTCCCATTGTACTCTGAGATAACATTCTTCTGTCCATTCTGCATCAATTTTGGCGTCATACGCAAGCTTACTAACCATTCTTTTTTATATTCACATTCATGTAAATATCAAAAAGCATAACTGACAGTAGTGTGCTTTTCTGTTAAGGTACAATGTTATGTTACGTTAGATCAATGGCTCTTACTACTGAACAGAAATTTATCATATACTGCACTCTCTTGTGGTCAATCTTAATTTCAAGCCTTTAATGGGTTTAAGTGCTTGTTAGCTGAATTTTGCACAACTGACTAGAACCATCTAATCCCTGAGATTGAATTGTCTCGAAGTCCCACCTGGAACGCTTTACAGTAACTTACTATTTATGTAATTTTTTAAAAACCACCATAAGATGCTATGCTACGATCACTGTGGGACAGGCAGATTCTAAAGTTGTTAGTATGGATGGCTTCTGGAAGACTATTGGGAGAACATCCTAGGCATGAATTAGTCTTAAATATAGCCCCTGTTTCTGAGAACCTGATTGCAACCAAGATTTTATATATTTGACTTTGGTAGGGTAGGGGTGTGAAAGGCTATGTCCTGAGATTACAAATTAATTTCAAGTGGCAAGCAATTTCATTTAACCAGTTCTGAGTCTGCACATCTAGATTCCAGTGTGCATTTGGTCTGTTTTGACTGCCTTACACATTCAAATTAGCAAATGACTCCGAAGGTATGTGCTTGTGAAGTGTTTCACAATATGCTGTGGCAGCATATTTCAATGTTTGGTTAAGAACCCATTTTAGTTAATTTAATGTTTCGGAACTTTAAAAAATTTGGCCACAGTTGAAAATGTGTCCTGAAATAACTTTGCCAATATCTGTGACTCGGCAATTGCAACATCCTGGAGGTTGGCAGCTGACAGTATTGATTTGGCAAAATAATTCGGAAATGACTGCATGTTTAGAAGTTATTATCTGCATAAGTCTTTGGACCATTAAATTTATTGATTTCCTAGGCATTAAATTAAGTGCCATAAATGCAACCAAAATAAACATTATTAGTCTTGAGGGATATTTTGATTATTTCCCTTGATAATTTTCCAGTATATGATATTTTCAATGACTTATTCCTGAAACTGAAGCATACTTAAAAGTTTTGAGATGATATCATGGGTCAGTATTGGAATACAATACTGCCACTTTTGCTTTGCCTGTCAAACCCTCTGCGTGAGCTCTAGTTTTATCCCCGTTGCAGTTGGAGTTGTGGATGAGCCTGAACTTTTCTGTAGTTGTCAAAAAAGGAATTTGTTTTAGTCCTCTCAGTATTGCCTGATTACATTGGCACACCCTCGGATGCTTACTGAAACGCAATCCATTAAGATGTTCGAGCGTTGGTGTCCTCTGAGCAAATTGGCCGTGGGGCATGAAGCAAAGGCCCAGGAGTGATGTTAAGTGACCACTCTTATGTGACCTCATTTGCTGGTGGAAATGGATAGGTGGAGCTTGGACTTAAATCAATTTACTTATTTACTTAATTCTCAAGTAACTTAATGTCTACATTTGACCTAGGGAGGCTGGATTCAGGTCCCACTTGCTGTTGAAGTGAGTCATAACATCCATAGGCTGATTTTAAAAAAAAGAATATCATGAGTAATTTAATTCTGGTGGAAGAAGGACATTGTTGGGGTCTTGTGTCCTACCATTCTGCCTAGTTAACTTCCCTTTCCATATTTAGAAGTGCTGTTTCTGGGACAGAGAGATTTCGCTTAGTATTACTCACCATTCATGTCCACAACACTTTGCTCCTTCTTGAGTTTCTTTCTTTGAGAGACTTGTTTATGAATTTCATAACCTTTGTATCATCCTAACACTGAAATTTCCTCTAGACTAATGCACAAACCTCATTCTGTTCTTCAAAGTTCGCTCCAGTGTTTGTCCACATGGATGTACAGGAAGGAGAGTTTTCTGTTATCATAACCTTGATTCAGATTTTTCTCCTTTTCCTTGGCTAAAATTGTTTCGTCCTGGAGCCTTTTCTCCGGGTCTGCACCTCAACTCTGTTTTCTCACCTTTGGATTTGATACCCTTGCTAACAAAAATCTCTTCAATTACTCATGAAAACTTCATTGTTCCAGAATCCTGAGCCTTTTGTGAGCAAGACCATTCCCTTTGTATGGAAAAGTGCTTCCTGACTGAACTTTTTAATATTTAAGCCTCTGTTCTTGATTTTCTCCACCAGAAGAAATGGTTTCTCTGTATCTTCCATAGCAAAGTTTCTAAAATTTTAATCAGCTCATTCCCTGAATGTCATGTTGATTTGCAATTAGATTTTCAGATCAGGCATTTGATTCATCACCAAGACTGACAATTTCTACTGATGCTATATTGCCCATCCTTTCCTCAATTCCAACATCAAAAGACCCACGTTATCACCATCTCAGCTCAGTTTAACTGTTAACTCTTTGATTTCTGAGCTCCACTCTCTATAATCTTTCTCTTGACACTTTACTGTGTGCTGATTTTAGAATCTTTACCAGTAGCTACTCCATGGCCTTGTCAACTGGCTATTTTTTACATTCCTACGGCTAGTTCATTTTGTTAGCTCTTGTGGTTGTTGTACTTAGAATTCCTCACTTGATGCTGAAGCTTCAACCAGGCTGGCTTGCGCTGGAGAACTAGTTCCCTAAACAGCACTGGCTAGTAATTTCTTGATCTACCACCAAAGGCCGCCTCAACACCACTCGTTTAGCTATTTCTGAATTATTCTTAATCTATTCACCTCTTTACGAGCAACATTTGGATGCCCACTTATCAAGTGCAGTTCGCTAAAGAAGTGCAATTTTTGTTTTAACAAGGGAAAGTATCACTTACTGTGTCAGCGATCTAGCTTTCTACAGTCCAAATCCGAACAAATCTTAGATGAACAATGCCAATTGTAGTGGTTGTTAACAATGAAATGCCCAAAAGGTTGAGAAGGAGTAACTTTACACTGATTTTTTACAATCTACCAACTCCAGGGGAAATGTCTCCGTCTGCTCTTCAGCGATAGTAGGAACTGCAGATGCTAGAGAATCTAAGATAACAAGGTGTAGAGCTGGATGAACACAGCAGGCCAAGCAACATCAGAGGAGCAGGAAGGCTGATGTTTTGGGCCCAGACCCCCCTCCAGAAAAAGGGTCTAGGCCCGGAATATCAGCCTTCCTGCTTGGCCTGTGTTCATCCAGCTCTACACCTTGTTATCTCAGTCCACTCTTCCTTGCCCGCCCTTTAATCTTGCGTGTTTCAATGAGATTTGTGTCTCATTCTTCTACGTTCCACAGAACATAGAACCAATTTACTCAGTTTCAGCTTCCTCATAGGACAGCCCTCTCACCCCAGGGACAAATCTTGTGATCAATTGTTATACTACTTTCAGTTTTAGTATAGATATCTGTATATGGAGACTGGTGACTTTGTAGAGGCTTATTAAAATCATGAGGAGCCTGGATAGGGCAAACAGTCAAGGTCTTTCTCTTAGGGTGGAGGACTAGAGGGCATAGGCTTAATGTGAAGAGGGAAAGATTTGAAAGGCACCCGAAGGGGGTCTTTGTCACGCAGTGGGTGGTGCATGTTTGGAATGAGCTGTAAGAGAAAATGGTGGCGTAGGGTCCAATTACAACATTTAAAAGCACCTTGATGGGTATATGAATAGGAAGGGTTTAGAGGGATATGAACCAAATGCTGGCAAATAGGACTAGGTCAGATTGGGATGTCTGGTTGGCACAGATGATTTGGACCAAAGAGTCTGTTTTTGTGCAGTATGACTCTGTTCATCTTCTGAAAGTAGCTTTCATAATGTTTCATATCCAAAATGTCAGTTACCATAGATTCCACGTTTTCAGGCTGTAAATGGAGTAATAGCAAATTGACATCTTTCCGCAAAAGACTTGGAAGATCTATGATGATTAAATCTTACAGAAGATCAAATAATTTTGTGGCAGATTCAAGAAAATTTGTATGGTATCCAGGTTATTCAAACACAATGTCGATTTTAATGCATATTTCTTTTAAAGTCTGTACAGCTTTGTATGGAAGTGTTGAAGATAGTTTAATCGCTGCATCCCACAAATAAGTTGAAACTGTAAGTGGGTGTTTTTGCTGTAGTGTTGATTTACTCTCCTATGTATAATGTTTTTTATTATCATCTCTTCTATGTAAGAGAGATGCTGCCTGGCGTTTTCCCACAAGTGGGAAGAATCACTTACCCTAGGTTGTTGTTGCTCACTTGTGCACAGTAAGCTTAGGAACAGTCATGGATTGAGTTTCTGACTTCCCTTCTTGGTTACTGAATGTGCAATGAAAAATTGAATTAAATTTCCAAAATGGGAGTGGAAGTTGGAAATGAGAGAACATTCAAAACCAAAGATCATTTAAATGAGATATTTTCAAAAGTATGTTTCTAGTGATTGTGTAAAGTTTTTCTGTGTTGAGTGTCCTAATATTTATATCTGTGTATATCTTTGCAGGTAAGACAGGCAACAAATCAGATTATGATGAACTGTGCTGATATAGATATCATAACTGCATCATATGTTCCTGAAGGCGGTGAAGGTAAGCATGATTTTCTTTCCAGCTTTACTTCATTTCCTAAAAATGTAGCTCATCTATCAGGCAAGGGCATAATTGCATGATGTCAGTTGTATGATTTTCTCAAACATTTCATTCTCAATGTACCTTATGTGAAGTTGATATGCAGTTTTCCAATTTAAACTTTATATTCAAAATCACCCCGTAAAACATTGACTCTTCCTCCATTATGTTTAATTAAAACAGCAATTTGCCAAGTTTTTTTTGTTGGCTTTTTTTTTGGTCAGCTTTTTGCAAATCCATGACTTCTACCACCTAAAAGAACAAAGACAACAGTTGCATGGGATTCCCAACATCCGCAAGTTTTCCTCCAAATTACGATCATCCTGATGTGCAAATATCTAAATTCTTTGTTATTGTTGGGTCAAATTCCTGTATCATCCTCCCTACCAGCACTCTGGATGTACCTACACAAGATGACTGCAGTGATTCCATAATGTGGCTCATCGCAAATATGGTTAATAAATCAGTGCTTGCATTCTAAGAACAAATGTAAAGTGCTGCATGCTGATTCCAGGTTTAATAAATAGATAAACCTGCCCTTAAACTAAGCATTTTCAAAATTGGATATAGCTGCTATAGTTTGGAAGTGTATACCTAGTTCTGCCCACTTGCAAATCTGACATCGTAACCAGTTTCAGCAGTACCAGTGTTAATAAGGCTGCCTTTTGGACTGGCAACTAAGATAGCCCTTTTCATGTAATGAAATGTTCTAAATGCCTTATGCGAGCACTTTTAAAAAAAAATGACACTGAGCCACTGAGATTGGACAGATGTTCATAGAACCCACTGAAGTGCAAAATGATGGTTGGGTGCTAGAAGAATTGATGGGAGGCCTTGCGCCCACTTGGCGTTGTGTAAATTGACCTTTAGTAAGTGGGTGGAGAGTTTCAGGCACAGGTCTCCTTTGTGATGGCAGTGACATGCCAATTAGGCTCATTAACAAGTGATTTGAGAGCAATTACCTCAGAGTCCACAAGGATCTAATGGCCAGTTAAGGGTATGGGGTGTTTGTACAGGTCGTCTTTATTGCTTGAAAATCTGCCCACTCTTGGAAGCCACACTACTGACATTGCATTCAGAAACGCCCTCCCTCCTACCCCTATTCCAGTGGTGCTGATGGTAACACCTTCCAAACTCATGATCTGTCACTTGGGAGGACAAATGATGCATGGGTTCAACACTACCTGAAAGTTCCTTCCCAAGTCACAAAATCTTTTGACTTTGAACACTTTCTTCACTGCTGCTGGAACAATATCGTGGAATTCTCTTCCTAACAGCTTATTGGGTGTTGTTACATACCAAGAACTTCAGTGGTTCAAGAAAGCAACTCACCATCGTGTTAAGGGCAGTTACGCAAAGGCTGTAATTGCTGATGTGGCCAGCAGCATCTCTCAAACTCATAATAATGAAACATAATAATAATAAAAGCTCCTGGGAATGAGATTTCTACCTGACTGGGTTCTTGACCCACTAGGAAATCTGCTATTCACTTAAGTAGCTGATTGAAATTAAACTGTTCAGCCTGCCATGGAAAGATCTGGGGAGGGGGCTGAAGTGGTGGTCTGAAAGTCCCACTGGTTCTCCAACCAATGTGCAAGACATTTACAACATCAACTAAACTTTGCCTGTTCACCTGACGAATGTGAGCTATGGTTGAGTTGACACATTAAAAAGCAGGAAAAAGATATGATCTCTTCATGGTATAATTTTCGCTTATTACAAAGTTAGCTTTGGACTACGATATGGGGGGTTGAACGGAACCTTAATTGTGTTACCAACCCAGGGTTATGGATTTCATTCTTGAGCCATCAGGTTTGCTAACTGCCTTTAGTTGCATTGCAGGTGTGGGGAGGAGAAGGAGGAGGGTATGAAATTGTAAGGAGCATCCCAGCTGTGGGTTTTCTTTGTCGTGTGTGACAATTTGAATGGAGAACTTGTCTGAACGTTGTATGCCCAGTAAATAAGGAACTTGTCCTGTCATATCTGAGAACATGACAACTGATAACAGTACTTAATTCTAGCATTGCTGCCACCCTGGTGTGTGTTTGAGAATATAGTTGCAGTTGCCATGGCAGTTGCTAAAACCAAGTATTGTTTTCTAACTGGAGTTGTAATAAAAAGCGATAATTGTTCTATGCAGCATGGGTATTAACCTTTGAGTCCTGAATTTTCTTTGCACCTGCCAGTGAATGTGATTTCACACCCTGTGTCTGCGTGGGTTTCCTCCAGGTGCTCCGGTTTCCTCCCACAGTCCAAAGATGTGCAGTCTTGGTGGATTGGCCATGCTAAATTGTCCATAGGAGGTGTAGGTTAGATGGGTTAAAGGTGGAATGGGTCTGGGTGGGATGCTCTGAGGTTTGGTGTGGACTTGTTTGGCCAAAGGGCCTGTTTTCCACACTGTAGGGATTCTAAGGTTCTATGATTACATAACCTCTGCAAAAATATGCTGTTCTATATTTTTCTATTAACCAGCTTTGGAGAACTGGAGGGTGCAGGGTGTTTAGCCATTGGTGTTATTGATTAGATAGTATATTATTCCTTACAGCCTCAATATGCCTGAATTGTACATCAGCTGTGAAGAGGTCAAGTAAATTGCCTACCATCCATTCCGTCTGTAGCTGGCTATAAAATAAAAAGTCTCTAAAGCATATGTTTGTTCCAAAACTTCATTCCCACATCACACAGGATCCCTAGACATCAAGCCCACAGATTGTCTGTCTCCTCCTCCTCCACCCTGACAAGCAATTTCACATTCGTAGATTTTTGGCTATTCCTGCAAATCTCTATAACAATGGCTCTAGTGGTACCTGGTCTAAGAGGAGATCATGTGTGACCCATAGATATTAAGAAAACAATTGAAGCTTAAAGCTTCCCCTCACCCACAAAAAAAGTCAGTTGTTTTTGTGCTAGTTTGTAATAGACAGATTGCATGAAACTGCTTTTAACCTGGGCACTGCATGGCATAGGCTCAACAATCCTCATCAAATGTATTTTAAAAAAAAGTATTACCTCCAGCTGACTTGTTCTAACACAGCATTGGACGACGTCATCTAGAGTCAGTCCCAAGTATGAAAAGGTGCTAACTTAAATGCAGCATAAAGATGTCAAAAAGTTTCACCATTTTAAAGATATTAAGATGCTTGCAGCAGCACAGAAATTGTGCATTTCATTAATATTCCAAGTGCATTCACATTTTGCATTATATTGCACTGAGACTTATCCCAAAAGGCTTGCTTCAGCAATGACCAACTAGATGGTTCGGGTCAGTGTTAATTAAAATTGTAACACACCTTTCTTTATATGAGCTTGTATTGCCAGACAGTTCTTGCTTGGAAGACTAGCAAAAATGTTAACTGGTGAAGATATTCAAATATTTTTGTGTACTGATTGTTTCCAAGAAAATGTGAAAATGAAGCAGCAGCATTTGCCCCCCCATTTCACTTCAGACTCAATATTTTTCATTCTTTAAAAGCAGTCTCCTTCAAATGAAGACTTGCCTTGTGAAGTATCTCTGTTTTGTACTGTGTTTTGAGCTTAATATAACCAATGAACCTTTTGAGACAGAAGAGAAGATAAAAGAATTATGAATTTGACCTCAAATTCGTATTCCCCCTGTAGGAGAATCAAAGACCACGGAGCATAATCTGAGGAGAGGGGTCCTCTGTTTAAGTCAAAGATGAGGAATTTCTTACGGAATGTCTTATGGAGTTGAAACATTGTGTGTAAACTATACTTTTTTTATACATAAAAAGCATATACAAATAATTTTGGGTGAAATGTTGGCAAATGAAATAGTGTGGAGAAATGCAAGTGTGTCCACTTCAGTAGGAAAACACAGTGTATTGATGAGAGGTAGAGTATTTTGCATAGTTTATCTCCCTTGCCCGCAGAAAGATATACTTGCCATGGGGAAGAGGGTAATGAAAGTTCAACTAACTAATTACTAGGAATGAAGGATTGTCCTATGAAGAAACGCACAGGGCTCTTTTATTGTTTGGAGTTTAGAAAAATGAGAACTGATCTCATTCAAATATACCAAATTGTTAGTAGGGATTGATGAGGTAAAACGCCTGACCGGGTAGGATTCCTGAAACCAGGAGACAGTTCTGGATGTGAGTTTGCTCGCTGAGCTGGAAGGTTAGTTTTCAGACGTTTCGTCACCATTCTAGGTATCATCAGTGAGCCTCCAACGAAGACTTTGTTGGAGGCTCACTGATGATGTTACCTAGAATGGTGACGAAACGTCTGAAAACTAACCTTCCAGCTCAGCGAGCAAACTCACATCCAGAACCTCAACCTGAGCTACAAATCTTCTCAAAACTCGCTACCAGGAGACAGTTTCAGAATGATGGCATTCTCAGTTGAGGCAAGGAGACGTTTCACTTGCAGGGTAGTGAATCTTTAAAATTCTCTCTCCGAAGGCTTTTGATTTTTATTTGTTGAGTTTAAGACAGACTGATAGATTTTCCAGCAGGAATGGTGTAAGAAAGGAGGAGAGCAGCCTTAATTTGACTGAATGGTGGCATGGCTTAAAGGGCTGAATGCCCTACTCCTGTTCCTAATTTTTATTATCTTATGTAAATCTTAATTGACGTGGTGGGTGTCATACTGAACATTTTTAAAAACATGTGAAGTGAATTTTCCCAACTATGCGAGTTGTAATTCATTAGAGGGATGAACTTATTTAGACTGGATTGGTTTTATGAATATTGCTTTTTACTAACTACAAATAATAGAATCCCTATAGTGTGGAAGTAGGCCTTTTGGCTCATTGGATCCACATCGACCCTCTGAAGAACATCCCAACCAGACCCACCCCATTCCAGTATCCCTGCATTCCCCTCATGGTTAACCCAACTAGTCTGCTCATTCCTGGACACTATGGGCCATTTTAGCATGGCCAATCTGCCTAACCTGGATATCTCCGCACCTGGAGCAAACCCATGCAGTTGCAAACACCACACAGACAGTCGCCCAAGACTGGAATCCAACCCAAGACCGTGGCACTGAGGCAGCAGTGCTAAACACTGAGCCTCTATGCTGCTCAATGGAAATGGAAACTTATAAATTGGTTGAAGAGATTTCCTAAGGCATCAAAAGTATGTGCTAGACAATTTTTTTTCCTTCTGACTTTCGACAATACCCCCAGATAATTCCTAATTTTAAGCAAATTCTGTTGTCCATTGTAAGAGTATTAAAATGGTTAGTTCATCATCTCATTAAATGTAAAGCAGAAATCTTGGCCACCTTCTGGACTTTTAAATGATCATAGTAACATTAGTTTATGTATTGTGTTACTGTTTACGATTTCTTCAAATAAGCCCATGAAACCTAAGCGCAGAAGTAGGCCATTGTGTCCGCTCCACCACTCAATGAGGTCATTGCTGATCTGAGAACCCTCAACTCCTCTTTGGCTTTTCCCCATAACCCTTAGTTCCATAAATGTTTATCCTTAAAAGTAAGGTAAATGTGTCACTAAACTAAGTTGGCGATAAGTCATTGGCCTTTGTTATCTTTTCTAAACAAAAATCTGAAATGCTGGTTGTGAAATCAAGTCAGTTGCATTAGTTCTGTCACTTCCACTTTGTTTAATTGGAGGTGACTGTCTTTAAAAGAAAAGTACCTGTTTAGTTCCTTTATTTTCCATTCCAATAAAATGTCCAATATTTGGCACCTTTTGTTTATGCCAGGAAAGTTCAGGATTTTGTTTGTGAACGTGAGTGAATAACAGTATAGTGAGAACTAAAAACTTTTCCATTTACTTCATATGTTTGGTCTTTAGAAAGTATTGCTGAGGGAGAAAGGTCATGAATAATCTAGATTTTGAGCCCTTGGTTTATAATATGCTTGGTAGCCTATTTACCTGAAAGCTACATGCGAATTGTTTAGACTTGTCTATTAGATGACCCTTTTTAACTCCTGGACAGTTGTTTACCGAGGTTAGGTTGGTATAATTGTTGTTCCAGCAGCAGCAGCAGCAATCACTTACTGCATGCTGGAATATTCTGTATAAATCCATCGATTCAAATTCTGGTGTTTTATTTTCTGCTGACATTATGGGAACAGTTGTGAATGTGCACAAACTAAATTGTCATGGTGCAAAATCAAGACACCGACTGGTGAACTGGCTCAGCAACAGTGTGTGTACAATTTAAATAGAGACTACTGACACTGTGCTGTCAGCAGCTGAGCTGTAGTGTAAAATGGAGACACACTTGAGCAAAATACTAGGAAGACTTCTGAAAACAGAATGCTTACCCCCCACCCCTTCCAAAACCACTACCACCATAACTTGCCAAATGTTTCTCATCTACATGCTGCCTCTGTACAACCTGATAAAAGACATGATGGCAGATTCACGGTCAGCTGACAATACTCTGCTCTATCTTTATGCCATCTTTGTTGAATACTATAATATTATCAATTTGCTAATCTACTCAGTCCAAGTTGAACTGTCATTTTCTCCAAATGACCATTAGGGAAGATTGAAATCAATAACTTGGCCTCTCTCTCACTCTCGCGTCCTGAAAAGATTTCAGTTCCATTCACTTTTCTGACTATTGGTTCAGATTAATCCTGAAGTGAGCTTTGGTTTGATATTTTCCTCTTTGAAGCCGTGACTGTTTCCAATTTCCTTATATCATTAATCTTTATTCTGTCTTGGCTCATACAATGTTGAAACACGTCATCTAAGCTTTTGTCCCTTCAGGTATTCCAATACTGTTCTTGTCAGCTTTCATTCTTCCATCTGCAGCAGTTCTTGATATACCATTTGAAATTCTCATCATTGGTTTGAATCGCTTGACAAACATCCCTTCCCATCTCTATTAAGTGCTGCAAGTCTCAGAATTCTGGGCAAATGCAACTTTGGCGTCTTGTGTATCCACCACATGATTTGGCTTGTGTTTGGTGACCGTTCGCTTGGTGTTAGCTAGGTCCTAGACTCAATTCAATTCCATTCAACATTAAACACGTAAAATTGCGAAACACGTTGCAGGGATAAGTCGCTTTAAATTCCATTTGCTCAACTTTTAGCACCAGTTCAATGGTTGAATAACAATTTCTGTTCCTGTTTATTCCAGTTTTCCTGAAAGCACGTAATGGTAGTTTAGAACATTTTGCAGAGAGAGGAGAGTTTTTTTGTAAACTGTGAAATTTGTGTCACAAAGAATACTTTGGACAGTGCTGTCTACATTTGTCACAACCATGGATGTGGTTAGGTGGAACAAATTACTTGTAGCAGATTAAATTTAGTTGTGATTGTGACATAAGCTTATGAAGAGAAGATCAAACTTAAAGCTCTTTCTGTACAGAATAAAGAGCTCTTGGAGTTCCTGTAATGGCAATGGGAAGTGAGAAAAATTAACTAGTGATTTCTGACATTGCCATATAAAGTTTTTTTAAAAAACTGAACTCTGCTAGGCCAGCAACCCCCTCAGCTCCTGCAATTTTGGTCACTTACACATAGCCAATTTTCATTGCTTCATCTTTGGCACTGTGCCTTTAGCTACTTGGCCATGAGCATGCTTGCTGTTTTAAGATGCTCTTTGAAAGTTAGCTCATTAACCATTTACCCTGGTTTTGTATTTTTTAACTTAATTCTGTGACAAATTGATAATGCTCCTGGGCAACTCCTTGAAATGTTTTGTGACATTGAATATGATATATAAATGTCGGTCAGCTTGCTTAAAAGTTAAAGAAGCTCCATTTGGGAGAGGGGAAACATTAGGCTTACGAAGCAAAAAGATATGGCAGCAATGCAGGGCAGCCATCTAGATCATGATACCTGGAGAGCATCCGAGTATACAAACATAGAAAACCAACAGCAGTAGAGTCAAACGGGTCAAATATGATAAAAGGCAAAATTAGTGCCTCTTAAACCCATGTTGTATTAAAAGCAAGGCAAATAAATTAACAAGACAAATAGAGCTTAATGCTTTGTAACCATTATGGAAACATGGTTACACGGAGATCAAAGCGGGGTAGTAAATATTCGGGATATGTTCATTTTCTAAAGGAAATGATGATTTAGCTTTGTTGATGTGACATGGAATAAATATGACAGAAAGCAGTAATCTTAGATTGGTGATTGTAGGCTGGTAAAAAGGGATAACAAAGGGAAGAAGTGGTGCTCGGAGCAGTCTTCAGGCCCCCTAACAGCTATACTGTATGACAGAATAAATCAAGAGATGATGAGGGGAGGACATGATTTTTTAAAAAAGGCAGAACCTTTATCAGGTTAATTTTAATCTTCTCTTAGACTGGGGAAATCAAATTGGCAATGGTAGTCATGAGGAAGAATATAGTTAAATTTTCTTTTGTCTCTTTCTCTTAGACTTTTCCAGAATCAGAAGATTCTTGGAAAATTAATTCTGGTACATCCACTACAGTTGTAGCTACTTTTAAAATCCTAGGATGTAATCTCGGGTCCAGGGGCAGTGTTACTTCTAATGTTACTACCAGCTGCGCAGACGTGTGCATAGCAGTGACTTTCCAGAACCAGAGGTCAATGCCATAGTCTGCATGCTAATACAAGTTGCTGTGTGTGGAATGTCTGAGCAGCTACACACGTATGCAGCTTAGAGGAGATGTCATCCAGGGGACTTGCCAGCCTTCAGCCCAATTAGTTTCCCTGATACTTTTTCCGTGATTTTGCTGTGTATTTATTCAGCTCCTCTGCTGTTTCCTGGTTTCTCATTATTATTGCCCTATCCTCATTCACTTAAAAAAAGCCATGAGTTCACTTTACTCACTTGTCCCTTTTCATATATTTAAAGAAGTTCCTGCAGTCTGTTTTCTTATTACTTACTGATTTACTCAAATTGTTTATTTTCACCCTCGTTAGTTTATCTTATGTTGGCTATTGGAACTGTATTAATCCTATGGTTTGTCTGTAATCTTGACCACAGTGTATATTTTTTCTTCAAATTTGGTACTATCCTTAACTACTTTGGTTAACTAACACTGGATGATATCTTTGTGAGTCATGAATTATTTTCTTCAGTGCCTGCCACTTCAACCATCTTTACTGTTAAAATCCTTTCCCAGCCCACTTAAGGAATTTCTGCCATTTTATCTCAGTTTAGTGCAGTTATTTCCAGCCTAAGTTTCCTATTCTCAAACTAATTGTTAAATTCTATTTTGTTATGTTCACTGTCTCGTAGGGGATCTTTTATCTGAGATCACTTTGTAAGCCTGCCTTTTATACCTGATCGGATCCAAAATAGTCTGACCTTTGCGTTGTTAGTATTGCCTTGATTCCTTTGTTTCTCGCTTTGCTACAAAAATTCTTCAGAATGTATCCTTCATTTTCTGGACTACTTTGCATCAGCTTCTTAAATTTGAATGCTGCTCCTGATATGTTAGTTGATGCTACCAATGCTCTGCTCCATCAGTGGTTGCAAAACATTATTCCCCACTGTGGACTCATTTCAAGACTTGAAAAATATTATGATCTGTAAGAATTGTGGAGCTTGTTACAGATCTGTAAGGGTGGTGTCTGTGAGAACAGTCAGATGCTAGTTAATCTCAGAGTTTAGAAGAGGGAAGAAGGATGTGTGTGTTCTTTCCGATGCCTCTACTTGCTCAGCACATGGAGAGACATATATTGTCACT
Source organism: Stegostoma tigrinum (assembly GCF_030684315.1). Taxonomy (NCBI): domain Eukaryota; kingdom Metazoa; phylum Chordata; class Chondrichthyes; order Orectolobiformes; family Stegostomatidae; genus Stegostoma; species Stegostoma tigrinum. The sequence goes on along the minus strand of NC_081384.1, from coordinate 5,154,974 downwards.
TCCTGACCCAAAATATCAGGTGCAGTCTTATTTGATGTTTGTGGTCCCAATTTTGGAAAGTTCTGACCTAAATTGTGTGGGTGTACAGTGACCTAAAGGTGCCCGTGCGTGCTGCGTAGAAGTTGCTTCCTTAAATTTACTATGTGAAGTGAGAAATCGCACATACTAGGTAATAGTCCAACAGGTTTATTTGAAAACAAGCTTTTAGCGCCTCAGTCCTCCTTCAGATGTTACTGAAAGCGGTAGTATCAAACACAATTTATAAGTAAAAGATCAAATGTTCACACCATTGATGAGATGTACTAAATAAACCTAAGATGCTGTGAAATCTTTAATCAGTCAGAAGTTTTAATTGATTTAATATACATATGTAAATCCCTGAATTCCGTTCAACTCACAGTCCCGAGAGAACTAAAGGTTTTATCGGTGTGAAGAGGTGATGTTTCAGGTCAGGCAGTGCATGTTAGGTTTGAGATGTTGTTCAGAAGCAGTTTTACTTTGGAATCAGACTGGTTTTATTTGTAAAGTAGGAATTTATAAAACACCATATTGGCTGTCTGTAACTTGTGTGCTTTTTGAACAAAATAAAATGGACGTGCAATGGAGGTGTGGAGAAGAGAGCGATTGTGTGTGGAGGGCTTGGTGGGATGGGGTCAAAGAGGGAGGAGAGAGAGCGAGCAAGTGCATGCGGGCGAGGTGTGAGGCCACGTGCGACATAAAAGCAAGATCCTGGTTGAGGCCATCCTCGCGAGTACCCACCTTTGTGGAGGACGTTGACCTGAAGGTCAGAGTCAAAATGACCTCAACCGCTGAAGTGTTCCCCTGTGTGGTGGGTGGTGGTATCCCTGTCGAAGATCTGACATGTCTTGGAGAGGTTACCATGACAGGGTTGTATAGAGTTGTGGTTAGTGTTGCCCTGAAGGCTGGGGAGTTTGCTGCAAACAATGATCTGTTTATGGTTTGGCAGTTATTTGATGGTGAGAAGTGGAGGTGTGGGGAAGAGCCTGGCCAGGTGCTCATCGTCATCGATAATATGTTGAAGGCTGCAATGAAGATGGTGTAGTTTCTCTGCTCCCAGAAAACACTGGATGCTGAGGGGCACCCTGTGGGACATATCCCCCGTCTGTCTTCTGAGGAGGTTGTTGTGTATTTCGCTGTAGCCCATTGGAACTAGCAATTGATGAGTTGAACATCGTATCCTGCTCCTATGAGGGCATCCTTCAACACCTTCAGGTGCCCATTTTGTTCTCCTTATCCAACGGATTCATTGTATGTGTAGGTCTTGTTTGCAGAGGATGGTTGTTTTAATATTATCTAGAGAAACTCAGGTTATCTGTAGGCTTGAGGTAGTGCGATGTACTGAGGTGTCCATCCCTGATGGAGATGCATGTGTCCAAGACTGATACTGATCCTAAAGAGTAGTCCATGTTAAGTTTGATCGTGAGGTGAAACTTGTTGATATTGCTATGTAGTTGTTTCAGTGATCCTTCGCCATGAGTCCAAAGGGAGAAAATGTCAGTGTATCTTGTGTATAACTTTGGTCGCAGGTTTCATGCATCAAGGAAGTTTTGTTCGAACCTTTACATAAGAATGTTGACACATTGGGGAGCAAACCTGATCCCCATGGCAGTTCCATGTATCTGGATGTAGAATTAGTTGTCGCAGGAAAAGACATTGTGGTCGAGGGTGAAGCAGATGAGTTGTAGGGTGGCATCTGGAAACTGGCATTTGATGGTATTGAGTACTGAGGCTGTTGCAGCAATGCTGCCATGGGGGTTGCTAGTGTAGAGTGCCGAAACATCCGTTGTGACCAGGTATGTTCCTAGTTTAATGGTCCATGGGTGCTGAGTTTCTGCAGGGAATCTGTAATGTTACTAGAGAAGCTGGGAGTTCCCTGTACAAGGGTTTTAAGATGCCCTCGACCTCGCCAGAGAGGTTCTTTCACAGGGTCCCATTGCCTGATGTAATGGGATGTCCAGGTGTGTTGGCTTTGTACATCTTTGGAAGGCAGTAAAAGTCCCCTATGTGGGAAGCGTACTCTGAAGGACTGGACCAAAAGTCTTGACTGGTCTGTTCAGTTGATGGGTGTGTTCTTTGGTCAGATCACCAGGTAGTCATCTGTAGTGTTCCTGGCACTTGCACACCATTACTGTGTATGAGCTTTTGTACAAAAATTGAAGGACCTTTGCACTGAAAGCAAGTAATTTCTTTATTTTAAAATATAAATCAAAGGGTATGTTGCTTTTCACCTTAAGTTCTTCCAGCTGCCGCCTCTTTACTGAATCCTGTGTGTATATGCTTTACTTCTAACAGATGCAGCAATGTACAATGCTAATATTACACCACAGATCAAGGAGCAATATCTACTAGCACATCGTCAACTTTCCTTAACTGTCTGATTCTGTGATACAATCTCTGCTGAATAGTTCACTCCTCAACTGAATCTCTCTCCTCAACTGTCTCTGGAGGAATCTTAATTCATGTATGGTAACAAAGTGTGAAGCTGGATGAACACAGCAGACCAAGCAGCATCTTAGGAGCACAAAAGCTGACGTTTCGGGCCTAGTTTGTTTGTCACCTGGTAGGCTGGGTTTCATGCTATGTCTCCATTCCCTGAAAAGCAGTTTGAAGCACTTACTTGTGGAGACAACTATAACTTCAGTTGTTCTATTTTCCTCCCCATTGGTATTGTCCAGTACTGTTGGTTTTGGGCAAGCCCTTGTGTTTTGCACCCATATGATAATAGCGCTGGAGCAAGTCAGATCCCAGAAAGAAACCTGTCTTGATATTATATATTTAATTATTGCAGTTGGTTGCCTTTATGGTTGGTCACTGAAATTTATGCACGAGACTGAAGGTATTGTTTAACAGCAAACTAGTTTATTGGATAAAGGAGAAAAGAAGTTATATATTACAAAAGAGAGTTGGAAAGTTCTTGGCATGACAGCAAAATAAGTGTTTCAACCTCCTTCCCAGCCATATCTTCTTCCAGACATCAGTCCCAGACTCATCTGACTTCTGTCTGAACTCTTGAAGTTTTTATTAAACTGGCTCCTCTGAGGTTCTTTGTCTTGCACTGTCCAGACATTTTGCGATTCCTTTCCAATTCTATTGTCATGAACCTTTCTCAAAACCTTTCTCAAAACCTGATCATCATCAATTCTAATAATTGTAAGATTCCTATTTAAATCTTTTCTAGCTTGGAAACTCCATCAGCTAAAACACTTTGGTTCCCATGGGAAAAAAAGCTTGACTTTCCTGCTGGGGAGAAACTTTCCTCTTTTCTGATCTGAACTTGAGAACCTTCTGACCTAAACGCAGAACTAAAATTAATGGCTTTTAGGCCTATTATAAACTCAGCAATATAAATATTCCATTCAATAACACAGCAGTGATTCTGACAGTCAATTTAAATCATATGCCGCCTTAGAATTGATATGTCTGGGTCACTGTAACAAATGACTTTCTGACCCGTTTTAAAAAATTGCATTCACAGAACAGACCCACATCTAGCTGCTTCTATTTTGAAATCAAAACTCCTGAATATATTATACATTAGACACCTCAACACTTTGGTGGATGCCTTGCTTCTGCTTGGGTTCTGTGGATTCTGAGATATCTGATAACCCTTAATAGGTAACTTGTTGACTCACTACATCTGTGCAGCAGATGGGCCTCAAAAAGTGGGACAGATAAGATATTTAGATTTGTGCGTTTTCTGTGACATCTCAGCTTGCTCTGTGTGCATCCTTTTATATATTGTCTTGCCAGACAAACCACTTTCATTTTGTTTGGCCACAAACTTAGGGACTCCCATGAGTTGGTAGGAATGTTTGTTCTCTTCAAAGATGTTTTGGGGATATCCCTAAAACATTTCTGCTGTTCTGGGAGATCTCTGTTATGACTTAGTTCAGAGTAGAACAGTCATTTGAGGAGTCTGACGTCAAACCCGTGTGTTGCATGCCCTGCCCATTGATTTTTGATTAAGTTACACCTTACACCTACTGAATGGACAGACTGGTTAGCAGATCATCAGTTGCCACCCTCTTCACATGTGCCTCCAGGCTATTTTTATCTCATTTTCAAGACTCAGGCCACAGATACATCCTGTATGAATATGGCTATTCAGATTTTTGTGAACGAAATCAAGTTGTACCAGATTTATCTACTGTAAAAACCAGCTACTTTCAAGGCTGTATCTGGATAATAAATATAATCACCATGCTCTTTTGACAATTCATGTGCATCTTGTCTCCAGCTAAATGCTAACCACATGACTGACTTTCTTGCCTTTGATAGGCTGACTTTGGAATCATTCCAACCTCAAGATATCTCTCTTTCTATTTTCTCTACATTATGTAATAGGCTCTGTCTCTAGAGTTCTGTAAACTTAGCTAATGCTTTTGTCACCTTTCTTAACATCACCTTTCACACTGTCCATTTTCCTTTTGGCTCTGTGAAACAACATCTTGAGCTCTTTGAATTAACACTGCTATGCAAATAGAAGTTGGCAAAAGTGCTATCAATTTTGAAACAAGGTTTCAAAACTTCTCTCACAATCATGTTTTAATGTATAGGAACTTAGCCTGTGATTTCTGGTGCTTCTGCAGAGCTGCTATTACAGTAAGACGTCATTGCAGCCTTAAGGTTAAAATCTCAGATGCAGGATTATTTCCCTGCTACTAGATGAGGATGCATGTTGCCTCCTGCATTAGATTTTGGGCTACAGTTTAACGGGGATGTTTTTGTTAAGGGCTGGTTGGTTGGAGGCTATCTTGTGATGCAGAACCATACCAATATTGTAGGTTCACTTCACACACCAGCTGAGGTTACCATGAAGGAGTCTCATTCTCAAGCTCTCCCCTCATCTGAGGCGAGGTGACCCACAGGTTAAACCACCACCGATTATGTCTGTCTAATGAGAAAGCAGTCCTATGGTCCAGTAGTGGAATGGCAACTTTACCGTACCCTGAATTTTGTTCAGGAAGTAGGTTCTCAACCATCAAGTGTTTCTGCAGAAACACAGCAGATAAGTTGTCCAGGACTAGTCTTCCAATTGGTTGTTTTTTAAACTGTAATAACTTTGCATATTGCTGTAAATGCAGAGATGACTTGTGTTCAAAATCTTTTAATGTGAGCAGGAGCTGCAGGTAGTTACCATGAATGTTTGCTTGTATTTATGTTATTCATTCTTTACTTACATTGGGAACTAGGAACAAGTGAGCATATTGTTCTGTTCAGGTTGCATTATAAGTCACTGATGAGGAAAAAAAGTTTAATCTTTGTGCTGCTGAAGGTCTGGGCCCGAAACGTCAGCTTTTGTGCTCCTGAGATGCTGCTTGGCCTGCTGTGTTCATCCAGCCTCACATTTTATTATCTTGGAATTCTCCAGCATCTGCAGTTCCCATTATCTCTGATACTATTTTAATCTTTGTGCTCTTGGGTTAAGGAGGAAGAACATCAGGCAAAGATCTTGTTCCTGCTCACAACTATCAAAGTGTGGATGTGGCAACTTGGTAGAGGATAGGAGCAAGTTGATTTATGATGCTGCTCACAGTCAAACCGAAATCCACTGATGGTACTAACATAATGGTCATTCTGACAAGATATTCTAGGTCTTTGTGGAAACTGTTGTGGTGAAGGATGGAAACATTAATGATGGGAGAAAACTGCAAGAAGAGAAATGAAGATATATTTTTGAAACTTCATATAAATTGCACGGCAGAGGTATCATCTGGCTGTGATTTTAAAAAAAATATAGCTGCTGTCAACTTGTTTGTCCCAAGACTCTGTGCTGCACGTTTTTCAATTAGTAATGCACTGCTATGATAGTATTTAAGTTTTTCTTTCATCCCAATTCTTGAAAGTAACAACATGGCATATTTTAAACTCAACAGTCATTTGTGGGCTCCCTCCAGCTTGTCAGAGATTCCTTGACTATGAATACCAATCTTCTTAACAGTAAGGCAGAAAACCCTTGCGAATAAATAACCTGGATTATACAGTTATTTATAAAGTATAATTGAAACCAAAAGAACCGTCTATGCTATAAATCGGGAACAAAAACAAGTTACTCAAAAAGTTCTGCAGATGCTGCCAGACCTGCTGTGCTTTTCCAGCAACTTCTGTTTTTGTGTTCATAAAGATATAATTGTTTGCTTGCAGTTTGTTCATTTTAATAAACGTTTGTCTTTCTACAGAAATAAATGCAACAGGGTTCAATTATCAAAATGAGGACGAGAAAGTAACACTCTCATTCCCTAGTGCCCTACAGAAAGGTAATTCTGTAACATTATAATTACAATTTGATGTGCTTATATATTTTAACGTTATTTAGTCAGCCCTACCTATCGGTTGACTTCTGATACCTACGTTACAGGAAAAAAATTAAACTTGCGTCTCTGATATTTTCAGTCTGTCTGGTTTCCTCATTTATGTGTAGAAATTCTGATGTATGACCATTTGTGAGCCTAGGAATGAAAATTGTAGTGAGTCATTGCAGCTCTGATTTTCTGTACATTGACTTCAGTGGAAACATGGGCTCGGGCTTTGTGAATGGTTTGCTCAGTGATGCTTTGGAACTTGTATTTAATTTCCACTTGAACATGGAAAATCCACCCATTGTGGCATTAGACTAGTTCTTAAATTACTCGGATATTGCCTGCAGAAGCCCATTCCACGTAAACTGTAGAATATCTTGATCAACTAAAAATCGAAGGACCTCGCACCTAGTCTGTTTGTGTGGCTAATTGCATTTTGTTGGATTTTAAAAAGAAATTCTGGGTTACAGCAAAAATAATTTTTAGGCGAATGCATAATTAATTTGTTTCTAAATTTGAGTTAATCAGGTCATTTTAACTGTAATTGTCAGTTCTTTTGGTTGTCAGTTGGTGAAGTGATGCCTCGAGGCACAACGCAATCTTGGCAGCAAATGCAGTGGGTCTTTGTGATAATTTGTCATATTATGGAAGGAGCAGTGGACCCAGATAGCTTCAAACTAATTGTTAACTTTTATAATTGGGACTGAAATGTACCCATAGTTAGACCAAGGAAATAAATAGTGGAAGAGGATAGGTTGATATGAGGGAAGAAAGAATGTCAGTGGATGGTCAAGAATAAAGTTACCCAGCAAACACAACTCCCTTAGAAGTTGCTAGCTCAGGAATCATTTTATACTTTTGGCACTTGTCATCTTGTATCCAAAATGACATTTGTCTTGGCTGGAAAAGAACCAGTATAATTGTTGCTGTGAAATGATGTTTATTATCTATTAAAGCTCATGTAAAGTTTTAAGTCATGTCACTTGGCAGGAATGAATTGTGTAATTCTAACTTATCTCGTGAAAAGTGGTTTCCAGAGAATGAAAATGAAACCTTCCATCTGATTACATTTGAGATTATTGAAGATGGGAACATCTATTGTGAATTTTACAATTAAAGACCTTACTAGTTGATCTATTAAAGCATTTTGCAGTTGTGTGTGCCACACTGATGATAAGAATAACAAGAGCTAAATAATATTGACAGCAAGAAGCTGAAAGGTAATTACTCATTAAAGGTCTCAAGGCAGGAATTAAGATCAGGTGGGCCCTCAAAATGGTTTTTGGTTAAAGGGGTGGTATTGAGAGATGAAAACTGAATAAACCCTGAATGCTGGAGATAAAGGTGACCTATTGCAATTGAACAACAGATTTGTCAATATTTGAAAGAAGGATGGAACAAAAGGTCAGGTGTAAACTTTTTAATAAATTTCACAAAATCGGGAATGAGAAGCAAATAACTCAATTCTTTCTGGTTATTAATTTTTCTTTGTGCACTTTATGCTTGATACCTTACATCACATCTCCTATCACCTGGGATGCCACTTGAAGTTGTGGGACTCTTGAAGCAAGTCTCAGTTAGTTAAGGAAAATGTCTAAAACAAAGTGTAATCTGAAAGAGGTTGAGGGAGGGAAGAAAGAATTCAAAAAAGATATATTTAATAAAATTTGACACTCTCTGGTATGGTATGGGGATTAAATGAAGGAATTATGTGTAACAACTTATGTTTTTAATTTGAATTGTAAATTATAATGTGATGCCAATCACTACCGTCCCACTAATACATTTTATTTCCTTTATTCATTCTTGGGATGTGGGCATTCCCGTTAAGGCCATAATTTATTGCCCGACCTTATTATTTTCATAATATTGGCCAAGTAGGTGGTCTGATGGGTTACTTCAGTGCACATTTGAAGACTCAGCCACATTACGGTGGGAAGAATACAGTTTCAACTTTTGGAGTGTATAACCACGATTATTTTTACTATTGTTAGTTTGCAGTTTATGGAGCATCCTCACAAGGAAATATGTGTTGGTAAAGTGCAACAGTTGTTGTATGCACAGTTTATTTTCCATTATTTCATTAATGGGTTGAGCACATTGCTGCGTAGGCTGCATTTATTGCCCACCCCTAATGGCCGAGAAGGCAGTTAAGTGTGAGCCGGATTGCTGTGTGTCTGGAGTCACATGGAGGCTGCACCAGGTACGGATATCAGTTTCCTTCCCTGAAGGGCATTAGTGAACCAGATGGGTTTTTCTGACAATGGGCATTCGATTCATAATCATCATTAGATTCTTAATTCCAAATATGTTACTAAATTCAAATTCTACCATCTGTCTTGGTGGGATTGGAACCTGGGTTCCCAGAATGTTATCTGATTCTCTGGCTTAACAGTCCAGTGATAATACCAGTAGGCCATTGCCTTCTCTAATGGGGAGAGTTACAGGAAAAATACGATGATGAAGCATTTTGTAGTATTGCTCAATTTAGGGGAGAGCCACTTTCATATCATATTTACTGAAAGCTGGCTGGTGTGTTCATGCTCTGACTGACCTGGTTTTAAATTCATATTGTTGGTATGGTTTGGTCTGTTCTCATCCTGTTGGCTGCAATTTCTCTTGGGTAGTTCATCTCTGAAATTACAGGTCCATACAATTAGAAGTGTTCAGTTTTGCAGCCAAGGAAAACCCGAAAGAAAGTGTTTTTTAATGTTGGTTCTGAGATGGCGTTTGGGTTCATTATTAGAACAGACCAAAAGGATCTTTTACTACGTATTTGGAGCATATTATTTCCATTTCCAACATTTCTATCTACATCAATAAAATTAATGCAAAAAATATCACAAGATATAGTGATATCCTCAGTGCTGAACAAACAATGTTGTTTATGTCAACTCTAAGTTTGCTAGCTTGCTGTACAGTCCATGTGTAAACATTAACAAAATGTAACTTGTGTTCATTAATTATAGCATTGTGTTGTAACAGGTCATGGAATGTTGAAGATAGATTTTGTCGGCGAGCTCAACGACAAAATGAAGGGATTTTACAGAAGCAAGTATACAACACCATCGGGAGAAACCCACTATGCTGCTGTGTCTCAATTTGAGGTTAGAAAATAAAAGTTGTGTGGTGAAGTCCCATTGATAATACATTTCTGATCAAACTTGAGGTTTGGGGCTAGATTTTGGAAGTGTGGCAGTTTATTAGTATTGAATTTCTGGAGTTAGAGAAGTGATACAGCGTGGTTCTAGTTCTTTATTAACCCCCTGTTGCAAGTCACTTGTGAACTTTTAAGAAACTCTATCTGCTGGGGGCGAAAACAGAAACGAGCCGCAAAGGCCATATCCTTTACAGCTTCCACTGAGCTTGAGAAGTGTTTAATGTTAAAGGTATTTGATTTTGGAATTCTGCTTTTGTCTCAAACCAAATAGACAGGTAGAGGTTTCAGAACATGCAACCTTAGAATTGAACTTGTACAAATTTCAGATATTACTAGTTTTCACCTTTGGTTGTTCACGTTGGTGGATGGGGCTTTCATGAGTCTAGAGTTGTCGGATCACTTGGAGTGTAGGGAAAGATGGACAAAGAAGCTGATAACTACTTGATGTGTCACTGCTCCAGTAACCATGATGTGGAGGTGATCGTGTTGGACTAGAGTAGACAAAGTCAGATGTCACACAACACCAGGATATAGTCCAAGATAATGTGAACTGCAGATGCTGGAGAATCCAAGATAACAAAAAGGGTGCAGCTGGGATGCTGCTTGGCCTGCTGTGTTCATCCAGCTTCATACTTTATCTTAATCAGGACATAGTCCAATAGGTTCATTTGAAATTGTTATTTTATTCATCTAATAACTGACTTAAGTTGATTTTAAAAAGCCTGTATTTTGCGAATTTCCAGTTTTGAATTGATTGGAGATGTTGTGCTAGTGTTAGTCTTTAGTTAACAATAGATTTTTGCTTTTAAACAAATGTCATTATTCCACAGACAAAATGTATTGTCCACTTTTACCCAAACAGTATTAATGACCTATGTACTATCTAGTTGGACTTGTAGATAATCCTCAAAGTTTTTCATGTATGTGTCGTGTATAGAATATGAAGAATGATTCAAATAGTGCACAATCTACTTTTTCTTCCGCTCCTGTTCTCTCTTTTAATTCATCTCTTGATTCCACCCCCCACCCACCCTATTTACCCATTGTTGATTACTACATTCTCTGTCCTAGCCCACAGATGCACGGAGAGCATTTCCATGTTGGGATGAACCTGCCATAAAAGCAACGTTTGACATCACACTAATTGTTCCAAAGGACAGAGTTGCCTTATCAAATATGGTAAGCTTTAATGTGTACTTTGTATCCATCTCATGGTCCTGTAAAAGGAAGTGCTGGTGGAAAAAACAAGGATAAATGTTGTTCAAAAGTTTACCTAGGGAATAAATTATGAAGAATGATTCATTGCTAAATTATTAATGTGAAAGAGGCAAGAAATAGCTTTTCATTCGGGATATGTAATTGGAAATACTGTGCATTTTGTGTAATCACCATTTATCTCAAAAAAGTTTCTTTTTTTATCCCCCGATGAGTACTCAGTCAAATGCTGGCCCAGCCAGCAAAGCTATTATCCAAACCTTGTTGCCACTTAGGTGCAGTGACCCACTTGCCTGATCTACTGTAGTTCATTTGGTGTAGGTACACCCATAGTGCTATTAGGGAGGACATTCCAGGGTTTTGACCCAGTGACTGTAAAAGAATGACATTATATTTCCAAGTCTCAGAGTGACTGGCTTGAACAGGGAAATGCAGATGCTGGTGTCTTATGTATTTGTTGCCTTTGTCCTTCTAGATAGTGGTTTTGTGTTTGGAGAATGCTGTATAAGGAGCCTTGGTGATGTTCTGTAATGCATTTTGTAAATGATTCACACTGCTGCTACAGTGTGTCAGTATTTGAGAGAGTGAACCTTTGTGGGGTGTGGTGCCAATCAAGCAGGCTGTTTGTCTTGGAGGTTTTTTCTTCATTAATTAACAGAATGAGGGTGCCGCTAGCTAGGCAGCATTTATTGTCCATCCCGTATTGCCCAGAGGGCGGTTCACCACGTTGCTGTGGGTCTGGAGTCACACGTAGACTGGACCCGGTAAGGGTGGTAGGTTCCTTCCCTAAAGGGCATCAGTGAACCAGATGGATTTTTCCAACAATTGACAATGGATTAACAGTCAACATTAAATTTTCAGTTCCAGATATTTTATTGAATTCAAGTTCCACTGTCTGCTGTGGCAGGATTAAAACCTGGGTCCCCAGACATTATCTGGGTCTCTGGATTAACAGTCACGCAATAATATTGCTAGGTCATTGCTTCCCTCTAAATGTGGTTGAGCTTTTTGAGTTTTGTTGGAATTCCATCTATCTAAAGTGGGACAAGTGGCGAGTATTCCATCATGCACCTGCCCTGCGTCACTACCCCATGGAGCTCCTGCGGTGATATGCTGGGGCTAAGACGGGCTAAGACAACCTCCAACAACCTCAACTGTCTTCATTAGAGCTAGGTATGATACCAATCAGTAGAAAGATTTCCTTCTGATCCTCATTGATGCCACACTAAGTCAGACATGTCCTTGATGGCAAAGACAGTCGCTGTCATCTCCTGTCTGGGTTTCAGTTCTTTAATCTGTGTTCTGAGTAAGGCTCAGAGCTGGTTGGTGCTGGTATAACTGAAGCAGAGCATTAATGAGTGGGTTATTGTGAAGCAGGTGCTACTGGATAATGCTGTTGATGGCACCTTCCATCACTTTATTAATGATTGAGAGTAGATCGGGGTGTTGTTTGCTGAGTTGGATTTTTCCTGCTGTTTACACGCAGGGCACACCAAGGCAATTTTCCATCTTTCAGGGTGAGAGGGGAAAAGTTTATGGGAGATATGTGTCGAGAGTTCTTTACACAGAGGCTGGTGGGTGCGTGGAACGTATTGCCAACGGAAGTGGTAGACACAGTCATGATAGCGTCAGTTAAGATGTATCTGGATAGTTACATGAACGGGCAGGGAGCAGAGGGATAAAGTTCCTTGGAAAGTAGGTGACAGGTTTAGAGAGAGGATCTGGATCATGCAGGCGTGGAGGGCCGAAGGGGCTGTTCCTGTGCTGTAATTTTCTTTATTATTGTCTAGATACCAGTGCTACCTTTGTTGAACAGCTTGGTAGAGGCAGCATTACTGCAGATGTTGGAGTCCAGGTTAACACACTGGAGCTAGGGGAACATGCGTCAGAAGAACAGGAAAGTCAATGTTCTGGTTTGGGACCCTTCAGTGCTGATGAAGGGTCCCACCCAAAACGTCATCTGTCTTGTTCTTCTGATGCTGCCTGACCTGATGTGTTCCTCCAGCTGCACACTGTGTCAGTAGAGACTTAGAAGTTCTAGAGCACAAGTCTTCAGTGCTATTACCAAAATGTTGTCGGGACCCATAGCCTTTGCCATATCTGCTGTCTTCATTTATTTCTTGTTATTATGCAGTGTGAATCAAATTTGGCTGAAGACAGTCATCTCTGACACTGGGGACCTTTTGGGGGAGGCTAACATATATCATCCACTCAGCCATTCTAGCTTCATTTGTTCCAGCCCTTTTACATTAATGTATTCTGCTGCCCAACCACATGCTCCTGGCATGCCATCCTGCACTCTTCTTTGAATCAAGGTTGATCCTCTGGCTTAGTGGCAATGATAGAGTTGGGAACGTGCCAGACAATGCAACTGTAGATTGTTTGAGAACAGTTCTGTAGCTGGCAACCCCTAACGTCTTGTGGATTAGAAGTTTAGTTGCTATATCGGTTTGAAATTGATTCCATTTACCTCAGTATTACTGCCACACAAGGCAATGGAGAGTATCCTTGAAGTGAATACAGGACTGCGTCCACCAAGGACTGTGCTGACTGGTCTCTGGCCAATGCTGTCTTGGAAAGATGCACCCATGATAGATTGGTGAGAATGCGACCAGGTATGTTTACTATTTTGGTGCTTGCTTCATCACTGACCACAGACCCAGTCTAGCTCCGATGTCCTACAAGATGCGGTCAGCAGCAATGCTAGTCAGTCCAGTTTTGTTACTTTTTGTTTTGAGATTTTATTCACAGTTTGATACAAATGAATAGGCCATTTCAGAGAGCAACCACAGTGCTGTGAGCCTGGAGTCACATAATTGAGATCAAGTAGGATAGCAGATTGGAACCAGATGGGTTTTTGCTCCAATCAACAATGGTCATCATTAGAGTTTTAATTGAAGATTTTAAAATAAAATTCCAATTCTGAGATCTGCTATGACAGGAAGCAACCTGGGTCGGGATTGCCTGAGTCTTTGGATTACCAGTCCAGCAAATGATGCTATGCCTGCAGCTCCTTATTAGTGTAGTCATTGTGTACTTAGATGATGTATTTTTTTGGCTGAATTAAAAGCTTGATTAAATTCTGAGAAAGGTATGATGGACTACAGCTCGTTCATTTTCCTTATTACAGATCCAGATAAGTGACTATGAGATGCTGTGTAACCTCTACTCTGTTGCTTTGGCCTGCTGTCAGCTTTCACAGAGAACGTTTCTTAGAGCGTCAGTGGGAAGTTTTGAACTCCTGACATCCTTTTTGATACTTTGGAAAATTTCTGGTCTGTTTTCCGACTGACCCCATGGATGGTAGGGACTGTAAAGATGTTCAGTGTACAGAAAAATTGTCTTGTGAGCAAAGGCTAAGCAGGTTGGGACTTTACTCGCTGGAGTTTAGAAGAATGAGAGGTGGGCTCATTGAGACACAAAGCCCTTAAGCTTGATAAGCAAAAGTACATTAGACATAAGCTTGATAGGGTAAATGCTGAAAGGATGTTTTGCCTCAACCCGAGAGACTAGGACCAAAAGACACCATCCCAAAATAAAGGGATGCCAATTTAAGACTTGGGGAAAAGATGTTTTTTTTTCTGAGGGTGGTGTGTCTTTGGAATTCCTTGCCACAGAGAACTGTAGGGGCAGAGTCCTTGTGTTTCTTTAAAGTGGAGATGGATGGATCCTTGATCAGGAGAATCCAGGGTTATGGGGAGAAGGCAGGAAAGTGGACATGAGACATGTTGAATCAGCTGTGATTGTATTGAATGGCAGAACAGGCTTGAGGAGCTCGATGACTGACTCCTGTTTCTATTTCTTATGCTGTTTCGTAGAATTCTGGAAGAGATGGGTCTTTGATTCTTAAAGTATGCTAGCTAGTTTCTGAAGCGAAGAAAAAGCAGCTTCATCCACAGTGCTAGATTTTAAAAGATTCTCTATTTTCCCATAGTTATCTATCTCTGTGTTTGGGCCCATTTATCAATCAGTTGTGATGATCTTAACCCCATAATACCCTCAGTTCTGAAAGTTGAATTCATATATTGCCATGTCTGCCTTCAACAAACGTAAGTTCACCTTGTGTCTAATGTACTTTTGCTTTCAGTTCTTGTCTTTAAAAGTACTTTGTGAAGTTTTATAAGGTATTTTTATAAACCCATTATAAAACCCCATTATACCGGGAATACTGCTACCATATTGGAGGAGGCTTTTCAGCACTAATATAATAAGAGGCTAAGAGACATCTCCCTCCTTAACTGACCTCAAATGCCTTTATCTTAAGAACATAAGAACCAGGAGCAGGAGTAGGCCATCCGGCCCTTCAAGCCTGCTCCACCATTCAATAAGATTGTGGCTGATCTTTTCGTGGACTCGGGTCCACTTACCTGCGCTTTCACCGTATCCCTTAATTCCTTTATTGTTCAAAGAGTATCTATCTTAGCTTTAAAAACGTTTACTGAATTAGCGTTGACTACTTCACTGGGAAAGGAATTCCATAGATTAACAACCTTCTGGGTGAAGAACTTCCTTCTCAATTCAGCCCTAAATCTGCTCCCTCTAATCTTGAGGCTGTGCCCTCTTGTCCTAGCTTCACCTGCCAGTGGAAACATCCTCTCTACTTCTATCTTATTTATTCCCTGCATAATTTTATATGTTCCTATAAGATCCCCCCTAAATCTTCTGAATTCCAGTGAATATATTCCCAATCTACTCGGCCTATTCTCATAAGCCAACCCCGTCAACTCCGGAATCAACCCAGTGAACCTCCTCTGCACCCCCTCCAGTGCCAGTACATCCTTTCTCATGTAAGGAGACCAAAACTACACACAGTACTCCAGGTGTGGCCTCACCAGCACCTTATACAGGTGCAACATAATCTCTTCTTTTAAACTCAATCCCTTCAGCAACGAAGGACAAAATTCCATTTGCCATCCTAATTACTTGTTGTACCTGCAGACCAACCTTCTGTGATTCCTGCACGAGGACACCCAGGTCCCTCTGCATAGCAGCATGCTGCAACTTTTTACTGTTCAAGTAGTAATCCTTTTTACTATTACTCCGACCAAAATGTATGACTTCACATTTATTTACATTGTACTCCATCTGCCAGACCGTTGCCCCCCACACTCAATGTATCTATGGTCCTCTGCACACTTTGCTCTGCCAATCATCTTAGCGTCATCTACAAACTTTGACACCCTACACGTGATCCCCATCTCCAAACCATCTATATAAGTTGTAAATAATTGCGGTCCCAACACCAATCCCTGAGGGTGTGACTGATTCCCAGCCAGAATAGCACTCATTTATCCTCACTCTTTGCTTCCCGTTAGTTAACCAATCCTCTATCCATGCTAACACTTTATCCCTAACGCCATGCATCCTTATCTTATGCAGCAGCCTCTTGTGCAGCACCTTGTCGAAGGCCTTATGGAAATCTAGGTACACCACATCCACTGGGTCCCAATTGTCCACCTTGCTCGTAATGTCATCATAGAATTCCAAAAGATTTGTGAAGCATGACCTGCCCTTCATGAACCCATGCTACGTCTGCCCAATGGGACAATTTCTATCTTCCTCATTGGAATGTTTCCTGTCTCCCTCTTTTAATGGAATTGCTGTAGGATTGTTGCTGTTTCCTTTTGCATCTTCAAAGTGTCAACAATTTTGTATAAAGTACATTTTTCCACATGCTGTAACTCACTCTATGCTTGAATAGTAAGCATTGAACCTTGTCTGCTGTAGTGTCTCCTCATCCTGCAACCTAAAGTCATCTAAAACACACACATGGCAACATGTAATTTACCGCATCATCTCTTTTGTTTTTCCTACTCTTTGGTAGGATATATTAAACATAACCACACAGATACAATTGCCATTGGCCCTTATCGGGGTTCCTTCATTATAACGTGCTCCTCACGTGTGAACAATTGCTGTGTAGTGTAAATGTTTATTCAAGAGACAGTGAGGGTTACAATTACATTTTTTTCAGGTGAATGTTGGATTCATTGCAGTAAAATAACACTTGTGAGCCTGTCAAAGCTTAAGTTAGGTAGCACTGTTGAAAGAATCTGTAAATGTGTTTGAACGCTGGAAATTATTCCTGTCAAATTGAGATTTATTGTTTATGAACTTACGAGGATCAGCGCAGCTATTTAATTTAAATGAGACCTATAGCACCTGGAGTGTTAGTGCTTTCAGTAGATGATGGCAAGAAACCTTTTATCATGTGCATCTGTTGCCATTCCATGACAGTTTTGAGGCAGGAAATGTTAATCTTGTTTTTCTGTACGCTACTCAAATTAAAAAGTCTTAATTATGCTTTATCAGTTTACAGTTCAATTGCATCTCTTGCAGTTGTGGGAAAGCTGTGCATTTTCTGTTATATGAACCTTTTCAGCAACTTTGTGGAGAGTCACTATACAATACCATTGTAAGAATGGAGGTTGACTCTGAAAATTCTTAATATCTGTTATGTGAGGCATTTCCTGCTGGGCAACTGGAGAGCTATATTTGTGCAGTTTAGGGAGCACATTAGTCACAGCTGCTTGAATCTGAGAGATGAGGAAGTAGAGTGATTCAACTTTTGGGGGGGGGGGGGAAGAAATCTGCATATGTATGTTAGATAATAAAGTGTGAAGTTGGATGAACACACCCGGCCAAGCAGCATCTCGGGAGCACAAAAGCTGACGTTTCAGGCCTAGACCCTTCTTCAGAGAGGGGGATGGGGTGAGGGTTCTGGAATAAATAGGGAGAGAGGGGGAGGCGGACCGAAGATGGAGAGAAAAGAAGATAGGTGGAGAGGAGACTATAGGTAGGGAGGGGATAGGTCAGTCCAGGGAAGACGGACAGGTCAAGGATGTGGGATGAGGTTAGTAGGTAGGAAATGGATGTGCGGCTTGGGGTGGGAGGAAGGGATGGGTGAGAGGAAGAACAGGTTAGAGAGGCAGAGAGAGGCTGGGTGGGGTTTGGGATGCAGTGGGTGGAGGGGAAGAGCTGGGCTGGTTGTGGGATGCAGTGGGGGGAGGGGAAGAGCTGGGCTGGTTTTGGGATGCGGTGGGGGAAGGGGAGATTTTGAAGCTGGTAAAGTCCACATTGATACCATTGATACTGCATCCCAAACCCCACCCAGCCTCTCTCTGCCTCCCTAACCTGTTCTTCCTCTCACCCATCCCTTCCTCCCACCCCAAGCCGCACTTCCATTTCCTACCGACTAACCTCATCCCACCTCCTTGACCTGTCCGTCTTCCCTGGACTGACCTATCCCCTCCCTACCTCTCCAACTATACTCTCCTCTCCACCTATCTTCTTTTCTCTCCATCTTTGGTCCGCCTCCCCCTCTCTCCCTATTTATTCCAGAACCCTCACCCATCTCCCCCCCCGATGAAGGGTCTAGGCCGGAAACGTCAGCTTTTGTGCTCCTGAGATGCTGCTTGGCCGCCTGTGTTCATCCAACTTCACGCTTTATTATCTTGTTTTCTCCAGCATCTGCAGTTCCCATTATCTCTGCATATGTATGTATCTGTTTGTGTGTATGAGTGGATAATGGAGGAATCTATATATGCAATTAAATACTAAGAGGAAAGTTTGTCAAGAGATCAAATAGCGAAAATAACTTGTTATACTCAGATGTCATGGATGGGTGGAACATCATTATAATTAAACAGCTTCAAATAATATAGTGTCTTAAGTTGTTGCAGTTGAAAGTGGTTATGGTGTTGCAAAGCCTACCGTTTGCCCACCAGTATGGTCCTTTTCAAGATGCGCTTGTTAATGCGACAGGATGGTTAGGTGCAACCATTATGGCACAAATCTTCAGCTATGTCCAGTTATCTGATGAGAACGATCATTACTACAGGGATATACTCGTGGGATATGATGACAGGAAGTTACACAGCTGATGAAGAGCCGTAAAGCTTGGTACAACTGTGATCACATATAATGTGGGAATAATTGCACTTTGAGCCTAAATATATAATGATTAACATGAAGTTTGATGTGAGAGAGTTTGAAGGTGCAGTATTGTAAAGTTATGAGTGAAAAGGAGATTCTAACAAAACACTGCGGCAAGGAAGAGATTATGTGCAGTTAACTAAAGAATGTGCACTGGATGCAGGCAATGAATGCCAAGCAAATTCTAAACACAAGACTTTGTGTAGATAACTAGCATTTGTATTAACTACAGTTTAC
Organism: Stegostoma tigrinum; assembly: GCF_030684315.1. Lineage (NCBI taxonomy): Eukaryota > Metazoa > Chordata > Chondrichthyes > Orectolobiformes > Stegostomatidae > Stegostoma > Stegostoma tigrinum. Next base: position 5,136,107 of record NC_081384.1, on the reverse strand, counting down.
TATTTCGAGCTGTAATTTTGTCTCGAATTTAGCACAGGCGATAGAAGTGTTTTTTATTTTGAGGTGGAAGAAATAGCAAATTTTCAATTGCTGTGAATCTGATGTTAATACTGTAAGCTATTAAAATGTTAATAAATCTATTGCAATTAGTGTAACCTGTGATCTGATGGTGTATGGGGTGCAGCTCTCTAACATAAGGGAGATCAAGATAGGCCACAGGATATAAATCAAAGCAAATATATGAATGAGAATTACTATTTGTCCTGTGCACTTGCTACAGTTAGTTCAATGTTGACACAGGTACAGTGTAAAAACACCGTCTGCTTTGTAGGTAACAATGGCTTGTTTGCATCACTAATTATTTTAGTGATCCATAATCAAGATCTGAAGTTCAGTTCCTACTGATGCGACAGCTGGCTCATAAAGTTATGAATCTGCTTTCAGAGGCGTTGTTGCCCACTTGGTGGAATAAACCAGTTTTTTAACCTTGCGAAAGTTGCAAAGAAAATGACTATAGGTTTAATTCTTTGTTTCCTGTCATCAGGTGCTAAAAATGGATTGGGATCATTTTCGAGTAGATAAACCAGAGAGAATGCGTTAATAAAATAACTGGTGTTTTTATGTTCATTAATTTTATTTCTTTGCTGTTTGAGAATATGAAGTTACTCCTCATTGGTTCTAAATCAGACTGTCCGGGTTTGTCTCAAATTCGATCTGAAAATGAGATTCCGTTGTTAACTATTGATCTTTGTTTAACATTTGGACCCATGCAAACTCCAGCCACAGTGTCTTGTTTCCAAAGCTTGTATCATTTACTGACGCAGTTTTGACTATAATAATGGGAAGTCTACCAGTCCTGACATTTATATTTCCACTTCGGTCAAACACAACAGATGCAAAGTGTTGACTTCTGTAGTTCTTCAATTACTATTTACATCAGTGAATTCAGCTGTTAATTACAACTGCTCAAGTCTGTTTGCAGTATTGCCTATAGATTTGTCAGATCTGAAATAATGCTTATGAGAAAACAACTCCAGCACCTCTTGGCGGTTCATGTTTATTTTAAACTTCATTGCTTTTGGAATCTGTGTGCCTTTTTCAAGAGAACAAACAAAATGATTAATCCAGGACCTCAAATTCCTAGTCTCACCGTTGTAAAGTTTTGTGGTAATCTTTCTAGGTGGTTGAATTCTTGGATTTATGAAATTACTGAAATATCTTAATTTTTGGGACACCGTCCAGCTGTACAAATTTCTTGTGTTCGGAGAGGTGATACCGTACACTTCACTGAAAGTCTTACTGCCCTACTTGTGTACAAACAATTGCCCAGATTTTACATCAAAATTCTCCAAAAATTGGATGAGTGATATTTTGTTTATACTTGACCATAAATTAATCATCTCTGGAACAACTTTTAATGTGCACTGCAGGCCAGAAATTATCACCATCTGCGTTTGAATTTTGGGTGAAAAAAACATGGTTTCTGGAAAACTTTGTTTCTTTTAATGCTAACTGTGCAGATTTATAGCATCGGTGAAATGTCTTCAATTGCTTGTTTCGGAATGAGCCCCTGCCGCCTCCTACATACCCATGAAAACACCCATATACTGTATATTTTGCTTTGCTGAGACCTTGTAGATCTGGGACAGCTTGGGCAGAATAGGTTTGTGTGCAAAGAAGATAAGACTGAAAAAATGTTATTTACTTCGGTGAAAATGGCCTGAACACCCAGGATATGTGAATTGATATGAAGCTGTGAATCTTGGTGTATCATCATACTTTCAAGTCAGCCTGCCAATTATCTCTCGTAACTGCAGGTAATGAAGACTACCAGCAGAATTGAATTGTGGCACCTACATCTAAGCAAATGTAATGGAACTTGGAAACCACTAGAATATTGTAATTTTCTGCAGGTTTCCACCTAAATCTATGCCAGTGAGATATCATACAAGATTCTTGAATTTTTCATCTCCCTATGTTCTTTATTGATTGCAAAAATGCCATTGGTCTATGCACGCTTTAACATTGAAGCTTCTTCAGAGTTGTGACTTTGCCAAGGACGTTTACTTCTGTATTAAACGTTGAAAATCCCCAGATGCTACACTGAATTTAGCTGATGAAAACCAGACCCTATTCCTGCCTGCTGTCCTATCGGATTATTTGATGTGTGCATTGATTAAGTACAAATTAGGTTGCAGCTGTGATAGCTTCCAAGGTTGCATAGACATTTAAGAGTTGCTGTCTGACAATTTGTAGAACTACTGGAATGTTGCTAGCATTGGTATATTCCAACCCAAGAACTGAGAATGTTATTAATGTGCAACCTGGGCTGTAACTGAAGCGGTTGTAAAGAAAGTTTCTTTATTCAGATAAATGGGATGAATTTGTTCTGATTGGGGTTACTTGAAGAATCATGACACACACTTGTTGATCTTCATGTTTCTGTGAATGAGTTTGTTCTGTCATTTTTGGCACATAATTAAATCTGATTTTCTTTTTCCATTCATCAGTCACTTGTTTCATTGGGAAAGAGATGTCTCAAAAGTTGTCAATATGAAGAGACGTCATGTTCAAAGCTTATAAAGAGCAAAATTGATGTGTTATTTGTTCTGACATTTTAATGCCTACTTTTTAGTGGTAGCAAAGAAACTCGATAAATGAGAGTGAAATTTCTGTAGAAGGAAAATGAACTTACGTTTATGCAGCGCATTCATGTCTTCAGGTTGTCCAAAGCATATTAATGCCTTAAAAATAATTAGTTATCATCACTGTTGTAATTGGGGTCATTTTGCATGCATTCAATTTATGCTCAGAGGGTCCCACAATCAACAGTGAGATAAATGGCTGGATAGTTTGCTGTAAATATATTTGTTGTAGGATCGTGTTTAGGCAGGCTGCCAAGAATACTACGCTACTCCTTTTCAAATAGTGCCTTGAAATCTTTACTTCTAGCTGAAAGGCAGATGAGTCCTTGATTTGACATCTTGTCTGAAATCAAGTATGTTTAACGCTCCCTCAGATACTGCTCTGAAATATTAGCCTTGATTTGTATGATCAAAGATGCAGAGCGAAACTTGAATCCATGACCTTCTGTCTCAGAGAGGAGTGCTAAGACTGATTACAAGACTGGTAGGGAATGCATTTCTACATCTGCTCTAACTTAATGGTAAACACAACTATTAAAGTGAATGTTGATAGATTTATAAGATTAGTCCATTTAATTTAAGTGACTTTTCCTTTTTTGACAATTGTGACTGAGTGTTTTGAAATAATCTTGATCAAATGCACCAGTGGGCCGAAAGGTGGCAGATGGAGTTTAATTTAGGTAAATATGAAGTACTGTGTTTTTGAAAGGCAAATCAGGGCAGGACTTATACACTTGATGGTGAGGTTCTGGGGTGTGTTGCTGAACAAAGACACCTTAGAGTGCAGGTTCATAGCTCCTTGAAAGTAGAGGCACAGGTAGACAAGATAGTGAAGGTGTTTGATACACTTGCCTTAATTGGTCAGCGCATGGAGTATAGGAGTTAGGATCTCATGTTACCGCTGTACAGGACATTGGTTTGGCCCCTGTTGGAATACTGCATGCAATTTTGTTCTCCCTACTATAGGAGGGATGTTGTGAAACTTGAAGGGGTTCAGAAAAGATTTATGAGGATGTTAACAGCACAGTTCTGAGGAAGGGTCACGAGACCTGAAACGTTAACACTGTTTTTTCCTTCTTAGATGCTGCCAGACCTGCTGAGCTTTTCCAGCAACTTTATTTTTGTTCCTGATTTTGTTTTTGTTCCTGATTCACAGCATTTGCAGTCCTTTTGGTTATTACAAGAATGTTGCCAGGGTTGGAGGGTTTGAGCGATAGGGAGAGGGTGAATATTGGAAGTTGAAGGATGATCTCATAGAGGTTTATTAATTCATGAGGGGCATGGATAGAGTAAATAGACAGTGTATTTTCCCTGGAGTGGAAGAGTCCAAAACTAGAGGGCATAGGTTTAAGATGAAAGGGGAAAGAGTTAAAAGGGACCTAAGGGGCAACTTGTTCACGGAAAGGGTGATGCATGTATGGAATTGGCTTTCAGAGGAAATGATGGAGTCTGGTACAATTACAACATTTAGAAGGCATCTGATTGGGTATGTAAACAGGAAGGGTTTGGAGGGATACGGGTCGAATACTAGCACATGGGACTAGATTAATTTAGGATATCTGGTCAGCATGAACGAGTTGGACTCGAGGGTCTGTTTTCGTGATGTACGTCTCTGACTGTGACACTGCTAATACATCCTGAGATATAGGGATTTTTCTTTTTTTACTTAACCTTTCCAGTTTGTTTGGGTATTATAGAACTCTTCATGTGTTTGTTTCAATACTCTTGAGAATTAGATATTTCCAGGTGAAGTGTATTGCTCATGTATTCTGCAATTTCTAACCAGAGTTCTGCCTTCAATGTTACAGAATGTGACTGAGCGTAACCCATATCCTGACGACGAAGACATGGTTGAAGTCAAGTTCGCCAAATCGCCGATAATGTCCACGTATTTGGTGGCATTTGTGGTTGGTGAATATGACTTTGTGGAAACCAAGTCATCAGATGGCATTCTAGTCCGTGTCTACACACCCATTGGAAAAGCGGATCAAGGAAAATTTGCTCTCGAGGTTGTTGTTGTTTTTGTGTCCTTTTGTACAGTGTGTCCTTAAAACGAAATGGAGGGAGAGGAGGAACTGCCCTCGTTTCTTGAATTCAAGATGTCACGTCTATACTCCAGTTCTCTGAATTAAACTCTAAAGTTACCTGATCCCTTAAGGTAGATGTAAAGGGTAAATTCAAACTGGCCTCTTGTATCACTAAATTTCACTTATTTACCCTTTACTGTTCTAACACCACATGGTGATCTAGTTCTACACTGCACTGTGCTCCAGCATGCTGTGCTAGCAAGCGCATGGTGGTGAAATACATAGTTCAAAAGCAATAAATTCCTAGCTACTTGAGACTACTGCAAGACTCTTAAGTGCTTCATAGGGCAGATATCTTGACAGGAAAGGCCTTTTGACCACCTAGTAGCCATTGTGGTAAAAATGAGGACAGAGTACTAGGGGGAGTATTTGTCTTGGAATTATGTTGGAAATGTCATTGGAGGAATCTGGAGGACAGAGTAGCGGGTGGCGTGGTAACACTGTGGTTAGCACTGTTTCCTCACAGTACCAGGGACCAGGGTTTGATTCCACCCTTGGGTGACTGTCTGTGTGGAGTTTGTACACTCTCCCTATGGCTCTGTGCATTTCCACTGGCGCCCCAGTTTCCTCCCATAGTGCGAAGATTTGTGGGTTTGGTAGATTGGCTATGTTAAATTGCCCGTAGTGTTCAGGGGAGTGTAGGTTAGGTGTGCTAGCCATGGGAATTGCAGGGTTACATGGCAAGGGTAGGGATCTCTGTGGGATGCTCTTAGAGGGTCTCTGGTGGGGGGTTGGGGGGGTGGCGGGCGTGGGGTCGGTCAGTGTGGACTTGTTGGGCCGATTGGCCTGTTCCTCCACTGCAGGGATTCTGAGAGGAGGCAGTGGCAGGAGTCGCTGGGGACAATGTGATGTCACCAGCACCTCGTAGCTTATAAAGATTTCACATTTCAATTAAAATAAATTGATACCAGCTTGCTTTGAATATAGATCAATGACATTGTCAAAAGAATGAGGTTTTTGCCTGTAATAATTTTAGTAGATGATTTGTAGAAGCCCTGCTCTTCACTGAACAGAGTGAATAGCAGTGCCATTCACAACAGGAAGATCTTAGAATTTCAGTACTTCAGTAGCTGGTTCCCTACCTTTGGATTAGGGAAGCACAAATCATTTGTTGCTGTAATCAGTAACTACTATCCAGAAACCTTCCTGTAACCTCAGTGTGAGAACATCAGATGAAAACCAGATTAGGTCTGCAAGAGTCTCACTGCTTGAACTCTCAATTGATGACTGATAATTTGGATGAAGCAATGGAGGATGGATGCCCAATGCTCAGGCAACAGTGTCCTAGCAAAGAGTCAGCACCTTCAGGACGGTAGTTGATGGGGAGTGATTGGGAGGGAGACTTATCTTTAAAGTTTTTACCCAAATCCTTCAATGAGAATCCTCGATGAAATATTTTGGATCATGTGCTACTGTGTTGTGTATAAATCAACCTTGTAACCCTGCTGTTTTTCTCCATATTAGCAGTGACATTGCTCATCCTCCTGCTGTAACTGCTGACTCATAGGGGCCAGGTTTCCAGGTAAAAAAAAAGGCTCTCTGGGAAAAAATTACATCTAGAGTATTGGGTTCAAATAATCTTCCTAAATAAATACTAGAGCAGTCTTTTGCAATCATGTTAGGTTTAAATGTAACTTTTAAAAACACATTTTAAATGAAGAAATTAAGACATTTAAGTAAGTGATTCCCTGCAGACCCATCAGGAAGAAGGAATGTCACTGGCCATGTGCAATTTAGATAATTCCCTTTTTCAAATAAAAAAGTTGTTTCCATTTTGGAATGTATTTCCCTTTTTTATAGCCTAAGCATCTTGTGTGCTAGATTTTTTTTTGCTTTAGTGAGACTTTAAAGGAATCAACTCTGTTCTCTGTTTATATGGAACACAAATAGACATTTACAGATGTGCTGATAAATACAGTTTTGTATTTAATAGTGACAAAAAGTTCTGCCTTTCTCTTCAATAGGTTGCTGCCAAGACACTACCTTTTTATAAAGAATATTTTAATGTTCCTTACCCTCTTCCAAAAATTGACCTGATAGCCATTGCAGACTTCGCAGCAGGTTGGTACCTTAAGGACATAACATTGCCTGCACAACAAAATCACAGCGTTGCAAACTAATACTTGTCATTTTGTACTTGTAGGTGTATGTTTACTCCTATTTAAGCCATATCTTGGTTTTCAAATTCTCATTTGTTCTTTGAGTCCCTCCAGGGCCTCTTCCCTCCTCGCTTTGTAATTACTTTCAGCCACAAACCTCAGTTATCTGTGCTTGTTTAATTCCGAACTCTTGAGCATTGATAATTTTAATCACCTGAACACTAATGGTTGTACTGTCAGTTGCTAAGACAACAGCTCTGGAATTTCATCTCTATATTTCTCTGCCTTTCTTCATATTTTCCTTTAAGATGTTATTTCCACCCTCCCACTTTGACTAAACCTTTAGCCATTTCAAATAGATGTGATTTAGTGTGATAATTCCTTTTACAATACTCTTTTAATTTGCCTTGGAATATTATATCATACAGAGCTATATGAGTACAATTCTTTGCAGGGGATGTGATTTGAGACTTTCTGAAATGCATGATCAAAATGCAACTATTTAATACTTTTTCTGAACAAAAATATGTCCATTTAAATCATCCGAATGAAATCATTTATTCAGAGGTTGTGCCATTTTGACAGTAAAGTTACAAAACATTACTACACTTAATTCTTGTCACCTATTGTCTTTATGCCCAGCGCTATTCCTCTGTTCAGCTTGGTGACTTCCTAACATGTCACTCACTAATTGGCAACTAAAAATCTATTGAGTTTAAAAATTGTTTGCTTGTTGATTATAATCCCTAACTGTGCAATTCCATGCCTTCTCACATCTATACTCAGAACTGACAAAGGAGAGGATGGTGACTTCTGTTAATCACCCCTCTTGCTTAGGAGTTTGAGAGCCAAATGTTGCCATTCTCTGCCACAAATTTGTCATACCTCATGGTGCTTTTTTTTAATTCACAGGTGCTATGGAAAACTGGGGCCTTGTAACATACAGGTATTTGCTGAAATATGTTTACATTTATGTAACTGTGATGTGGAGCTTAAAAACACATTTGATTTACAATCAGGAATGCTTGTTCTCTTTGAAATAGTTTTAACATAAACTACTGAAATCAAAGCTTAGACAGATCTTGTAGTCTAATTTCTAGCATGGTAGGATTTTGGTCTGCAGAAATGCTCTCCTCAATGCTAATTAACTTAGTGGGCTTCACAGAAGGATAGCCGCAAACGCACTGAAATTTTGCTTCCACAATGAGAGAACTGCAAGCCCCTGGGATCGTTACATGTGTACTGTGATTGACTGACTCTATAGGTTACTTTTTCAAAGACTTCTGAAGATCTCTCTACCTACGGTTTAAAAATGTACTTTTCAGAAAGAATGGATGGTGGGAACAATGCATATGCTATATTCCTCTTCAATATATTTTCTGTCCAGCCATGGACTGGTTTATTTCATACTACTGAGCCTGTTCTCCATGTAAAAGAGTGAGGCAGGCATTTTGCAAACTAATGTGCCAGATAAGTGTCAGGTTCGTTTTTGGAGACCCTCACGGACTTGATGCAATAACAAGACACTGACCTGTTTAGAAAAACACAAATCCTTTTATGACAAAGCAAGTACAAGCTGTGGAGAATCACTGTCCTTAACCCGGTACAGAGTGCAGAGTCTCGTAAGTAATTCTCACCGAGTGCTCTGATGAAGAGTCTAGGCCCGAAACGTCAGCTTTTGTGCTCCTGAGATGCTGCTTGGCCTGCTGTGTTCATCCAGCCTCACATTTTATTATCTTGGAATTCTCCAGCATCTGCAGTTCCCATTATCCCCGCTTTTGATACTTTACTAAGTACATAATACATAAAACAATTTCACATCTCAATGACATGATACGTGAAACAATTATTACAACAGACAAAGACAGGATACAAAACAATTATTACATCAAGAGCATAAAAGACCAGGATATAGTATCGATTGTTCGTGAAGTGGCTGCTAATGGCAGGAGGTGATTTCAAGTTGTTATTGGGACAGATTGTAATTTCAAGTTGCCGATGTGTCTGGCTGGAACAAAGTCAGTGCCCTGGCCCCTTTTGTCAGTGACAGAAGTTACATACTTCAGAAGTCTCACACCCTTACAAATGTTCCTCACTTAACCTTATTTGAGACAGTTTAACTCTAATTCTATTCAGTCACGAAGCTTAAGGCAGTGTCTGCATACCGATGTGTAGGAAAATAAGGAGTTACAAAGTCTTGCACGAATTCCTAGCTGGGCAGGAAGCTTTAGGGCAGTGCCTGCATACCTTTGTGTAGGCAGATAAAGGATATTGATTTCTATACTTCTATAAATGGGATGTTATCTTCACAGGAGGGAGCTGAAAAATGTATACCAGTGTGTATAAACACTACATTAGTTTTATTGAAGTGGGAGGTTATAAAATGTATGCTTTGTTAATCTGAGATAACAAAATGTAGAGCTAGATGAACACAGCAGGCCAAGCAGGAGCAGGAAGGCTGATGTTTCGGACCTAAACCCTTCTTCAGAAATGTTGGGGAAGGGGTTTCTGAAATAAGGGTGGGGTGGGGGGGAGAGGCGGATAGAAGATGAATAGAGAGGATAGGTGGAGAGGAGACAGACCGGTCAAAGAGGTGGGGATAGAACATAGAACACTACAGTGCAGTACAGGCCCTTTGGCCCTTGCTGTTGCGCTGACCTGTGAAACCAATCTGAAGCCCGTCTAACCTACATCACATCAACCATTTTACCGTCATCCACCTGTTTAGTCACCTTCATAAAGAACTCAATAAGGTTTGTGAGGCACGACCTACCCTTCACAAAACCGTGTTGACTAGCCCTAGTCAAATTATACCTTTCAAGATGATTATAAATCCTGTCTTTTATAATCCTCTCCAACACTTTACCCACAACCAAAGTAAGGCTCATTGGTCTATAATTATCTACTCCCCTTCTTGAACAAGGGGACAACATTTGCTATTCTCCAGTCTTCTGGCACTGGTCCTGTAGACAATGACAACATAAAGATCAAAGCCAAAGGCCCTGCAATCTCCTCCCTAGCTTCCCAGAGAATCCTCGCATAAATCCCATCCAGCCCAGGGGACTTATCTGTTTTCACACTTGCCAGAATTGCTAACACCTCCTCCTTATGAACCTCAACCCTGTGTAGTCTAATAACCTGTATCTCAGTATTCTCCTTGACAACACTGTCTTTTTCCTGTGTGAATACTGATGAAAAATATTCATTTAGCGCCTCTCCTATCTCTTCGGACTCAACGCACAACTTAGCACTACTGTCCTTGAGTGGCCCTAATCTTTAGTCTTTCTTTTTTATTCCTGACATACCTATATAAAGCTTTGGGGTTTTCCTTGATTCTACCTGCCAAAGACTTCTCATGTCCCTTCCTGGCTCTTCTTAGCTCCCTCTTTAGGTTCTTCCTGGCTAACGAGTGCCCTAACTGAGCCTTCATACTTCATCTTTACATAAGCTTCCTTCCTCTTGACAAGAGATTCAACTTCTTCAGTAAACCACAGCTCCTCGCTCGACCACTTCCTCCCTGCCTGACAGGTCCATACTTATTAAGGACACACAGTAGCTGTTGCTTGAAGAGGCTCCACATTTCAATAGTGCCCAGCCCCTGCAGTTTCCTTCCCCATCCTATGCATCCTAAATCTTGCCTAATCACCTCATAATTGCCTTTCCCCCAGCTATAACACTTGCCGTGCGGTATGTACCTATCCCTTTCTATTGCTAAAGTAAACGTAAGAGTTGTGAGAGCATGGAATGCGTTGCCAGCAGCAGTTGTGGAAGCAAGGTCATTGGGGTCATTTAAGAGACTACTGGACATGCATATGGTCACAGAAATTTGAGGGTGCATACATGAGGATCAATGGTCGGCACAGCATCGTGGGCTGAAGAGCCTGTTCTGTGCTGTACTGTTCTATGTTCTATGTAACTGAATTGTGGTCACTATCAGCAAAGTGCTCACCTACCTCCGAATCTAACATTCGGCCTGGTTCATTATCCAGTACCAAATCCACTGTGGTCCCTACACCTTTCCCCTCACCCCCATCCCAGGCCCCAAGAAGACTTTCCACATCAAGCAGATGTTCACCTGTACATCTGCTAATGTGGTGTATTGCATCTGCTTTTCCTGTTGTGACCTCCTCTACATCGGGGAAACCAAGCAGAGGCTTGGGCACCGCTTTGCAGAACACCTCCGCTCGGTTCATAATAAAGAACTGCACCTCCCAGTTGCAAACCATTTCAACTCCCCCTCCCGTTCCGCAGACAACATGTCCATCATGGGTCTCCTGCAGTGCCACAGCGATGCTACCCGAAGGTTGCAGGAGCAGCAACTCATATTCCGCTTGAGAACCCTGCAGCTCAATGGTATCAATGTGGACTTCACAAGCTTCAAAATCTCCCCTCCACCTACCGCATCCCAAAACCAGCCCAGCTCATCCCTGCCTCCCTAACCTGTCCTTCCTTCCACCTATCCCCTCCTCCCACCTCAAGCCCCACCCCCATCTCTTACCTACTAACCTCATCCCGCCCCCTTGACCTGCCTATCCTCCCCAAACTGACCTATCTCCTCCCTACCTCCCCACCTACACTCACCCTCACTGGCTCTATCCCAGCCTCCTTGACCAGTCTGTGTCCTCTCCACCTATCTTCTCCTCTATCCATCTTCGATCCGCCTCTCCCTATTTATTTCAGAACCCCCTTCCTCTCCCCCATTTCTGAAAAAGGGTCTAGGCCTGTAATTTGCGGATGACACTAATGTCAGTGGAGTTGTAGATAGTGACGAAGGATACTGTAGGTTGCAGAGAGACATAGATAAGCTGCAGAGCTGGGCTGAGAGGTGGCAAACGGAGTTTAATGTGGACAAGTGTGAGGTAATGCACTTTGGTACGAGTAACCGGAAGGCAAAGTACTGGGCTAATGGTAAGATTCTTGGTAGTGTAGATGAGCAGAGAGATCTTGGTATCCATGTACACAGATCCTTGAAAGTTGCCACCCAGGTTGACAGGGCTGTTAAGAAGGCATAGGGTGTTTTAGCTTTTATTGATAGAGGGATCGAGTTCCGGAACCAAGAGGTTATGCTGCAGCTGTACAAAACTCTGGTGCGGCCGCACTTGGGAGTATTGCATACAGTTCTGGTCACCGCATTGTAAGAAGGATGTGGAAGCTTTGGAAAGGGTGCAGAGGAGATTTACTAGGATGTTGCCTGGTATGGAGGGAAGGTCTTACAAGGAAAGGCTGAGGGACTTGAGGCTGTTATCGTTAGAGAGAAGAAGGTGGAGAGGTGACTTAATTGAAACATATATAAAATAATCAGAGGGTTAGATAGGGTGGATAGGGAGAGCCTTTTTCCTAGGATGGTGAGGGCGAGCATGAGGGAGCATAGCTTTAAATTGAGGGGTGAAAGATATAGGACAGATGTCAGAGGTAGTTTCTTTACTCAGTAGTAAGGAAATGGAACGCTTTGCCTGCAACGGTAGTAGATTCGCTAACTTTAAGTACATTTAAGTCGTCATTGGACAACCATATGGACGTACATGGAATAGTGTAGGTTAGATGGGCTTCAGATTGGTATGACAGGTCGGCACAACATCAAGGGCCGAAGGGCCTGTACTGTACTGTAATGTTCTGTGTTCTAAATGTCAGCCTTCCTGCTCCTCTGATGCTGCTTGGCCTGCTGTGTTCATCCAGCTCTACACCTTGTTATCTCAGATTCTCTGACATCTGCAGTTCCTACTATCTCTGCTTCATTAATTTGTTACATTTCAAATTTCATCAGCTTTCTTTTTTTTTCTCCTGCTTCGATTCAATATTAAAGACTAGAACTAGCCTGCACCAGTCTCTCTCCACATGCCTAAATCCACTCTCCTGTCCGTTCGTTGTCCCTTTCATATCTTTCAAGTAACTAATTTAGCTTAAAAGAATTTTTAAAAATTCTACATCTCTAATATTTCTTGTGGGAAATTTCAAGTTTTAGTTTCCTTCTGTATTAAGGCCTTTTTATACACCCCTTTTTAATTTATTCCATTATTATCTCAAATATTGTTGTCTTTCTTCACCATCCTTTCAACCAATACTAACAGTCCAGCTTGTTGTTGATATCCAGCTAAGTTAATCATAGCCTAGTGAGATGCACTTTTCCGTGTGAGTCATTAAATGTTCCAAGTTCAAATCCTGCTCCAGGGCCTGACCACAACTTGAGGCTAGACCAGTTTGCCATGTTTCAGACAAAATGTTAAATTGGACCCCTATCTCCTACTCAAATGAATGTGAAAGACCCTATAGAATTATCTGTCTTTTCTTCCACCCCCCCCCCGCCCCATGTCCTAGCCAATATTTATCTCCTAATTAGGAGTTTTGGAATGAAAGGAATTGAGGGATCAGAATTATTGAGGTACATAAAGAGGGCATTTTGTTGCTAGTATGTAGCAAGTCCAACAAGCTAAGGTGCAGTTCTTCACTATGGACAGGTGGAAGGAGTACCAGTGGGAGAATATTGCGATGGCCGTGTGGATAATTATACTACTTTACCAAAATTAAAGCACAATGATAGTTGTTGAAGTTCTAAATTGGAGCAAGGACAGTTTTACTAAGCTGAGGTTTTGCAAAAGTGAGCTGTAAGCTGCTACTCGAAGATAAATCAGTGTTAGAGCAGTTGCATGCATTCGAAGGGAAGATTCAGGAGTTCTAGTAGTGAAAGTGTTTCCACAAAGGAAAAAAGTGTGATAGACAGATCTAGAGCCACCTGGATATCAAGGAGCTAGTATAGTAAGATAAAGCAAAAAAAAGAAAGCTTATGCCTGACACTAAGAATTTTAAAGCCAAGAGGAGGGTAGAAAGTTGAGGAATCGAGTCTTATAGGAAAGCAATGCATGACCATGGCTAATGAGCAAAGTTAAGAATAGTATGAGATCCAAGGAAGGGTTGTACATATTGTCCCAAAAATGCAGCAGACCTGAAGATTGGGAGCAGTTTAGGTTTTAGCAGAGGAGGATAAAGGGATTAAGAGAAGGAAAATAAGAGTATGAGAGCAAGTTTTTTTGGGGTAAACTGCTTGCAAAGTTTATGTGAAGAGGAAAAGATTAGTTAAGCCAAATGTAGGTTCCTTACAGTCAGAAACAAGGGAAATTATAATGGGGATTAAAGAAGTGGCAGATTAAATAGCCAGGACCTGATAACCTACATCCTAAAGGACAAAAAGTCACCCTCAACATAGTGCATGCATTCAATGGTCATGTTTCAAAATTCTCTAGTTTCTGTAATAGCTCTTATGAATTGAAATGAAAGATTGTTTATGTAATGCCAGTATTCAAAAGCGGGTAGAGAGAAAATAGGGAATTGAAGATAGAAGTGGGAAAATGCCAGAGTTCGTTATAAAAGGTTTATTAGCAGAACAGTTTGAAAGCAGTGGAAGGATTGGACAGAGTCCAGTCTGGATTGATTTATGAAAAGGAAACAATGCTTGACAATCTACAATTTTTTAAGGTTGTAATGATTAACATTGATAAAGGGAAGCCAGTATATCTAGTTTACTTGGACTCTCAGAAGGCTTTTGATAAGGCCTAATGAGCATGTAAAATGAAAAGCGCATTGAATTGGGGTTAGTGTAGTGATATGGATAGGAAAGTGGTTGGCAGGCAGGATATACTGTAGGAATAAATGAGTTTTTTTTCAAGTAGCAGCCAGTGACAATTGGGGTACCCCAGGGATCAGTGCTTGGATCCCAGCACTTCACAATAATGATGATTTATATGAGGGAGCTAAACTAATTGAGTTTGCAGACAGTGCTAAACTGGGTAGGAGGGTGAGCTGTGAGAAGGATGCAAAAATGCTTCAGTATGATTTAGACAAGTTGGGCAAATGCACAGTAGGTGAAGTATAAATGGATAAATGTGAGGTTATCCAAAGCAGGAAGGCAGATTCAGAATTAACCAAAGATCAATTTTAGCAATACATTCAGTGTGAGAAGATAACTAAGGAGAGTACAGCCAATAAAAGAATCTATGTGTAATGGCGGATGATTTTACGCCAATCTTTTTATTTTAAGACAAAACGAACTGGATTTGGTTGAGGCAGAGAACGACATATTGCATCTGATAAAGGCAGTGTGTGGAATTATAATGGCATTAGCATTCTTGCAAGAGGATAAGTAGCTATGGCCACATTAAACGTACCTCGTGCTGTTAAAAGAATCCGGGAAGAAAATGTAGAAATTATGACCATCATTTCCCAATCCTCACTTAATACGTGTTTGTTGCTGGAGGATCAGACAACTGCTAATGTTGCAATTATTCTGTTTAAAAAGGGAGCAAGGGGGAAAGATCATATGAGTTACAGCCCCATAGACTGTTCCCAGGTTGGGGTAAGTTGGAATCCATTCAGAGAAGCAGGATAAAATGTTGCTTAGAAAAACGTGATGGATTTGTTGAGGGAAGATTGTATCTGACTTAACAAATTAAATTTTTTGAGGAAGTAATTAGGATTGAAGATAATGCAGTCAACATGATCTACAACAAGGCTTTTAATGAGATCCCACATGGCAGACTCATTTTGAAAAGAAGCTCCTGAGATTCAGCAGAATGTAGCAGGCTGCTTAGAATATTAGCTCAGTGGCAAGAAACTTGTTGACAAATACTTTTGAAATTGGAAGGCAGCTTCATTTGGGCTAGCTCAGTGCTAGGTCCCCAGCTTTTGGTGGCATATATTACTGGTTTGAATGTAATTGTAGATGACGGTATAATTGGCTGCAGGTTTGATAATGAGAAGAATAGTTCTTGACTATTAGTAGTAATGTATCAATGAACGAGTCAGATGAGCAGAAAAATCACAAATGGAATTCAGCCTAGAGAAGTAAGAGGTCATTTGGGCAAGTCAAAACAATTGACAAATAAATAAGAAAATACTGAGCTGTAGAGAAGGTGAGGGACCTTGATGTGAATGTCCCAAGGTCCCCGAACTTACTTTCTGGCTGTAGTAACTGTGACTTTGTTCATTGGGTCCCAGAGAGAGCCAAATCTGGCTAGTTTCTTTCTGAAGGGGTTTAATTCTTTTTGTACGCCACAGTAACAAGTTGTGCATGCCTGTTGGCTTCTCAACAATACTGTACGTGGTTCAGCCAGTAATAGCCAACTATTCTTAAAAAGCAGTTTGAGATGGCTGTTAATCTGCATGAATTGGATGTCTAGCCTTGTGATGGCATTGACCCCCAAAAAAAAATGGAATATCCTTATGACCCACAAAACCGCACTGGGAAAAATCCTGGACAAACAACCACCTGCTGATTGTGTCTGTGGCACTGTTTTGTGAAAAATGTAGATGTAACGTAAATTACAGCCTGGACCTGACAGACTTAGGTAAAAGGTCCTCCTTCACATGGATCAGAGGCCCATGAGACTGTGTATACTTTTCCTACTGGTATCCAAATCTGGGAATCAGTCCAGGTGCACTAGTAGCCGCAGTAGACAGTCACCATGAAATAGAAGAGCCTGAGCAGACTATCCTTCCACAGGAAAAGGCAACGTACAAAGAAACAAACCTGTGACAAAAATTCAATGGAGAAAAGGAGAGTGCATCTGATAAGGTTGCCAAAACATTAAGCTGTGAAACATCTGAAGGGAGCCATAATGTTGTCAAACATCTGTATGAGAAGTACTGATAACTGGTAGGATGTTCTGCAAGCTTTGTGGCTGCTGTCTCTTGGAGTAGGCCTATCCAGTCTGTGTGGCTGAGAGGCAATAGATAGACCATTTGTGGCTAGGTGCTCTCTTTGCAGTAGAGGTCGAGAATATCACTCAACCTGTCACGATGCAAAATGTAGCAAGAGTATCATGTAACCAAACCAGCACAGTTTGCTTGAACTAAAGTTCACAAATGAGATGGGCCTTCGCAGGCTTGCAGAATTATGGGTCATGAAGCATTTTGCTGTCAGGCTGAAGAAATGCAATGATCCCAAAATCAGGGCCTTTGGCATTGAGCTAATGGAGAGCATCACTGAATTATCATAGAATCTCTACAGCATGGAACCATGTCCACACCAACACTCTGAAGAAAATCCCACCCTGACCTAACCCATACCCTCCCTGTTGGCCTGCATTTCCAATGGCCAATCTACCTAGCCTGCACATCTTTGGACTGTGGGAGGAAACCCACGCAGATACAGGGAGAACGTGCAAACTCCGTATAGACAGTCGCCCAAGTTTGGAATTGAATCCGGGTCCCTGATGTTGTGAGCGAGCAGTGTTAACCACTGAACCACCATGTTGCCAAGTGTTAATAACTGGGAAGAAAACTGCTAAAGGGTCTCAAGGCAATGAAAGAGCAGTAAAGAATGATGAGACCTATACTTGAACAGTACCACAGTGGGAAAGAGCAGAACTAAACGCACCCCAATAAGAATACTTTTCAATATTACATTGGCCAGTTCAGCGTGTTCCTTAAGAGAGTCTAATATGAAGCGTCCATGTTCCTGGGAAGGCAGAAGAATCAACTGGTCTGTTTGGTCTTTGCAGACGACATAAGTCTCCTTGGCAACTCCTGTGACAAATGGAACATAATGTTAAGCTGGACCATTGAGTAGACATAAAATGACTATTTTGTCAAAGTACAAGACTTATCATCAACACTGCAAACCGAAAGGCTTTCAATTCACCCATAAGGGGAAGATTTTGCTTTACAATCACAGCAAGAACTGGATGATTAAGGGTGAATCCAAATCCTACATCCCACTGAAGTACTTGGGAAGAGAACCTTGAGGCCTGGGTGGTAGCCTAAGAACAGCTGCTCCCTGACCAGCGCACACAGTTGAGTTCCTGAAGATTTTGGTTATCCCCAGGTTGTACTTCCATTTGATCCTCTCCAAATGTCATACTTCTCAAGCCATCAAAATTTCAAATGAACAGATTTGACACCTTCCACCACATAGAACTGATGGTCTTCTGTAGTCCAGCAACAGGAATGATGCACTCAGCATCATGGAAAGCAGAAGAAAATCAAAAAGACAGAATAGCTCTAGCGGGTCTAGAAAAGAAAAGGAAAGGAAAGCCCGAGCAAAAGAATGGAAAAGAAAGTCTTTGAACTTCAGAGATTGAAACTGAAAACTGAAAGTCAACTGAAACTGGAGGAGCTAGAGGTGAGAATTAAGAGTAGTGATGAGGATAGTGATGGAGAGCAATCCCATCGTAGCCAAAGGCCTGGTGGGGAATCTGTTCCAATACGTCCAATCGTTGCCTAAGTCCAACAAGGATGTAAAAGCCGTTTCTATTTCACTTGAGAAAGAGGCTGAACAAATGGCCACTAAGCATGTGGGTACTGTTGATGCGAACAAAGTTGCTAGGTAGAGTTAGTGAGATATTTGCATTACTAGCAGAGTAGTTGTCTGGGGAGTATGATGAGGTGAGAAAAGCCATCTTAAATGCATATGAACTGGTTTCAGAAGCATATAGATAATGTTTTAGGAATCTATTGATTGAATAACTTATTGCCACGTATTCAATCTAAAAATACGGTGAATAGTGTATACTTCAGCTATACATACATGTCAACATTCACATTAACTGAGAAGAAAATAATTTTTAAAAAATGAGTTGTGTCCAGATTTCCAGAGCTTCAGGCCCACTCCAGGCTTTTTAGTATTCACCATGGCTCAGAGTCTTGTACTGGGCAGCTTTGCTGGCCTGCCCTTGCCAGCCCACTCTTGATTTGCTGTCATCGTGGGATCCACCAATGTAATTTTGACAAGTGGATAAAAGCATTGAAAATAGATCAAATGTAATCATGTCTCTTACAGACGTGATTATTTTGGAGGAGTTCAAGAATTCACTTCCTGAAGTAGTGAGAACTCTTCGAAGAACAGAGAGTTAAGACTGCAAGATTAGCAATGGAAATGACAGATAATTGAGTTGGTTCATAAATCAAAGCTTGGCTTATGGCATCAATTTCAATCTGTGAGGGATAGTAATTGGTGAAAAGAGAAGTCCTTTGATGGTAAAGGAGGAGGAGGAGGTAGTTTACCACAGAGTAAAAAAGGAAACATGTGAGGGGAAAGGAGAAGTAGAAAAGCTTAGGTATTTCCACTGTAATAAAGTAGACCACATGAATTCACATTGGCCCCTTAGAAAATGCAGTGGGAAGATGGATGTCAGAAGGCAGGAGATAAGGCAGTGAGTTGTGTTGAAGTGGCAAAGAAAGCACAGCGGAAGCTAAAAAGCTACAAAAGAAAGTACAGCCTGTTCAAGTGTTGGTTGAGAAGAAAGTACCAGATCTGTTTAAACAATTTACTTGCGTGGGTAAGGTTTGATACATGTCTGCCAGGAGGAGCAGGTTAAAAAAAAATTAAAATTTTACAAGATACCTGAGCAGGTCTATCTCCCAGAGGTGAGATTTGTAATTCAGAAATAGTGTTTGCCACAAAAAGTGATATTCATGGTGACAACAGCAGTGTTCTATTGTATAAAGTGAGGTTAGAGAGACTGGTGAAAAGTGAAGTGGTGGTAGGGGTAATAAAGAAATGTCAAATAGTTTACCCATGGTAATGATGTAGCTGAATCACAGGTGGGACTGATGCCTACTGTGATTGAAAAGCCAGTGGAAATTCAGGCAACTGAGGTGTTTACAGGAAGTATATCCTGGGATTTTCTCTGACTGTGTGGGAACAAGGTTACAAAGCCACAGGTTGAGCAGGAGGAGAAAAATCAAACAATAAAGTTGAAGATCAGTTATCAGAAACTGTTTTACCAAATGCTTGAAGAAAAACAAGAACAGGTAGAGGTCAAAGTGGAAATATTTTCAGTGAAGAGAAATTAACTGAATTACAACAAAGCACTAGCTAGAAAGCATACACAGAAGAAGCATCTGACTGTGTCCCAGAATGTTACTAAGTCTTAATGAAGAAATGGAGACCATCATATATTCAGGCAGATGAGAAATGGGTAGGAGTTCATCAAGTTGTATTAGCGGTGGGTTATAGAAAGGAGGTATTATGATTTGCACGCAAATTATTAGTAGGTGGTCATTTGGGAGCAAGAAAAATTCAAGCCAAAATACAAAAACTGTTTTTTAGGCCTGGACTGCGTAATGATATCATTCAATTTTGTTAGATATGTCATATATGTCAAGCAAGAGGAAAACCGCAAGCAGTGATAAAACCAACATCCATAGTACCCATTCCCACATTTGTGGAACCTTTTGCAAGAGTCTTAATTGACTGTGTAGGATCCCTAACCAAAACAAAAATTGGGGATCAGTATTTGTTTACTGTAATGGATGTTTCTTCTAGCTTACTGGAGGCCATTCCATTATGTAATATCACACCTAAAAGAATTATAGAAGAATTACTCAAATCTTTACTTGATATGAACTACCCACACAAATACAGTCAGATAAAGGGACCTATTTTACAAAGTTATTCAGGGGAGTTATGGTTAGGAATAAAATCCACTGTGCATCATCCAGAATTGCAGGGAGCATTAGAACGGTGACAGGAAATAGTAAAGACCATGTTGAGGGCTTTTCGTCAAGATAATCCAAAGAATTGTGTTATGGAGAGGAGATCAAACCCTTCTGCTGATTAAAACTGAAACACGCAGAGAAGCTCGCCTCGACTTGTGATGTGCTGAAAGAAATGGGAAAAATGGTATAAGCTGCATTCCACCTCCCAATCTGTTATAAAGGAAAGGTTATATGAAAGAAATCCCTGATACTGAAATTGTAAGGAACAAGTAACAACTTATTAATCTGAATCTAGCAGTGAACAAATTAACAGAACCATAAACAAACTGAACAATTTCCCCCTTAACTATTAACTATTCTTTAACAACAAAATTCTACTGGTATGCCGTTTCATTAAATGCAAGTTCCACTTATAAAAACTAAAATAAAACTTTGACTCTCAAAATCCATCCAGGGTGTCTGTCTATTCTTAAGGCAGTTTACTCTGATTTTCAGAAACCCTCTTATACTCCTGATGGCCTGTCAATTTTCTTATAATAGGATTGGTCCGAGGTTGTCAAAACCATTAGATCTAAATTCAGTTGGTTTTCAGTCTCTTAAATGCTTGTTTTAAATTAATTGGCTGATCTTCAAGCTAATTGCCAAAGCAGCAAAATGAGCCGAAGGTTTCTAATCACAGCTGTTTGATGCATGTTTAAATTTCAGAACTGCCTGTACCTCTTCAGCTACTTGCATATTTTCATTTAAATTGGCGTGCTTAGAAAAAGCACATCACCTCTTAAAGGGACTACACTTCCCCCTTCTCTCTCCGTATCATTTTAACAAACAAATTGTAACTTCCTACTGTCCAATTCACAAGTACTCTACATAACTTTGTTACAGTTGGGATTAAGGAGTTCTATTTGCACTTTCTGCAGTTAGGGATGCACCTAATGAATCAACTAAATTCAATCCATTTGATTTGAATTTGTAGGCACAAGGTGAGAGGACCACTGAAATTAACTCAGGAGAAATTTGTGAGCTTCATTCCAGAGTCTATGAATTTGGACTATGTCAAATTTTAGGGAAAGATTAAATAGAACAGGTGAGTTGGCTAGACAGTACTTGAAAGTAGCACAGCAGATGATAAAACAGGAAGCAGACAAGAAATCAAAAATTCACAACTTTGCCAGTGGAGATAATGTTAGTGTTACCACCAGTGGTCAGTGAACCTTGTAAAGGCATGGTTTAGTGGGCCTTATTAAATCGAAAGGAAACTGAGTGAAGTGAGTTATTTAGTAAGAATGCCAGATAGAAAGAAAAATAAATCTGTGTGTCATGCAAATATGTTCAAAAGGTATTTTGATAAGGGAGGAAAGCAAAAGAAGAATGTGGTACTGGTTACAATAGAGAGTAAATCTTAATTGGACAATGAGGAAGTTCTTGAAAATTGGGATAAGTTGGATTACCTTCCAGAGAAAAGTCAAAAAGACCTGAAAGACAGTTATCGCTATCACATGGGGAAATGTAGGGACAAGCTGGGTAGCACTAATCGAATTACACATGATATAGATCTAGGAAATTCTGTTCCAATTAAGCAATCTCCTTAGACTTGTGAAGCTGGCACAGGTTCAAAACGAGATTGAAAGATTCAAAGACAATATAATCAAAGTGAGTTATATCAAATGGAGCTCACTCGTAGTAATGGTACCAAAAAAATCAGATAATACTCGATTGTGTGGACTATAGCAAAGTCAATGCAGTTACAAAACCTGATTCATATCCTGCGTCACATTTGGAAGACTTGAGAAGGTGGGGCAAGCCGCTTATTTCTAAGTTGGACTTACTCAGAGGACACTTGCAGGGACCTTAATTCAAAGAGCAAAGGAAATTTTCGTTTTCGTGACACTGAATGGACTTTACCAGTTTACTATTGTTGTTTGGTATGAACAATGTGTCAGCTACATTTCAAAGACTAACCAATAATCATTTCAGGATTACCCAATTGAATGGTGCACATAGTTGATCTGGTGATTTCTAGTCTGACATGGAAGGAACATTTGGAACATCTGTTGGAATTGTTCATTCAATTCAGGAAGCAGTTTGCTGACTAAACCTGGCTAAGAGTGAATTTGCAAAAGCCCAGGTCACGTTCCTGGGTCATGTTATTGGATATGGACAAATGACTCCACAGGATATGAAAACAAAGGCTATTGGGAAACTTTCTCATAGCATTGACGAGGGAAGTACTACGATTCCTGGGACTGAATGGCTTTATTGAAAGTTCATACCAAACTTTAACAGTGCGGTTACTCCACTGACTGACCTGTTGACAAAGTGCAGAACAATTCAAAGGATGGAAGAGCATCAGAAGGCATTTGACAGCTTAGAAGCTGTGTTAACCACCGTCCCAGTGTTAGTCACACTTAACTAGGCAAAGCCATTCAAGGTGGCTGTCGATGGAACTGCTGAGTGTTGGTGCTGTACTCTTGCAAGACGACAATGAGAAGATAGTATTGCTGAGTATTCATCAACAAAGAAATATTCCACAATTGAAAAGGTGACCTTGAGTTTGGTGTTAGCATTGAAACATTTTAACATTTATATTGTCTGTAATGTGTCTGAGACAATTATATATACTGATCATAACCTTCTAAAGTTTTTGCAAAAATTTAAGGATAAAAATCTCGGCCTATTTAGAAGGAGCTTATCATAGCAGCCATTCAATTGAAAATTATGCAGATGGCAGAACGAGAGAATGTAATTGCCGACACGTCACAACTGTGAAGATGGAAGATGGAGGTGAACAGTGGCAAGATAAAGACGGATTGAAATGGACTGTAATAGTGAATGTTTGCGTGCTTAGAGTCAATGTAAAGTATGTATATTGTGGTGTTTAATAGCATAAGACTCAAGGTTTTTGAAAATGAAGCTATCTTTGTATACTGATGGTTCATTTTTTAAAGGGGGGTGATGGCTTTAGGAGGTGTTTTTAATCCTGGTTTTTTTTAATGATAAGAAAGTGAGACGGAGGTGCTGATCAGTCTGTTCCGAAGCAACAAAATAGACAGCTTGTGAGGCTTTGGAGTTCTTTTTTAAAAGTTGGAACAGTAGAAGAATTATGAAGGGATGGGGGTCAAGCTCCCAGAGAACCAGTTCAAATATTTTGGCTGTGTACTGGGCACAAGTAGCTGGTGTCTTGAGAGAAATTACAGCCTAATCCAATTCCTAGAGATCCAGAGACACAAATGATAAACAAAATTCCAAAGATTAAAAGTCTAGACGACAAGGTATAGAAAGTTATTTTCTGTCAGTCCTTTTGGTTTTATCAATAATAAATGCTTTGGCTATAGAGTAGCTGTCTTGCTTTAGTTCAGTGGTTGATCAGGTGGACCTAGGTCTTGTTAGAATTCTTTTTGGGATTTTCTGTCTTTTTCCCCACATGGAGAGGGAGGGACAGGTGGATGCTTTCTGTCTGCAGGCTCTGGATGTTTCCTCCTCTCTGATTCCCTCGTATTTGTAGCATTTTAGCACAACTGCAAGGCGTCCAGACACTTGGTGCCACTTTGTCTCATATTTTTCTCTTCACTGCTTCAGAAAGCTATGCAGTATTGAACAATTCTGAAATATGCAGCATTTGATTTTTACGTTGCAAAACACTCCGTGTTTCTCAGTTTTAGTAATGCAACTTTGATTTCAGTTCATATTCCCAAGGGGAAAATGTGTGGTCTTTTGCAATGTAATAATCAATATTTAAAGTTTTAACTTAGAAACGAGAAACATGAATAAGCAGTGTTTTTGGTATCCTTTTCATGTGGATGGGCTAATGGCATTCTTTAGCAGTTACAACCAAGTTCTTGTTTTGTTGATTCTTGATTCTTTTTCTCATCCCCCTTACGGCATTCTCCCCTAACGTGGGATGCATGTTTAGGCTGTCCTGCCCCACTCAAGTGACCATTCTTAGGTGGGAATTTTGACAGTTGGTGTGGGAAAGCTAATTAGAAATGGCTATATTAGTCCAAAATGGAAAAGTGAGCACATCTCAAGAACCCATTTTCCCCTCCTCAGGGCACAGCATCCATTATTTTGCTCTAACTGCTATCAGTATCTCAAACAATCAAAAACAGAAATTGCAAGAGAAACTCTGGAGATATGGCATCATCTCTGCAGAGGAAACAGGGTTAATGTTTCAAGTTCAGTCACCCTTCTTCAGAACTTAGACTCTCAAAGGTGGAGTGAGACCAGGTTGCCTGTATGATTTAGTTATTCAAACTTAATGGTCAAAGCTACATCAGTACTTTGATTCACTTTGAATTTTGGGGTCAGTGAGATTGAATTTTACATTTTGGATTTCAGATCTGGGTGGCAACTTAATTTTTCACTCAGAACTAAATGTACAACATGATGTGGAGCACACTTTTTTGAAGTTCCAACTCTGAGGATTCTAACAAGCTTAGAGTCAACTGAAGTGCCTTTTTGTAAGGACATACTCTGGTACACCAGTAGATCAGTATTGAGGTGAGTGAGGTGGATGGACTGTGTGGATCATTTTGAACATCATTCCACACTATCTCAACTTTGGAATTAAAGTAATGAACAGTGCACTGACAGCTCAGATCCTGATGCATGGAATCTTGGTGTAATTACAAAGTGGAGTAGGCAAACATTGCTTTGTGAATTTACCCTGAAGTATCTCTAGAAGCTCTAAAGGTTTAATTTTTTACCTTCAAAACACATTACTTAGTTCCTGAAATGTATCACTTATTTTTCATTTCCTCCAGAGAAACGGCCCTTCTGATTGATCCCAAAAACTCCTGCTCTTCGTCGAAGCAGTGGGTCGCTTTGGTAGTCGGCCATGAACTTGCTCATCAGTGGTTTGGAAATCTAGTCACCATGGTAATGTTCAAATTTTTGGAAAATAGTGTATTTGTGAAAACTCAGCTTATCTTTATTCTGTTTTAAGTAGGACATTTGTCTCCAGGCAAAGTCCTGCCTGCAACACAGAATTTCAGTGTGCCAGTGAACCACTGTTCAGGGTAATTCATAGTTCAATCGCTATTACAAAGTCTGATTCAAGCTAAAAGCAATAGATGTTACAGATTACGGAAGGTAGTAGATTTTAGTTTTCTGAAGGCTGTCTTTTTAGGTTGTAATGAAGTGTGTGATACTAAGTTTCTAAGTACCTCAATTATTCTTTGCTCGTGTGTTTAACAGCAATTGAATTGCCTGGCGGTGTCTGACAGAAGGTGATGAAATTTCTTTTTCTTACCTCAAAATGTTGTTGTGAATTTTATTCCACATGAGCTTCTAAATTGAAACCTTTTACGCCTTCCACCTGTTCCCAGAATAGATTGAAAACAACGAATGCTAGAAGCATTCAGCATTTCAGGTAGGATATGTGGCTAGAGAAGCAGTTAGCGTTGTCAGTCTGTGACTTGTCAGAACAGACCAGCATCACCATGGTGTCATATATCAGAATTTTAATGGTACTCAACTTCAAAGTTAATTGTTTCTCTATCCCACAAATGCTGCCTAACCAGCTGAGTATTTCTGTTTGTCTTCTATATATCCACAGAGATATTGAGGTTATGCCAGCCACTGTTAAAAATGTGTACCAGTGCATTCATATCATAAGTGCACATTTTGTCACGCTTTAAGCAAAACTGACACGCTCAACATACATTGACAGCATAACCTGAGCAGCACAAGTTCGATTTGTGTATCTGTATGTTGGCTGCTGACCTAAGGAGTTGAATTTCTGCAAGTACTTAAATGTAGGCAGCAACATTGGAGTTTGAATATTGTCGTGCCACTGCCAGATCACACTAAGCATCGGCAAAAGTCAGAGAGGCAGTGGCAGAGTGGTATTATCACTGGACTGTCAACCCAGAGATCCAGATAACATTCTGAGGACTCTGGTTCGAATCCTGCCATGGCAGATGGTGGAATTTGAATTCAATAAAAATATTTGGAAGAAAGAATCTAATGATGACCATGAACTCATCTGGTTCACAAACATCCTTTAGGGAAGGAAACTGCCATCCTTATCTGGTCTGGCCCATATGTAACTCTAGACCTACAGTAATATTGTTGGCTCTTAACTGCCCTCATCCCGTGAATGAATGATGAAAAAAAGTCAGTCCGGTTAAGATTAGTATGAAGTCAGCAGCACTATGCAAGGATTTTCGTGCCACGTTTGATCGTAACAATGTGAATTTACTGTATAAATCCAAATATAAGCATAACAGCTTACTTGAATCTGTTGGACTTTGTATTGAAGACCTATCATGTCAACATGTTAACATTAGCTAAGTATGTTACTGGACACCATTCTACTATGTTCCAATTGGGAAGTTAGAAACAGGTGGACCATTCGGCCCAGCCATTTATTTAGATCATGGCTGATCTGTGGCCTAACTCCACATACCTACCTTTGGCTATATTCGTTAATACTTTCGCTTGTCAAAAATTATCTATTTCAGATTTAAAACTAAACTGATGTAGCATCAACTGAATTTGTCGTGGAGAGTTCTACCACTCTTAATCTACAAAAGTACGTCTGACATTTCTCTTCAAAAACCTAGCCCTAATTCTTAGATTATGCTCCATAGTTCTAGAACCCCCAACCAGTGGAAATAATTTGTATTTTATCTACCCTTTCTCTTCCTGTTAATATCTTGAAGAGTTCAATCACATCACCCCAAAAATTAGTGAATTTTAGAGAGAACAGGCCTAACTTATTATTGTCTCTCTTCATAAACTTAACCCTGAAGTCCGGGTATCAGTCTTGTAAATTTACTTTGTACTCCCTCCAAGGCTAATATATCCTTGGTGAGGTGTAGTGCCCGATACTGCTCGCAGTACTCAAGTAAGGTGTAACTAGGATTTTTACATAGCTGTAGCATAACTTAAAATCTTATACTCTGATGCTCTAGATATAAAGGCCAGTATTCCAAAGGCTGTCTTGATTTTTTTTTTGTTTGCAGTTGTTTGTAGCATTTTTAAGACCTATGCACCCAAACCCTGAATCTCTTTGGACATCCGTTGTATTTAACTTCAGACCACCTAGAAAGTACCCCGATCTATCCTTCCTCAGTCCAAAAAGGATAACTTCACATTTGCTTACATTGAACTCCATCTCCCACTACTTTGCCCGTTCACCTCATCTATCAATATTCTTTTGGAATTTTATGCTATTGTCTACACTGTCCACAAAGTTGTCTAAGTTTGTGTCATCAGCAAGTTTGGATCTATAACTTCCACTGCCGTTATCTGAGTCATTACAAATAAGGTGAATAATTGAGGCCCCAACATAGATCCTGTTGGATACCACTGGTCACATCTGCCAATTTGAGTACTTTCCCATTCTCCCTACTTTGTGTCACCTGCAACGCAATTGATTTCCCAACCATCTGAAATTTTTCAAGGCTCGCTGGTCTGTAATTCCCTGGCTTTTCTTTTTCATCCTTCTTGAAAAAACAGAGTGGCCTCCATTTTCCAATCCGTAGGGACAGCTTCTGCATCTAGGGAGCTCTGAACAATTATAGTTAGGTCATCTACAGTGTGACCCGGCACTTCGTTTAATGCCATCGGATGAAAGTTGTCAGGTGCTGGAGATTTGTCACACTTCAGTTCCACTAGTTTCCTCATTGTCAATGTTTTACTTGTATTAGTTTTATTCAATCCCTGTTCCTGATCCACTGTTTATTCTGGACTTGCACGAACTATCCTGCTTTGCTACTGTAAACATTGGGGCAAAATAATTATTCAGCATACTGCAGATGCTGGAAATCAGAAACAAAAACAGAAATTGCTGAAAAACATCAGCAGTCCAGTAGCAACTGTGGAGTGAAGCAGTTAACAATTCAGGACAAGTGAAGAAGCCTTTCTGGACCCAACAAGTTAACTCTGCTTTCTCTTTCTGTTCACAGATGCTGCCAAACCTACTAAGCTTTGCCAGCAATTTCTGTAATTGTTTAACACTTCTCCCATTTCCCCATAGTCATTGACAGTGTCCGCACTTAGTCTTTAGTTGACCAGCACTTTCCCTTTGTGTAATTGTAAAATTCCTCCTTATTCATTTTGAACTTTGCAAGTTGCCTTTTAATACTTTTTACTATCTGTTTTAAGCTGTTTTCTGGCCATTTGCTCAAGTTTGTATCCTTCCTTGTTGGCAGGATTGTGCTGTTTTTTGCATTTTTCTAAGCCTGTTTTAGTTTATGGTCTCACAGGTTTATTTGAAGACAAGTTTTTGGAGTCGCTGTTAGTGAGAGAGGTGACATCATACAGAATTTATAAGCAAAAGATCGAAGTGTCATCGAACTGATGCAAATGTGTTGATCAAACCTAAGATAGCTGTTAAATCCTTAATCAGTTAGAAAGGAAATGCAGATTTTGATTGATATGCAAATCCAAGAATTTCCATTAAGTCACTGCCCAAGGTAACTAAGGTTTTATCAGTATACTAGAGGTGACAGGTCAGATCTCTCACCGCAATTTTGCTGTGAGGCCTTGTTTAGAATCTGGCGGTGTATTAACTTGAAGTCAGACTGGTTTTGTTCCTGAAGTATGAATTTATAAAATGCCACATTGTGTACAAATTGTGTGCCTTTTGAAAAGAGAATGTACCTGCAAATTCACCTCATAGATTTGTGTGTTGGAAGGAGAGAGGGGCGTAGAGTGCATGGAGAGAAGGAGGGGGCGAGAGGGCATGTGTGTGCATGGGAGATAGAGGGAAGGGGCAAGAGGACATGTGTGTACGTGGAGGGGGAGAGGGAGTGGCGGCGTGTGCAGGGGCGAGGGATGGGGGAAGCGTGCGGGTGCATGTGTCGGGGAAGAATGCGGATGCAGTGTAATTTTTGACCTTGTCCACGCCAGTCCAACAGCAGCACCTCCACATCATTTTTAGTTTATGCCGTCCCTTGTCTCTTTATGGGGGAAATGCCATCTTACTGAATGTTGGAGTGACTTGGGATTATAAGACAGCTATCATTACCAGTGTGAATGCTCCTCGATAATGAATTGATAAATAAGGACATGTCAAGAATTAAATTTCGTTCTTGAGTGCTAGATGAAATTGTTACTATCTAAGCTGATAAAGTAATACAGCACGGAAATAGACCTCTGGGAGCAACTCATCCATGCAGACCAAGTTTCCCAGACTAAACTAGTCACATTTCATAGATAGACTCCCCACAGTGTGGAAGCAGGTTATTTGCCCCATTGAGTCTACTCCACCCCTCCAAAGAGCATCCCACCCAGATCCAGACCCAGACCCAAACCCCGACCCTGCTCCCATGGCTAATCCACCTAGCCTGCACATCCCTGGACACAGTGGGCAATCTAGCATGGCCAATCCAGCTGACCTGCACATCCTTGAACTTTGGGAGGAAACCTGTACAGAGACGGGGACAATGTGTAAGCTCCAAACTGTCGTCTGGCTCCCTGGCGCTGTAAGGCAGCAATGCTAACCACTGAGCCACTGTGCCGCCCACTTGCCTGCATTTGGCCTATTATCCTGCTAAGCCGTTCTTATTCATGTATCTTTAAAATATCTTTTAAATATTGTAACTGGACCTACACCTGTCAACTCCTCCGGCAATTCATTCCACAGATGAACCACCCTCTGTGTGGAAAAGGTTGCTTTTCAGTTTCCTTTTAAACCTTTTCATAGGATATGGCATTGTATCAACAAGCTATCATTTATTGCACATTCCTAGTTGCCTAGAGAAGATGGGAGTGATCTGCCACCATGAATCCTTAGTAGCAAGTAGTTTTAAAAAAAAATCTGACATTCTGAAAATTGTAAAGAACAGATCATTAAAATTAAGCAGTTTGTGTTCATTAGGGTTTAGTGACTGTAATAGGAGCACTCGTGTGCGAGTACTGTTATTCTAGAGAGTTAGTTGTTTCCTGTATGGTGTTCAAAGTTACTGCAACCTCTGAGGAAAAGTAGTGTGACCAAGTATCGGATAATTCAAAATGTCAGCCTGCATGTCTTAAGCACATGTCATATCTGACTAACGCAGTTGTCTGGAAGCGATATTATGACACTACCTGAAATGCAGTTTGGTCCTTTTTGAATCATTGGTGACCGGTTTGAATGATCCTCTGAGCAAGATAACAGGCAGCCTGTGTTGCCTTCACCAATGCTGCTTGGCAAACTCCTGAGAGGTGGACCGAGTTTGTTTTTCTTTTCATGCTATCTACGTACATGTCTGTTCTAAATTGTATATTTTTCCCCACATAATCCAAGGGGCATGAGTGTGCACCTACGTATTCCTATAGTACATTCTACCTTCTGAATTATTTTATGAACCATATCCAACTCAGTTCATGGACTTTCTTGATTCTGTTGTCTGTATCAGTGATCAGACTTTCAATGATAAAAGCACTATCTGCAAGAAGTGATTATATAAATTCCAGCTTCCTTCATGCCTGTCTGTGGTTTTAAGCTGCTGGAGGACAAGCATTTTTAGACTTAGCGCTGAAGTACAAACTAAGTCTACAAAATTTATTCACTGCAGTTTTGGCTAAATTACTGCTCTGGCAACAGTACAGCACCCATTTGTCTACATCTGCAGTTAAAGGTGTGAGGGCCTTAGAAAATAATTTAGACCAAGTATAAACTGACGACAGTACAATTGCCTGTCTTCAAATGGCTGTTGCTGTTGAAATTCTGCCTTGTAAGCAAAAGCTTTCAGATTTTGTTTTTTCCTTTGACAAAAAAGGGTCCCCTTTTGTTGTAGGATAACCACCTTAGTTTTCATAGAATCACAGAATCCCAACAGTGTGGAAACAGGCCATTTGGCTTGAGTTCATACCAACCCTTGAAGAGCATCCCCTGCAACCCTGCGTTGTCCCTACACATTGGCAATTTAGCATGGCCAATCCACCTAACTTGCACATACCTGGACTGAGAGGAAACTGGAGCACTTGGCGGAAGTCTATGCAGACATGGGGAGAATGTGCAAACGCCACACACAGTTGCCCAAGGCTGGAATCAAGCCTGGGTCTCTGATGGCTGTCAGGCAGCACTGCTCACCACTGAGCTACCATGTCTCCTTTTTGTGTCTCCTCTTTCCTCTTTACACACTCATCAGGCTCCTGCATTGGATACTGTTGGGTATAATGCTTCCTACTGATCCTTATTTAGTGTAAAACCGTGTGCCTTTCAATTGTCTGCCTTCACGCACCCACCTACACCCCTCGTTCCTGCCAATGGTTGTTATTACTCTGAAATCTGTAGGTTTTTATTTGCTGGGCAAAGATGGTCAAAAATTAATTTTGGGTGAATTTTAATCTCTTCGTTGCATACTGGCAATTTGGATTTGGTTACAGATTGTAAAGTTATTTAGCCATTACTAATGTGGTTTTTCATAAGGGCTGCCAGCTATATTACTAAAACTGAGGCCCTGCTGTTAATCATTAGACCCAAAGAGTTGCTTGAACTTTGTTTTCACAACAGCATTTCATAACTTATTTTTCTGACAATAAGCAACCCCAAAAACTGAAAAGTTAATCTACATGCCTGTAAATTATTCGTTGTTGGAATCTAGTAAATTGAAAAATTATAAACATAAGAACTGGGATGGGCCATTCAGGCCCTTGAACCAACTGTACCATCCTATTAGATCATGGCTGATCTGCAACTAAGTCTACATGCCTGTCCTAGGTTCATATCCCTATTCGGGCAATCTCAAATTTAAATTTAACAATTGAATTTGCATTGATCATTATTTCAAGGAAGAGAAAAACCTTCACTACTCCATTGTGTGTAGAAGTGCTTTCTAACATGTCTTCTGAATAGCCTGGCCATAATTCTTAGACTATGCCTCTGGTTCTAAAAGTATTTCCACGAGTTGAATATTCATCGTTAACAGGGAAAGACAGGGTAGATAATGTCCTGAAAACCTCAATTAGATCCCCCCTAAAGCTTCTAAATTTTTGAGGAATAAAGGCTTACTTTGTCTAATTTCTCCTCATTACTTAGCCCTTGAAGTCCAGGTATCATCCTTGTAAATCTGTGTTGAACTCCCTCCAGAGCCAGTACATCCTTCCGAAGGTGTAGTGCCCAGATCTGTTCACAGTAGTCTTAAATGAGGTTTAACTCGGGTTTTGTATAACTGCAGCATGATGTCTATGTCCTTAAACCAATCCTTTAGGTATGAAGGTCAGCATTCTATGAGCTGCCTTGACTATTTTCTGCACCCACTCTTGGTATTTTAAAGAACTATGCCTTAAACCGTGCCCCCCCCCCCACCCAAAAAATCTTGGATATTGACTATATTTTGCATTCTTTGAAAAGAAACACTAATCTTTTCCTTCAGTCTGATATATTAAATTCCATCTGCCACAGCTTTGCCTGTACCTAATCTATCAATATCTTGTAGTCTTATGCTGCTTCAACACTGTCTACCAGTTAATCATCCTTTAAACCAGTTTAAACTAAATTTGGTAGGTTGTTTTGAAGCACATTGTTGGTTTCCTGAGAATGTCTACATTGTTTTAAACCCAAGTTTAGAGGTGCAACTGATTTATTTCTCATTGTTCTTAAATTGTTAAATTGTGCCAAATTTAGTTAATTTGAATTATTTTCATGTAGAGTCACCTGAGGGAAAAAAACAGGTTAAGATTTTAAATCATGTTTTGCTTAGTAATCTTATTACTGATTCAGCTATGGACATCAGAGGAGTGAGCAATGTGGAAAATTGCAGTTGTTGTAAACCTGACCATTCTATGATGAAATGTCTGAATTATCTTTCACTGTATTGATGTCTGTATTGTAAGCTATGAATTCCAGCAATTCTTTCCTTCTGGAACCCCTTCACATGTTAACTTGCTTTTCTCTATACATTTAAATTAAAATATTAATTTTAACTTCTGTCTTCTGAAGAAGGGTCACTGAACTTGAATTGTTGACTTTGCTTTCTCTCCACATTTGCTGCCAGACCTGCTGAGGTTCTCCAGGAAATTCTGCTTTTGTTTCAGATTTCCAGCAAGTGCAGTTCTTCGATTTTTGTTTACTGCTAATCATTTATTTGCTTCAAAGTTCATGGCCTTTGCTATCATTACAGTCAACACTCAGGAAAATAAAACCAAAAGATTGGCATTGATCTTGTAAGCAACACTTGTACAAATAATATGATTATTCTTTTATGGTAGAAAATTTCACCTGTTGAGACATGCAGTCTCATTCAATGGACCCCACTGTTTTTTTTCAGTCCAAGTGGTACTGGAGTCAAGATGTTGATTTCTGGTTGCAAGATTTCGCAAGAAAACTAGGGGACTGGTGTTTAAATGTTCATGTAGTGCCGCTCGAACAAAATCTAGCACAGCAAAATAAGCACTAAAGAAGTCATTTGAAAGCTTGTTTTCTTTCCTTTTTAAATTCAATATTATATTTATGAAATTGGGCATTGGAACTTCTGAGTTTTATTCTTTTGCTCTCATCTAGTTAATGTGTATGTTCCCAAAGCCAAATCAAGCAATTATCTTTAATTTTATTTCTTTAAGATGAGGTCAATACATTAATTAATATTTAATGATTGAAATGTTTTGGTGAAACTAGTTGTGAATCAGTTTGTGTTTTCTGTGTACTTGTGCCAGTTGAAAATAGGGTTGAGTCTTCTCATGCTCCTTTTTATGTATGATTACTTCTATGCATCATTATCGAGAAAAGTTAATCTAATTTATTGGGCTATATTGTAAATCTTGGTCCAAAGCTGCACAGCTGACGCAACAGCCAGGCTGCATGCTAATGGATGACAAATTAGCTACTGCAGTGACTGAACAACTGCAGTACAGATAGGATTATAAAAACAGAAAATGTTTGGAAAAGTCAACAGATCTGTCTGCATCTGTGAAGAGAAAGCAGAGTCAGCATTCAGTTCTGAAGAAGGGTGACTGGACCTGAAATGTTTACTGTTTGTCTCCATGGATGCTGCCAGACCTGCTGAGATTTCCCAACAATTTTTGCTTTGTTTCTGATTTCCAACAGAGTCATAGAGTTGTACAGCACAGAAACTCGTCCTTGCCAATGAAATATCCTAAATTAGTCTAGTCTGGCAGTTTTGTTTCTGTTCAGTGCAGATAGGATTATGTCTTAAGACCTTTGTATAGGGATCCAGAACATTGCTTCATTTGATATCTTAATTCTTCAAGCGCTAGTCATGCTTCTCTGCTGAGAAACATCATGTATGTAGTTATGTTTGATTCATTTTAAGCAGCAAATGAAAAATAAATGTTTGAGTATAACAGTGCTGTTAATGAGTATGGCGTGATAGGATACAGTAGCTTTAGTGGAGTCTTGGTGTAGGTTCAAGGAGAACTTATTAGCAATAACATTTTCAGAGAAGATATGAAAGTGTTGGTGGAAAGGAGGTAAGATGTCAGTTTAGATACATTCTATCACAACATTGGAGTGAGAGGATGTCTAGGGACCTGTGTTAAAACAAAACCCACATTGAAACAACTAGGAAACAGGAGTGGAAATGATACAATTCTGTGAGCATTGCAGACCACAGGGTGAAATAGATGAGAAATTCAGTGAAATCTGAAGAAGCCTTTTGGCTAATCTCTATAGGATAATACCTAGCAGTGCTTCTGAGATTAAAGTATTTTTGTAATCTACTGAGGAGAGATGTAATTGTTTGATTTAGGTTTTTGGAAGTGAACTGATTAGCGTCGTGAACAGATCAAAACTAATGATCCCAGAAGGAGGCCAAATATAAGAAATAAACTCCTGATCATTTGCTTTATACAAAGAAGGAATTACTTTGGAGCATTTTAAAATACGCACCTGGCTGTAGTTATTTTTATTCCTGGAACATAATGACACAGGGGGGCCTATATATTTTACTTATTCCTTGCTGTCCTATAGACCTGAAGAGTCCGGCATAAATGATCTGAGACTGTTGGAAGTGCAGAAACACACTGTCTACATATTTTAGCGTTGTAAAGCGGATGTTGACCCCACCCCCTCTGAGAAATAAGACTGAAACAACCAAAGAGGAGCACCTTGCCTGATAATCTGTAAAAAGAGTGAGAAAAGTAGTGTAACCTGTCTTTCAGCAACTTCTAGTGGTTACATAAAAATAAATCCCTGACACACACTTGTTGATTTTCAAGTAACAATTTATTTATCTAATAGTGAGCAAACTAACTAAACTAATAACAAACCAAAACAAAACCTTCTAACTACAAATTATTCCTGAACAAAGCAAGATTCCAATGGCATGTTGTTCCAATAACTGCAAATCCCTTTTAAATCAAATTTTTTCAAGTAGGAAAATGTCTCTCCAAATTACAGCCAGGTGACGCCTTCCAGACTGAGATTTCTCTGTTGATTCTTCTATCAGGAACGCCTTCTCTGTAGATTCTTATGTCAGAAATGTTAACTAATTG
The DNA here is from genome assembly GCF_030684315.1 of Stegostoma tigrinum. Taxonomy (NCBI): domain Eukaryota; kingdom Metazoa; phylum Chordata; class Chondrichthyes; order Orectolobiformes; family Stegostomatidae; genus Stegostoma; species Stegostoma tigrinum. The sequence continues at coordinate 5,100,461 of NC_081384.1, read as the reverse complement.
TGCTGTGGATACCTTTGTTATTTAGGCTGACATTTCGGGCCTAGACCCTTCATCAGAGAAGGGTCTAGGCCCAAAATGTCAGCTTTTGTGCTCCTGAGATGCTGCTTGGCCTGCTGTGTTCATCCAGCTCCACGCTTTGTTATCTTGGATTCTCCAGCATCTGCAGTTCCCATTATCTTTGTTATTTAGTGCTTTCTCTAAGACATAGAGGAGGCTGAGAGAGCCAGCTATCTTCTCATGCTGAGTGCTGTTCGCTCTGGCAGATGGCAGTTAGCTCTGCGGCTTTGTCCAACTGTCCCCTTCTTTTATGCCCTTGATGACGTTAATATTTCTTACAATAGGACGGGTCGTTTGTTGTCAAAACCATCAGGTTTAAATTGAATTGGTTTTTGGTATCTAAGTGCACGTTCAAATTGGCTAAATTCAAAAGCCTGTTGTTTTGGTTTTAAAAAAAACTGCTGCTTGGCCTGCTAACTGTGTACTATGTTTGAATTTGGGTGCTATCTGTACTTGCAAACTTTCAAGCTGTTACTCACAGACATCCTGTTTAAATCTCTAAGCACAGAAAAAGCACATCTTTTAAAGGAACTATGCAATGCTTTCCCCTGAGCATGTTTACAACCACCAAATTCTAACTTGCTTCCTCCCAATCCACAGGTTCTCCCAACTTCACAACAGTAGTCACTAAATTCCTCCCTTCACAGCAGGAGAGAGCTCTATGCTTTACATGATTGTTCAGAACTGCTAACTCTGGTGGATAAACATTTTAAGAATGTGGCATTTTCTGTTTTTCATCACCTCTAGAAATATTTGCTGAAGTGAATTCTGCTAGAAAATTTGAGGACTGAGGATTTTTTACAACCCAGACTTCTGCACATGTCTGAGTCAAAGGCCCAGGCTTTATCAAAGAGTCATCATGTTATTTGATTTTAGTCTATTGCAGAATCCTTCAGATTTCAAAGAACTTCAGCAATGAAATTGTCTTGCAGACAAAAATGGAAGTTTAACTGCAGCCTTAATTTTGTCCTTGGGATGACTATTAGAATATTTGTACCGTCATTTAAACAAAAATATGTTACATTTGTTTGGATTTAATGTTTATGATCGCAGGAGTGGTGGACCCATCTTTGGTTGAATGAGGGCTTTGCTTCCTGGATTGAGTACCTCTGTGTTGACCACTGCTTCCCAGAGTATGATATCTGGACCCAGTTTGTATCTGCTGACTACACACGAGCTCTGGAACTTGATGCCCTGGACAGCAGTCATCCAATTGAGGTAGGCTAATTCCACCTTCCTGAGCCCTTGGATGTTATGTGGACATGCAGGAATGCTATGAAACTGTACCCTATGCCAAGCCATGGCCTGCCATGGATCTCAGGATCTATGTTTAATAAAGAACAGCTGTCAGAAAGTGAACTCTCTGATCTTTGTAGCTTAGTTTATGTGCTCCATGGGAATAATGGTTTTGTGGTTATAGTATTCAAAAGTTCTTTTCTGTTAAGAGAATTGTTTTTTCCTGACAATTTCATCCCCTGCCCCATGTATGTTGAAGGTGCTGACTTTTATGGCAAACTCCCAAGGGCAAAAGTTCCCCTGCAGTGTGTTGCCTAATGAAATGCCCATCAGCCATGATTTAAATAGTGGAGTGGACTTGATGGGCCGAATGGCCTTACTTCCACTCCTATGTCTTATGGTCTTAACTAGCAAATTCTTGAAGTAAATTCAGGCAGTCTGCTTAAGTGGACAGATTGTGTGTGTGTGATTGTACCTTCTCCTGGACCTATCAACTGTTACAGATAAGTGTACTTGCCAGTCAAGGTCAAGTGGTAGCCAGATTTGAGAACCCGGATTCAGTTCCCATTCCTGGCATACTTAACACAGTTGTATTTTTTTTAATTGTCTTAAAAAGATCGATGTCAGATTTTGCCCGACTTTTCCATCAGTTATTCACTTCAGGTATTATTAAATGTGGAACTCAAAGTTTGAGTGCATCTTCTTCACATTGAGCAAGTATAATAGTTTTTTTTCTGAAGAAGGGCTTAGGCCTGAGACGTCACTTTCCTGCTCCTCTGCTGCTTGGCCTGCCGTGTTCATCCGGCTCTCTACCTTGTTATCTCATTCTCCAGCATCTGCAGTTCCTAATATCTCTGAAGTATAATAGTATTGCTTTTCACCATATAGTGTCACAAACGTGAATTAAATTGAAATGTAAATTTTTTAGGCAGTGATCCTATACTTAAAATTTAACAGGGGAAAATGTTTATATGTTCTTGTTTCTGGCCTTTTAGCATTTCCACTGCACCTTGGTTCTAATCCCACAAATTAAGTCATTTTCCACTGCAAGATTAGCCCTTTTTGCTGAAAGGCCATCAAGTAGGCAGAATAAAGGTAATTTTGCGTGCATCAATGAATGTAATGCACAAATCAGTGCTGAAAAATAAGCTGCAGTTTTCTGCTGAGAAGTATAGTTGATCTTTTGAAATATTTTATCACCAGTGAGTCAAACTAGTAGTTTAATCATCATTGAGGGCAGCACAGTGGCTCAGTGGTTGGCACTGCAGCTTTACAGTGCCAGGGACCCGGGTTCGATCCCAGCCTCTGGTAAATGTCTGTGCGGAGTTTGCACATTCTCCCCCTGTCTGCGTGGATTTCCTCTGGGTGCTCCGGCTTCCTCCCACAGTCCAAAGATGTGCTGGTGCTAGGTGGATCGGCCATGCTGCATTGCCTGTAGTGTTCAGGGGTGTGTGGGTCATAGGGGGATGGGTCTGGGTGGGATGCTCCAAGGGGCGGTGTGGACTTGTTGGGCCGAAAGGCCTGTTTCCACACTGTAGGGAATCTAAACTAAAAATTTTGAAGAAGAATAAACAATTTAAAATGGTAAATGGGTCGTACAACATTTGTGAAAGGAGAAGTAGACGTTTCAGGTTGATAAACTTTCATCAGAACTGGTGTTCTTAAGCCAGTAGACCGCCAAGAGATCAGAAAGATGAATGAAAAGGTATGATTCATTTTTCACTCTTCTCTTCTTGGTAGATCATTTGCCTTGCAATGGCCACAACATAACCGCAAGCCCTCACCTTGACTGCACTTCCTCTCAAACTGCGTCCTGTAAAAACTCCATTCCATCTCCATGTATTTTTTGTAATGATGCAACCTCCCTAGCAATGCCTCTGACATTTCTTCCATTTTCCTGCTCCCACCTGAACCCCCAATTAGCTTAAAAATCCTTGCATTTCTATTTCTCTTTGATTCTGATGAAAAGTTGTCAATCTGAATCTTTTGTTTTTCCCACAGTTGTAGCCTGACCTGCTGACTGTGTCTAGCGTTTCTTTTGATAGGTTGTTCTTTAATTTAGTTTGCATAGTCCTTATGAAACAATTCATGCCTCATTTGGACATGTCTGTTGTTTCTTCACTATATCCATTGCTACACTTGTTGACTGTTGCATTATGAAATCTCCATCCTTTTACAGATCTTTTCATTTGTTTTTTTTTCTGTCCCCCTCCCCTCTCCATAGGCTTAAAAACTTTTGCATTTATATCTCTATTCAGTTCTGATGAAAGGCTGTTTACCAGGAACTCTTGTTTTGCTCCAAAGGTTTTGCCTGACCTGAATATTTCTAGCATTTTTCATGTTTCAGATCTCAGAAACTGGAAGGGTATTGGACCAGGGCACGGAGACATGATCCAAGCCTTTGCATTAAAGTAATATATTCTCTCCTCACTTTAAAATTCCATTTTAAACGTCTGTTCCCAGATTTATAAATAGAAATGCTGACACAGACTTATTAGGACCTTGACTCCATGTATTTGACATCTTTGGACAACTAACTGATATACACGTGCACCCATCACCTTTTCGTTAAGACCACAATTAGGCTGATTGTTAGATACTTGTATGCGGAGGTACTACCACACAGCGGCAGGTTGGTGAAATGACAAACTTGTATTTCAAGGTCAGGGAAGTTTTCATCCTATGTTGTTAACAGTACTGTCAAAAATTAAACATATTTTCCAACTAGCATGAGATTTTTATGTTATCCTAGTAATTTACAGAATCAGGAATCCCTGGAGTTCAGGTTAGCATAAAACTCTGGTATTGCTTTATGTTGTCGTTGGTTAAAGTTGAAAGTAACATTTTTAAACATTCATCTGTGCAATTGAAGCTAACTTCCTTGAATCTGCACAGTCGATATTACAAAGTGTGTTCAAACTTCCTGCTATATTATATTTTTAAAAACAGGTAAATATGTTTTCAAGAGCGATATGTTGACATTAAGGCAAGTGTCTGGGCCATATACTTGATAACTTCCTTAGAAACCTATGATTGCCTTGTTACAGCATCAACCTTGTTGAGTGAATTGAGAATTTACCCTACCAAGGAGTCTATCCTATGCATCGCTCTAAACTCCAACATACAGTGCTGGTGGATGTGTCCTTTACCCATTTGTATTTATCCTGTTGTCTTTCAAATATCCTTTAGTTTAAAGTAGTGTTCCAAGTTCACTTTATATTTTAATATATTGTGTGCCTCCTGTGCTGTTTCCTCTGTTGAGGATTTAATCTTCTTTAAAGATTGAAGAGTACAAATTGTTAAACTTATCTCCATGTTTCAGTTTTCTAATATGAATCAGTATCGTGGCTGTCTAATGCCCCACTTCCTGAGCTCTGATTTGATGTGACCTCCTTTGACATAACATTATTCAGTGTCCTAGAAGTGACTATGACTTGTGATGCAGCGTGACATAATTTGCCAGCTCGATGTTTCTAGTCAAAAATTTTGAAGAATGAAATACAATAACTGAGAAAGTAAAGTCTAACAAATATAATTTCTTTGTTTCTATATATTTATGATTATTTAAATTACCTCAAAATGCATTTGACTCTGATGTAATCAAACAATGGTATAAGTATACCTAAGCCTGTTTTTAGACACATGTACATAACAAGCATACTTGCATAAGTGCACAATGTTTAGACTCCCATTACGGTTGAATGTTTTAGCTTTGCAAACAAAAAGTATTAAAAATGCAATGTATTTTTTAAAGGTCACAGTAGGACATCCTGCAGAAGTGGATGAAATATTTGATGCAATTTCTTATAGTAAAGGAGCATCAGTAATTCGAATGCTGCACAATTATATTGGGGATGAGGTAAGACGCCTTAAATGCAAATTAGTGGCGTACATGGTACTAGAGCTGTGATTTCATGAGAACCAGTGTTTAGAAAGTTTTCAAATGTGTACAATTTGAACTTGTTCAAAAATGCAGCTCGTTTTGATATTTCTGTTTGAATGTTGGAAATTCTACATTGGTTCTAAAGCACAAATATCTATAACAATACAGTGAATACTGTAGCCCTATGTCCTAATGTATTCTTGCAGGAAGGCAATTATCAATGATTATATTAACCCCATACTCCAATTTCAGGCGTCAACTGTGGCGCAGTGGGTAGCACTTTTTCCTCTGATTTAGTTTAAGTCCCACTCTGGGTACTTGTGTTGGAATCTGGGTTAGCGTTCCGTCGCAAACTTGACAGACAGCTGCATTTCCAGATTTGTCACCCCAGAACAAAATGTTGTCTCCCTTGAGGTAGACATCAAAGATCCCTTGGTGTGATACAAACAAGAGTAGGAAGTCTCTCAACTGATGAATAGTTACATCTTAAATCAGCGACTAAAACATGATCTGGTTATTCAACACTCTGAGATTAGGACCTTGCAATGCAGAATTGATTGCTGTTTCCTCATGTGACGATGCTGACTACACTTCAAAATTAATTAGTTGACTGTGAGGCACTTCGAAATGATCTGAAGACATGAAAGACATTATATGAATGTATTTTTTAGAAATGTTAAAGCGAAGACAGGGTGGATAGCAAAAAGCTTTTTCCCAGAGTGGGGGGCTCAATTACTAGGGGTTATGAGTTCAAAGTGAGAGGTGGAAAATTTAAGGGAGATATGCGTGGAAAGCTCTTTATGCAAAGGGTGGTGGGTGCCTGGAATGCGTTGCCAGCGGAGGTGGTAGACGCGGACACGTTAGCGTCTTTTAAGATATATTTGGGCAGGGAGCAAATGGACACAGACCGTTAGAAAATAGATGACAGGTTAGACAGAGGATCTTGATCGGCGCAGGCTTGGAGGGCCGAAGGGCCTGTTCCTGTGCTGTATGTTTCTTTGTTTCAAAGAGCAAGTATCATGTGCAAATATAGTGTGTTCTGGAGCTATTTGGTGCAACAGTCATTCATCGTCAGAGGAAAAGCAAGTTCATGTTGTGAATGTAGGCTCTTCTCCAGAATTGAATTCTGATGAAAGGTTTGTGTCTGCAACACAAACTTGCTTTTCCTCTTTATTGTGTACTTTGCCATGTATTTTGTTACTATATGATTTCAGTTTTAAATTCATAGCTGCAGTAAGGGTTGAACACCCAGCCACTGAGCTGCCCTATATTCAAACAAATCCTGCCGTCAAATTTTAAAATATATGTCTGTTTGGAGGGCGTGGGTGAAACATGAATAAGGGATCCTGGGAGGTGATCTATCATCTAATCAGGATTTAAATGTCATGAGGAAAGTTGGAAACAGTTAACAATTCATCAGAATGCCTCAATCCAACAAGAGCCTTAAAATCTTACCCTGTCTTATACCCAATTTACTAAGTTTATTTTTCCTGTGAGATTTTAGTTTTTTTCAAGCTGTAGCATTAGTGATGTTGGAATCTTCTGTTATTGCATGATTATGTTCAAAATATAGCATTGATCAGAATGGACTTACTGCAAAGCTCTTTTCAAATAATTTGCAATTGATCATTTGTTTTTAGTATTTCCACCAAATAGGCAAGTTTATTTTAGCACCTTTATGTTGTTACCATGTTTCTGTCTGCCTTGAACAGATCTCCGGAATTTTAAACCATTCTTGTTTTACCTGATTTGTGAGGCAAAGGTAATTAAAATAAGAGATCCATTACATTAATTGCCAGACTCTTGACTGATGCTGTGATTTTACACAAACCATAGCTACAGGACTAGAGTGAGATGCTTAATCGTAAACCTATTTACACATCACATGCAAAGAGTAAAATGAGGAAGAGCTGTGACGCTAGTACGCTAGTATGTGGGGGCATAGGAGTGGACAAATAAGAGGAAGGAGCATGAAACCTGTGATTATCATCTGCATTGCTGGAGAATTCCAAGAAAAAATGAATAAATATCACTTCTCAGAGTTCCTTAGAATTAACAGGCTTTTTGGGGGGAGAAAAGTAACTACTCTGCAACCTGTTATTACATTGCAAAATTGTAATTAAGGTACAGATCATCCCCTTTGTCCTTTATCACATGTGGACATCAAACTATATGACAAGCTATTTGAACCTGAAAGTTTTATAATAAGATCTTCATGTCCTACTTCACGTAGGTGGGCCCAGTTGCATCAGGCCTTGTGCAGGAGTTCATAACAACTCGTAGTTTATCTGCAAGTCATGGCAGTGGGCTGAGGAAAAAAATAAACCCTTCAAGGTCAAGTTACAATTCTTTCCACTTTCCTTAGTTGTTTTTGCAGAATTTTGAAAGAAAGAAACATTTTGAACCATAAAATTTAGCAATTTTCTCTCCGTTTTTAAAAATTTAATAAAATATATATTCTTGCCATAAAATGGTGAGCTCCTAATTGGGATAAGCAGCTTACCACACTGTGTATTGAAACATATCTGGATTCTACCTTGCCTCCTTTTTTCCGCTTTAGCCTAGAAATTACTGATTGAGATGTTAGTGTAAAATTGTGTAACATGCTTGTTCGACACTTCTCTATCTGCCTGATTTTAATAGAGCAATTAACTCATTTAAAATAGGGTAACTTCTACCTCTTTCCGAACAGATAAGAAAAATGTCTCACAAGTATGTCAAAATTTTGTACACTTGAATTGCAAACATTTCCAGGCTAATTTAAGCACAGTGGAAAGTGGCTTGGTTGGTCACTGAGGTTGAGCGCAGAAGCTTGTTGTTTCAGCACTCAGCCTTGTAAATGGTAAAATGATTTTAGAATATTGGGGATGGATTTTTATCCACACCCCTTCAAAAACCAAGATGGACAATGTTCATGTGGAACCATTATCATGCATTTTTTTGAAGCAAGAATGAAAATACTTTGTTTTGACATGTTGAGATACTGACACTTAAATAAAAATGCCAATGTCCAGTCTTACTACTTTCTTCCACTGTTAAAATTTTTAAAAATACTCAAAACTGAACTCTTAATAGTTGGATCTTGGATATGGAATTTCTAGATATTTTGTACAATGTTATCATTTTATCCCAAGAATATTAATATTTGATATGCAATTGATATGTCACAGTAAGTGTTGCATACAACTCAAGTTATTTTTGGATTGCCTTTGTTAGCAAGAATCTGGCTGATGTACATGCAATGTAATGTTTTGTGGAAGAGGGAAGCGAGACTGGAATTTGGATGTCAACATAGTGTTTTATATTTGGTGCCTGTTCTACTTGAGTTAGTCAAACAAACTGATTTTAAAAGGAGAAAATGTTCACAACTTTTATTTCAGTTTTACTTTAGTCTTAGCTAGGATGCTATTTTATATTCTCTACCATGCTTGATTTGCTCATTTTAATTAAAAAGTTGTCCTTTGTTACAGGATTTCAGAAAAGGAATGAACTTGTACTTGACAAAGTTTCAAAATAAAAATGCTGCAACAGGTAGGCATCATTCAACTTAAGAATTGAATAAACTCTTTGTGGTATCATTGTTACAGCACTGGGAGTTGTCATAGAGTCTTGCAAATGTTCTTTTCTCCTAATTTTTATCAAGAGCTATCTAGTTATTCTTTTGTTTGCAGGATCTGACAGCAAATTAATAAAACTGTACAGTAAGCACGAAATTATTATAAATGATTTAGACTAGGACTCAGATTTTTTATTTGCGGTAAGACTGTTTAAAGCTGTCTATTCTAATATCAAAGATAATGGGAACTGCAGATGCTGGAGAATTCCAAGATAATAAAATGTGAGGCTGGATGAACACAGCAGGCCAAGCAGCATCTCAGGAGCACAAAAGCTGACGTTTTGGGCCTAGACCATTCATCAGAGAGGGGGATGGGGGGAGGGAACTGGAATAAATAGGGAGAGAGGGGGAGGCGGACCGAAGATGGAGAGTAAAAAAGATAGGTGGAGAGAGTATAGGTGGGAAGGTAGGGAGGGGATAGGTCAGTCCAGGGAAGACGGACAGGTCAAGGAGGTGGGATGAGGTTAGTGGGTAGATGGGGGTGCGGCTTGGGGTGGGAGGAAGGGATGGGTGAGAGGAAGAACAGGTTAGGGAGGCAGAGACAGGTTGGACTGGTTTTGGGATGCAGTGGGTGGGGGGGAAGAGCTGGGCTGGTTGTGTGGTGCAGTGGGGGGAGGGGACGAACTGGGCTGGTTTAGGGATGCAGTTGGGGAAGGGGAGATTTTGAAACTGGTGAAGTCCACATTGATACCATTAGGCTGCAGGGTTCCCAAGTGGAATATGAGTTGCTGTTCCTGCAACCTTCGGGTGGCATCATTGTGGAACTGCAGGAGGCCCATGATGGACATGTCATCTAGAGAATGGGAGGGGGAGTGGAAATGGTTTGCGACTGGGAGGTGCAGTTGTTTGTTGCGAACTGAGCGGAGGTGTTCTGCAAAGCGGTCTCCAAGCCTCCGCTTGGTTTCCCCAATGTAGAGGAAGCCACACCGGGTACAGTGGATGCAGTATACCACATTGGCAGATGTGCAGGTGGATGCAGTATACCACATTGGCAGATGTGCAGGTGACCCCGCACGGCCCGTTTCTATCTCCTTCCCAAAATCGACAAACCTACCTGCCCTGGTCGACCCATCGTCTCAGCCTGCTCCTGCCCCACCGAACCCATCTCCACCTATCTGGACTCCATTTTCTCCCCTTTGGTCCTGGAACTCCCCACCTACATCCATGACACCACCCACGCCCTCCACCTCCTCCAGGACTTCCAATTCCCTGGCCCCCAACACCTCATCTTCACCATGGACGTCCAGTCCCTATACACCTGCATTCCGCATGCAGATGGCCTCAAGGCCCTCCACTTCTTCCTATCCCACATGCCCGACCAGTCCCCCTCCACCGACACCCTCATCCGCCTAGCTGAACTCGTCCTCACCCTCAACAACTTCTCTTTTGACTCCTCCCACTTCCTACAGACTAAGGGGGTGGCCATGGGCACCCGCACGGGCCCCAGCTATGCCTGCCTCTTTGTAGGTTACCTGGAACAGTCCCTCTTCCGCACCTACACAGGCCCCAAACCCCACCTCTTCCTCCGGTACATTGATGACTGTATCGGCGCCGCCTCTTGCTCCCCAGAGGAGCTCGAACAGTTCATCTACTTCACCAACACCTTCCACCCCAACCTTCAGTTCACCTGGGCCATCTCCAGCACATCCCTCACCTTCCTGGACCTCTCAGTCTCCATCTCAGGCAACCAGCTTGTCCATTTCAAGCCCACCGACTCCCACAGCTACCTAGAATACACCTCCTACCACCCACCCTCCTGCAAAAATTCCATCCCCTATTCCCAATTCCTCCGCCTCCGCCGCATCTGCTCCCACGATAAGACATTCCACTCCCGCACATCCCAGATGTCCAAGTTCTTCAAGGACCGCAGCTTTCCCCCCACAGCGATCGAGAACGCCCTTGACCGCGTCTCCCGTATTTCCCGCAACACATCCCTCTCACCCCGCCCCCGCCACAACCGCCGCAAGAGGATCCCCCTCGTTCTCACACACCACCCTACCAACCTCCGAATACAACGCATCATCCTCCGACACTTCCGCCATTTACAATCCGACCCCACCACCCAAGACATTTTTCCATCCCCACCCCTGTCTGCTTTCCGGAGAGACCACTCTCTCCGTGACTCCCTTGTTCGCTCCACACTGCCCTCCAACCCCACCACACCCGGCACCTTCCCCTGCAACCGCAGGAAATGCTACACTTGCCCCCACACCTCCTCCCTCACCCCCATCCCAGGCCCCAAGATGACTTTCCACATTAAGCAGAGGTTCACCTGCACATCTGCCAATGTGGTATACTGCATCCATTGTACCCGGTGCGGCTTCCTCTACATTGGGGAAACCAAGCGGAGGCTTGGAGACCGCTTTGCAGAACACCTCCGCTCAGTTCGCAACAAACAACTGCACCTCCCAGTCGCAAACCATTTCCACTCCCCCTCCCATTCTCTAGATGACATGTCCATCATGGGCCTCCTGCAGTTCCACAATGATGCCACCCGAAGGTTGCAGGAACAGCAACTCATATTCCACTTGGGAACCCTGCAGCCTAATGGTATCAATGTGGACTTCACCAGTTTCAAAATCTCCCCTTCCTCAACTGCATCCCTAAACCAGCCCAGTTCGTCCCCCTCCCCCCAACTGCACCACACAACCAACCCAGCTTTCCCCCCCCCGCCCCACCCACTGCATCCCAAAACCAGTCCAACCTGTCTCTGCCTCCCTAACCGGTTCTTCCTCTCACCCATCCCTTCCTCCCACCCCAAGCCGCACCCCCATCTACCTACTAACCTCATCCCACCTCCTTGACCTGTCCGTCTTCCCTGGACTGACCTATCTCCTCCCTACCTCCCCACCTATACTCTCTCTCCACCTATCTTCTTTACTCTCCGTCTTCAGTCTGCCTCCCCCTCTCTCCCTATTTATTCCAGTTCCCTCTCTGATGAAGGGTCTAGGCCCGAAACGTCAGCTTTTGTGCTCCTGAGATGCTGCTTGGCCTGCTGTGTTCATCCAGCCTCACATTTTATTATTCTAATATCAACACTGCTTAAGTGTCGTCATGTAGAGCTGGTCAATTTTTTTGAAAATCAGTAACCAGGTGGATTATACAGCACAATCTGAACATTGAAGTTCTTTCTTAACACCAGCCTATTTCTTTATACGCTGAGGTTTCTAACTACGGTAAAACAAGTGGACTTGTTCTGGAATGCAGGTAGCATTGTGACTGACATTACTGGAGTGTTCTGTGAAAATTGGCAAATAAGATTTGAATTATGAATGACAAATCTCTATCCTTTTAAAATTGCATAATTTAGTTTCACTGAAAAGAGAACTGTGATCTCAAAGACGTGATGGGCCGAAGGGCCTGTTGTCCACAATGTAGGGATTCTATTCTACTACAAGACTGAGATATGAAGGAATTTCTTCAGAGTAGTGGATGTCTGGAATTCTTTATCCGAAAGTGTTGCTTCTTCGTTGAAACTATTTCAAAACGAGATAGAATTTTGAAATATTGAGGAGTTGAAGGCTATAAGCTCTGATTTGAGGCCTGAGACAGTTCAGCCTTCTAGAAGGGTGGAGGCGGCTTCAGTGGGTAAATGATCTACTCCTGCTCCTATTTCTTATATTCTTACTTCAAAGGGATCAACAATTTAAGGTTACTCTTGCTGTGCAGCTCACTTGTAATTGCTTGGACACTACATGTTATCATATACAGTTATCTGCCTTCTGAAAGCTGAAAGAATTTGTCCGTGTATTATATCTTTTCTGAATTAAAACAAAATATGTTGCGAGAGGGTGGAATATTGAAGGTACTTTGATCTTTTGATTTTAATTTCTTTCCCCTCAGAGGACCTGTGGAACTGTTTGGAACAAGCTAGTGGAAAGCCTATTAATGCTGTGATGAGTTCATGGACAAAACAAATGGGATTTCCCCTTATTTATGTTGAAGAAAAACAGGTGTGTTGCTAGTCCAGTCATATAATGTTATGATCCTGAATTATGTTACTTCTGAGCATGTCAGATTCCAGAACTAACGTAGGCTCCATAGATCATCTTTTACAATTTAATATGGCAGTCATTTACTGACACATCACACAATGCTGCACATTTGATATTAACAATAAATTAGAAATGTATTACAGAAAATAAATAAAAAGAATGTAAACCAAACAGTCTAAATGTTTAAAAAGTTGAAAAAATGTTAAATACGCAGCAAGACAATACCCTATATGTGCCCCACACCACTTACAATTACTCAGAAACCAGATAGATTCCCTTCATTCCAGACCTGTTAGTTTGACTTTGCTGCTGCTTCTCCATTCCAGTTCTGTGAGCTGTGAGGCCTTTTCCTTTGACCAATGTTACAACTGAGACCTTCGACTTTCTCAACCTTTTTAAAAATAAAGTAAGGTTCCAGTCAAATACTCCTGGTCTGCAAGTTTCACAAACTACTTTTTCACTCAGTAACTTATTTCCTTAACTGCTCTGACCATTCTCCATTTTCTAGGTGAGACTTTACTTGCATCTGACTTCAGTGAGGCCGTTTTGAAACCAAATCTTTTCAACTAAGTTAATGAAGACTTTTAATCATCCTAAATTCTGCTAAGGCTAATGGCTTGAAGTTTTCCCTCTGCGGCCATAAAACACGCAATATAAACATCCACTAACAGTCCAGTAACCACATACTGATTTAAAATCACGGTTCTGGAATGACTGACACTGTTAATTTCTAAACCTCTTCATTAAAAATAGACCAATATCATATGCCACTGATTTAAAACCCAAATTCTGAAAAAAAGAGCATTAATACAGATAAATCTCTCACCTTTCATCACAAATACCTGAAGTATAAGGCAAAGTTTAAATAGACTCTCAGAATCATAAACATTTACAGCACAGAAGAAAGTCAGACCCCCTATCCTGCTGGTTCGGGATGTTTAACAGAATTTCATTCAAAAATATTTTAAACCATTTCAATTAATTGAGTTCCCGCAATGGTTTACGTTTTTTGTGTTCTAAGTCTTGGTGTTGCTCTTTGTCTTTCTCACTGCTCCCTCTACCCCTCTGTCCCTTCTCTCTCTCACATGGCACAATATAGTTAGCTTTACTGAGTTTCCATTGAAGTGTGTTGCATGAGCTAGAGCTCCTAATCTTGTTTACTCCTACAAATTCTGCTCAAAGAATGTATGTATAGCTGCTGGATGAAGTCATTTATTTTATCTATGATAGCTCTCTGTTTACCCCATTGCTGGCCTGAGAATGAAATACATAGGAACAAAACTGCGAAAGGGAAAAGTAATAGAAATATCTTTTCTCCAGCTGCAACCTGTCCACTGTTGGTAATGCTGGAACCCTTTTATTATCAGACACATTGTCATAATGCAACATGGTTAGACAGTACTGTGCAGTCAGATAGTTCCCATCAATTGATAAATAATGATGATGTGCTCAACTACATTCTGTTATCATTACTTTGGTAATGTGGTGCTGTTGTACAATGAAGTAACCTTTGAAAAGAAGACTTTGTCTGAGCTTCATGCTGTCAGCCCTGTAAGTACCAATTTATATATGTTTTTCAGCAAGGGGACAACCGAATATTGAAAATTTCCCAGAAGAAATTCTGTGCCAGTGGGCCATTTACTGGTAAGTGTAAACTAAATAACTGATGTTGCGTTATATTTTAGCCCTGAGAGTACTGAATAATCCCTGTAAACTTTTAGAATATTATCTGTCCTCTTCATGAAGCTTCTACAAAGGTTGATTGTTGAGTTTTATTGAATATTGCAAAGCAGATTTACTCATCCTCCTGTGATCTTCGAAGGTTGCACTTGCAAAATTGGTTTTATACGTCTAAAGCAGATATTGCTTAAAGTAAAATAGTTTAACATTTTTGGTAATTATATGCTTAAGATGTTAGATCATCATCCCAGCATCTAGAAGTCTTGGCAAGAGTGTAACATCTGCTAATTTTTAATCCCTCTACCCAAACAAAAGCCAGCCTCCTACTACCCTGCCCCTTTATGGCCTTTTAGTGCCCATCTCCTATCCCCTGCTGAAAACATATGATTTAGTGTTAGCAGCTACATTTGTACAGGTTTGCATTTCACACAGTAGCTATCCATGTGATGTGAAACTCAAAACCTCACTTCAACAAGATTTTAATATTGAAGTATGGTTTTCTGCCAGATCCTAACAAGACTCAAAATATTAAAGCAACAACATTTTCAGTCAATTGTGCCACCTTTTCTTTAAATGCACCATTTACAAAGCATCTTCCAAAAATTTGAAATTTTTATAATTCTCTGTTTTTGGACGTTTTTTATTTTTGAGTGTTGAAATATACCTCAATGTTAAAGCACCGACTTAGACCCAAACTCAGGTTTGTAACCAAGCTTTTGGCAAAGTGTGCATATCACAGGAGAGACGGAGGCTGTTTGGAAGGGCATCAATTGATGGGAGAGGTCATACAAAATTGGGGGCAGAAACCAGTAAATGGGGAACTTGGGAGGAGCACAATAATTGCGTAAGATTACTAGTAGTGGATGAATGGTGGAGGGTGCCAACAAATCGGGGAATTAAAAGAGAACCACAAAAGTGACCAACAGATGGGCTCTTTTCTCCAGTAAAGGCAGATGACTTGGATCAGTAAAATTTTGAAGAGCTCCAATGAGATGTAGAGGAGATGTTTCCACTTGTGGGTGAGGGGGAAGATTAATGCTGTAAGAATTCTGAAGGATTTTCTTTACCCAGAAAGTGGTGGTAAATAAAACAGCCTGCCACATGAAGTGGTTGAGATGGGTGACCAAATGCTTAGTCAGTGGGTAGGTTTTAATGTTGGTCTAAGGGGAAAAAAAACCAGAGAACAATTTGGAAAAGAAGTTTGGTTGAAGTACCCAAACTGATGAAGGCATAACTGCCAATAGAAAAGGAGCTAGGGCATGTGCTGGTTGCCAGAGATGGAAGAATAGTTTTCTCAAAGGTTTGAATGCCTCGAGGAGCTAACAGATACAGATAGGGAAGAGACCATGGAGATTTGAATGTGGGAATGAGAATTTGTAAGTTCTATCAATGGACCAGGAGCCATTGTGGGATTGGTAAATAGGTCTTGATATGAGTTGGAATACAGTCAGCAGACTTCAGGTGAACTCAAGTCTGTGAAGGGTGGGCAATGGCTAGAAGAGAAATTGGATTAGTTGAGCCTGGAGTCGACAAAAAGTGTAAAAGGATTAGAGTGGCTGTTGGGAGTATTAATAATTGAGTGGGATTCGATATTCAGTTCAAAATCGGGTAGGTCACCTACATTTGAATGATCTGTTCAGAAACAGCAACAGTGACTGAGGCAATTGGTGATTTAGGAGTGGAATTTAGTGAAGTGAAGCTCATGGCTTCAGTCTCTTCTGTTAAATTGAAGGAAATTTTCCGAGCTGGGTGTTGCATGAGCAGTGTTTACAATACTGAGGCAGTGGAGGGATCAGCAGAGAGTGCAGTGAGGTAAAGTTGGGTGCCATTGGTATCCAAGTGGAAAGTCATGTTTCAGGTGATGTTGCTCAGGACTGCATTTAAATGAAAAATAGAAAATGGGATCAAGGATGGGGGCTTCCAGTGTAGGAATGGGAAGAGAAACCATCTTAAGAAATAAAAAAATGAAATTGCTGGGAAAACTCAGCAAGTCCGGGAACATCTGTGAAGAGAACGCAGGTTCCTTGTTTCAGGTCTAGTGAACCTTCTTCGGAGATTCTTTGACTACATAAAGATCAGTTGGAGTATAACCAAATAAAATGAGTCTCACTCAGCTGGACCACAGGGGAAACACCTTGGACAAATTTGTGCAGTCATCCATACCTCATTACTGGCCTGTGCTAAGTTAGATGATCTCTGCTGAAATAGTAATAGGGAACTGCAGTTGACTGTATTGTCCTCAAGTAAAGAAGGGGGGCTAGGAACATTTCTGTCTGTAATCGCTGCCTATTGTTCAATATGGGTGAACACTATTTGCCTCTGTTTTGATTCCTTCAGTGGTCAGATTCTTTGCCAGGTGTCCATGTTTGAATTATGGATACCTATGGGGTGAGGAGCTAGTTGTCAACCAAAACCTGTGAATTATCTTGCAACATGATTCAGTTTCCAGGAAAATCAGAAAATTGGGAGGGGTGAAATGAATGTGGCTAGTTATTATTTGTCGTATTTATCAGTAAGATTCTTTTTCCAAAATTGCCAAGTATCAGAAAATAAACATTTCACCAAGTTTCACTCATGTAGGTGAGTTATTTTGGCTGTGAACTGATTTAAATGGCAAACAGTCACCTTTGAACATTGTACTTCAGAGATGAGTCCATTTGTGCTGAGCCATTTTACTATACACGATCAACATTGTTTAATTTGCAGTCAAACAAATGAGTTTTTTAAAATTAACTCCTGTGTTTAATGTTGCTCCTGACTGAGCTAGTAAGCAGGTGATCTACTTAATAGCACATTGTCAATCATTCTTGAAACAGGAGACATGAATTATGGTACTGGCACCACACAGCACAGATCGGGATTGATGAAGAATATGCATGCCTCAATGTCTTTTAAACGCTTAGCAGTGAACAAAAGCTCTTAAAAGTATTATGAGTTGACTGTTGTGGTGGAACATCCCAAGATGAATCCTATGAAGGATTTTTCTTAAAAAGTATCATTCTTAATTCAAAATCATTAGTTGTGTAGCTGGTTTTACTTTGATTCAATTTGATTGTAATTGCAAGTCCCTGTCTAGCTAGTAAAGTATTGTAGCAGATTCAGTCAGTGTTTTTTCAATGGCATCCCTTTGTGCTGTTCTCCTGTCCTTCAAAACTTAGCAGACTTTTCAAAAAAAATGCTGGGAATCAGCAGCAATCCAACCATGCAGGCAACTGCTCCCAGTCTCTTCGCTTTGATTCCTTCCATTGAGAAAGATACATTTTAAAAGAAAGGTAAAACATTCATGACTAAGGAAGTTTGAGATGATAAATTGAGAGAGAAGGGTTTCAGTATTATACGGATTAATTGAAGGCTAAACAATTCGTGAAATATTTAAAAATGTGACTTTAAAAGGGGAAGGAAATATATTGAATAAAGTAGCAAGAAATGTAAAATTTCACAAAGTATACAAGGAGGAAGAGAGTACCAAAAGTTAATTTTGACCCCTTAGGATTTTGGACTGTGAATTAATTACAGACTATTAAGAGATTAGAGATTTTGATTAAGTGCTTGCATCTCAAATAAACTGTTTCAGAATAAGGGTATCCATGTAAATGGAACTAATAAGTAATTTCTCGTGTGGGTCCTTAATCTTGAAGTTCTCTACCTCAGTTGTGGAAGCTGAATCATGAAAGACAGATTCTTCAGATTATCAGAACTGCAGGCAGTTAAAGGTTTTGGGGAACAGGCAGTAAAGTGGAGTTAAGATCTTGGCTGGTCTGATCTTGACCTCAGGTGTCACAGGCTGAAGCGGCTGAATGGCCTACTCCTATCTGTTTTGATCTTGTGTTTATAAGAGCTAGTCACCCTCATAATCTTTCAGTTGGGTAACCTGTTGTGGATATTGAGCGCTTTGCTGTTTTATTTACAAGTTCATTAGATGCAGGTGATTTACTTTTATCTGAAACTGTTAAATTAACCACTTACTGCATGTAAAATTTCTGAATCATTGTTATTGATTATGAAACCATAATTGTTAAAAAGTCCTATCTTGCTCAAATCGCAATTTTCTTGTACCAATAAAATATTATCTGAGGACTACCTTTACGAACCTATGTGGTGGCTTTGGCATAACCAATGGAATGGGTATTACCGTCTCCCCTTTGTTATGGTTGGAGTGAGTCATAGAGCTGGTGGAGGAATTAGGAGCCCCCATTTTGGGGGCTAACCTTATTGATGACATCATTTAGTAAGTTATCCTGGTTTTTAAAAACTATTAATGATCCAGTTCAAATAGACCAAATTAATTCCATAAAAGAACTATTAAAACTGAATTTGGAGAAAGGGGAGTAAGGCTGTAAGAAAGGAATAAAGTGGTTGATTGAAGTTTTGATTTTCAATCTCTGAAATTTTGACATCATTTTGATCTTTTTGAAAATATTGAAAGGATTGGAAGCATTTTTATCATGCAATTATACTCATCTGTTGTAAATTGGAGAGTGGACCCTAGCAAGATGACCTCTAAAGATTTGTTTAAAATCCATGTTTATTTTATTTCATTAATGTCTTTCTCTTCCGACTGATGGTGGAGTAGACCTCGAAGGGGCACAACTGGTGTCAAGTACTGCACTCAAGTGCTCCTCCTTTGAGCTTCATTCCATGAAGGACTTAATGGCCTGATACATACGTGACAGCATTTCATTTGACGGTGATCAAGATTGTAAAAGTTTTGACCAATTTTCCCCTGCCCAATTCCCTGGAGCTACAAGATCAAATCCTAGCATACCTTTTAGTCTTCCTGCTGCATTAAGAAATACATCTGACCCATTGATCAAATTTAGATCTTCCTGTTGAGTAGGAATCCTGTGCCACAACAGTCAATGTATCTACTCTCAAAGCTGTCGAGGAACTTGATTTTATTTCTTTTAAGTAACATACATTCTGTTCCTACTTCTGTCCATTGAGGGAAAATGGAGTCAATCTTCTCAGGGCTCTACTACTTAAATCCATTCATGTATAAGTACACCTCTCCTATGTTTCCCAGGTAGTGACTGTCCTCACTGGATGGTCCCTATTAGTATCTGCACCAGTGAAGATGTAAGCTGTGATAGTATGAAGGTGTTACTGGACCAGCCAGAGATGACTATCACTGTGAAGAATGTGAAACCGGACCAATGGATAAAGGTAGGTCACCAGAGAGCTTCACAAGTAGATTAGGCTGTGTATTCTTTCTATCTTACAGTTAAATAAACTTTTGATCTACCCTTTTGGGTCCTTGCAAAATGGTGAACAGGCAATCTGCCCTGAGGCCTCTTCCATCATTGCTCTTTAGTTTGTTTTAAGGTGCATAATGAAAATGAAATGACTAACTTAAATGCCTGTTTCCAATCCCTTGAGGTCTAGGTGCTTTATTTGAAGGGATTTTGATACAGTCCAGAATTCTTTTTCTAGCTCCAGTTCTTTGGTGTAATGCTTTGGAGCCCCAGTGTGCTGCTGTTTGGAGCTCATAACTCCAATTGTCAGGAAACTGTCAGTTTGATCTTGTACTTCTGATGATTTGACTGGAGACCTGGCATAACTATGGTCTAGTGTCACCTGGCAAAAGGAAAGAAATTCCATTCAAAAAGAGGAACTTGCAGCAATCCATTCTTTCCTTCTACCATTTTTATTAAAAAGAGAACAAGTACAATTGACACAACTGGGATTCAGATTCTGGCCTCTTGAGGTGAGATTTCACCTTCATTTGTTCTAAGTTATTTTCCTGACGGAAATCATAGTGCAGGATTGAAATTTGCCCAATGGTACATCAGTCCTACGTGTACAGTTCTTCTAGATTGCTCTTCAATGTCCTCTGCTGTAGAAGAGTTGAGAAAGAAGTAAAAACACAAGTTAAAATTGTAGTCATCTTAAAACAAAGAAAATGCGAGACTTATGGAGCAAGGAAATCAACATATGTAAAGAGAAACGGTTGTGTGAAATTTTCAGTTGAGTTTTAATCATTATTTTCTCTTTACAGATGTTGACATGGTATGTCCAGCATTTGTTTGCGCTTAATCACAGTATGAAAATATTTTTCTTTAAGTCTCCTGCATTACAAGGTTCTATTGTTACTTGAGCTATTTAAGGAGCAATGGGTGCAAAGACTACCTGGTCTTTACAAGGCACAGCACAGATAAAGGTTATTTTGTTTATTCTCAAACTTTGTCTTGTGGAATCTCTTAAAATTTCACCAGCATTTAAATAGTTGATTGTAGAACCCATCTTCTTGGGTATCAACCACGTGTGTACAATTTCTTTGCTAGAAAGACACACATCCCTTTAGACTATGGAAGATTAGGTGAACATAATGAGTAAGAAATTGTGCTGCCAGAAGAGTCGTTTGACACTGCTTAAATTGGACATTCAGTACGGACAGTATGCAGTATTTGATTGTGAACGTCCTGAATATTGCTTATTTTAGAATGTGTAGTCCAGTAATTACCCTTCACATTTGCTAAACAGTTATTGTACTTGCATTCTTATTTCAGCTTTGTAGTTTGTTTCCTTTGCTACATTTTAAATTTATCCTGTAAAATTGTAAGGCCCGTTAATCTAGAATATACATCTTGGCCTTTCAGAACATTTGCATGTCTCTTTTTGTACATCTGCATCCATCTCTTTCTGTGTCTATGTTGTGTCTTTCATTCTATGTTGCTATGACATCCTGCCCCTCTCGAACCTTGATACTCTTGTCTATCCTCCTCCCTTTTTCCCTCCCTATTTTACCCATGCATCCTCTCCCCTTCTTTTCAGCCCTCCCGGTCCTCTGAAGCTGTTCATTCACACTCATGTATTTTCTCTCTTTCACACCCTGTTCTCACTTTCTTTTCCAACCTGTATGTTCACTTTATTTAATGTTTCTCCACTAATATTTTTATTTTCTTGGTGTGTCATCTTTGCCTCTCCCTGTCTTCATATTTCACTCCTCCACTCTGTCTCCATTGCACCCATTCTCCATCTGTTGCATTTGAGAACACAATGCTTAAGTTCTTAAAAACAGTAAATAAGTAGGTGGTACTCTGTCCTGTAAATTTCATCAACTAACTTTCCACCTACTGCCAAATAGACTTTCAAAAAATATATTGTATAGCTTAAGCACAGTGCATATCCGAAGACCTTTTTATGTAAACGTATTTAAAGCTAGTTTGCTTCATGTGTTTGTTGACAGCCATAATATGTTATTTATTTGGATGAAATTTGGTGAAATGTCAAATAGACTTATTAATCTTCTCCTTCAAGGGAAGGAGTGCAGTTGGGACCTTAGGTATTTGTTGGAATCTTAATTGTTTGTTAAAATGAAGCAGAGTCGTCATTAACTTATTTATCTTGGGATCAGACACTGGTCTGTTGCGATACTTAATAATTTAGCTATTGCTAATGCAGAGAAATAAGTTTAAAAACCACATGTATGAAGAGACTGTTGGTTAATATCCATTCTAATCATAAATTTAGCTTTAAACATATTGTGAGATCACCTATCTTCCCACTGCTGTTTGCAAAAATCTGGCAACAATCTAAAGTCCCATTTTATGGTGCACTGATCCATAAAAGCGACAGCAGCAAGCAGTTATATTTATACTTCTGAGCTGCTTTGTGTTTGCACATGAGGGTTGGACCCAAATGTACAAATCCTCTCAAACCAAAACCTTCTATTGGCTATGCAGTACCCTCAGGTGTTCAGTTCCAGCTGATTAATCTGGCTTCCAGCATCGGCTCTTGCAAACTCATGGCCTTACTTTTGCTTGATGATAAAACGCCTAACTTAGCTTACCTTTGTCGAGCTAGACTGTAATCCAGGACAACAATTTACTCCTTGTTTGTATTATTCAGTGTGGCACTTCAATTTATGGCTGTTTTTACTCAAGTAATATATATTTGGCACTGTTATGCGATCTGATAAATCTAGAATAATCATTTGTAAAATGTGAAAGGAATCTCTTGTACAAGAAGCATAGTGTGTACGATTGAGGTGTTCATGATCCCCACATATTTTTACCCTCTAGCTCAGAGGGGAAACTGAGGTAGGTCCAGGGCACTTGGTTTGTGTTGCTTGGTTTCCAAAATGGTTGCTGCACTACTTCATATTTACAGATGAATCTGAATATTTTGTATCCTGACCAATGCACAAACCCATCCATTAGTTGTTGTTGATAAACTAAATCTGATATTTTATTACTATGTACGTATAAACTGAGACAATGAAAAGAACAGTGGATTAAAAGATACGACTGCTTTCATAGTTTTGATCTTGATGGCTATCTCATCTATAAATCTGGTCATTCCAAGACCCCTCTAATGAGTGGGGATGCAACTGTTGCAGAACTCAAACTGCCTTTGTAATAGAAGATAACACGTTGTGAAGCTGGATGAACACAGGCCAAGCAGCATCAGAGGAGAAGGAAAGTTTGACGTTTCGGATCGTGACCCTTCATCCAGCTTCACAGTATTATCTCAGATTCTCCAGCATTGGCAGTTTCTACTATCTCTGCCTTTTGTAATAGATTTTTCTTCAAGATTTGATGCAGACAAGCTTTTGAAACTAGTATTAGGGTCAGGATCCATCCTGCCCCATTCGTACTGGATTTAGTGAGTCAAAAAAAAGTTTTTGTTTTTCTCCTCCTTTTTACACAAAGAAATCATTCCTCTTTCTTATTAGGATTTGAGTAATCATCATCATACTATAGCTGAATGCTAGTGGATGAGCACCTACTTGAGGCCAGTATCATTAAATCTGAGAGTCTGAAACTGGAATAATATGGTATGATCCATAATCTATACAATAATCTGAACTGAAGTCTACTGTTACGTTCATTCATTCCCCACAGTTTCCAAACTGAGCAAAGCCTCTTTCTCTCACAGCCCCTTTGAAGTCAATTGATGGGACATCAAGTTTGAGAGATGCTGCTCTTACATTGACATTTTCAGAACGCCTGAACTAACTTAGCTGTTTCATTCTAAACTTTTAATGATTTGATTGGATTGACATTATCCGAATGTTGCATACAATCACTAGGCATCATCTATACTGGTCCCTGATGATCATATATAAATTTATCTGATGAAATACGCTGCCGACTTCAAAATGGATATTCTGGACTACTGAATAGATGTACATTAGGATCTTGATACAAATGTGCATGAATCATGTTTCTGTGGTTTTTGTGTTTTAAAACTTTAGTTGAACCCAGGAGCGGTGGGATTCTGCCGCATTCAGTACAGTCCAACAATGCTTGAGAGTTTACTGCCGAGTATCCGGAACCTTACACTCCCTCCTGTAGACCGGCTAGGGCTTCAGAATGACTTGTTTTCACTGGTAAGTGGGAAATGAGATGGAAAATCTCCACCTTCGAGTACGTTGTTCATGTTACTGAAGATGTGTGTGAATCTGAGCTACAGGAGATTTGTGAAGCATCATAATTCTTGCAGAAACCTCAAAATTCAATCTACTTCTGAAAAAGTTGAACAAGTACAGATTTGTTCTAAATATCCACTTGGTTCAGATTCTTTACACAGAAGAATAGTTGGGAGTAAGTCACAACTTCAAATGGTATTTAAGTAAACTGAAGTTATTTGAGTACTCCAGGTGCTATGAATGGATAATTTGATTCACATTACTCCATAGTGATAATTTGACCCTGCGTGGCTTTCTGTAGATTGTTGTTCAAGTTCAACAATCAGGTTAATCATGATGGTCTGTCTATGATTTGAAATTTTCAGTGGAAACGGAAATTGCATCACTTTAATGGGTGGCAGCCTCTGTGATGGTATTTTGTGTGTCGTGGCCGTTTGCCAAGCTACTGCTGACATAGGGGTCAAGAAGCTCAGTAGCCTCAGCCACACCATCACCAGCTGTGACTGCAGCACCCGTAAGTGTCTTTTGTAATGCAGAAGACCCAAATGATCAAGTGTTGTAGGGTGAAGGGGATCAGGCAGTAATTGTACTGCAGTAGGGCTTATCTGGGGAAGCCATCACTTCTTAACTGACCAGTTCTGGATTTCCCACCATTGGCAACATTCATGGCAGAAGGGGGATGTGGAGATCCCCTCTTGATGTATTTCCTGCTACATTGCCAACTCTCCTGCCAACAGGTTGGAAAGATTCCATTCCGTATCATTGAGTAATAATGTCTACAGTGCAGGATTACTAATTGAGCTGCTAGCGTTAGGAATTTAGCATGTTACAAAAAAATTTTAACCTATGAATAAAGGTTGATTCTAACCACCACCATTTCAAAGTATAATTTGTTCACAGTTTTTGCGCTGTTTGTTTATACATTGTAAGACATGAGGTCACTCTAGTCTTAATGCTCCTCTCAGGCTCCTTAGAACCAGCAGATGTAATCCCAAGATGAGGGCAGGCCATTGTAAGATTGAGTGAAGAAATTGCTGATGCAAGGAGTAGTTTATCTTTGGAATTCTAAACCCAAGAACTATGGAAGCTCAATTATTGTCGCAACTCAGAAATCAGTAGGTTTCTGGAGACCAGTATCATGGAATATGGAGATAGTGTAGGAAATGGCATTGAGGACATGATCAGCCATGATCTAGAATGGTGCAGCCGGCTTGATGGTCTGTCTGACCCCTTTTTCCTGTGTGCAAGATGTATTTTGTTTGCAAATCATATTTAAAATATTTGTAATATTTTTAGTCTTAAAACACTTGGTGTAACTTTTTGAACTACTTGAAATATGGGGATTGGGTGGGAAGAGTAGACTGAAGTGATTCAACTATAATCTTAAACATCAGAACAGGCTCAAAGTGTAAACTGGTCTACACTGTTTCTTAAATTCATACAATTTAAAATAAAAGACATGGACCAACAATCATTCAATACTTACATGCTTAAACCCTGATATAAATGTTGTTTGATAATGGATCACAATAACTGTATCACTAAACTTGATGCTGAGAATCTAAAAGAAAATGATTCTGTGTTGAGAAAGTTATACGTATTTTATTTTTCCTTTCGGATATCCAAATTAAGCATTTATTCACTGAGTACTATTTCAAGGTCCAGCTCGTAAGGCAATTTCTACTGAAGAAACTTTGGGATTCCAACTCCACTTTACCAAATTTGTGGGAAGATATAGGACTTATGATTATAAACATAAATACAGATTATGCAGCCCCCCATCACATTTGATTGTCTTTTCATTTTGCTTTCATTGCCCTGCCTGAGTATTTTGAGATGTTAATCGGACTTGTGGGAAGTAGCATTCCTGTCACCTGTCCTGAACTTATTCTTTTTAGCCAGACTTCTACATATTTCTTCTTATCATGCAGATATAGTCCAACAGGTATTGGAGATAAGTTTTCTTTCCACTTAATTCATGTCTGTTCAGTGTTGAAGCATGCAAGTTGTGCAAACAAATTTTTATAACAGACACTGTAATTGCCTTTATGGCATTTCTCTTTAACAGTTCAAAAGCTTTAACGTTTCTTGTTCTTTTACCACTGCTGAATGAATTATTCAAGATCCACCCCAAACAAAGCATTATGCAATATCACTGTGATGACCTCAGATTTAATCTGACAGTCTAATTGATAATTCTGTTTGATTTGCTAACAACTATTCCACAAGCACCAAACAGCTGTCAAATCTTTTAACATTTCTCCACCCCTGTAATTAAGTTGATCCAACTGACAGCACAGTGGCCAAATATGCATCTCATGTAGGAATGATGGGAAGATGAATTAGAACACAATATATTCACCCTTGCGATCTGGGAATGAAGTTATCTTGGACCAATAACATTAAAGTTTCTCTTCCATTGACTATAATGATCCCACACAGTTGTGTGTAATGTCGTGACACGCTAGTGGAAAGAGATATTTTTCTGATGTAGCTCTGCTACCCTTCCCCAACCACGCCATGCGCCCCCCACCACCACCACCCTTTTTCTGGTCCAGCTTCATGACATTACCTTGTTTGGGTGTAAAGCTTATCCACGATATCATAACTGATATTACTGGCAATTGCTTTGCTTTGTTTTCTACCCCTAAACAATGACCTTCAGAATCACCCAGGAATATATCCTTGGGCTTCGTCCACCTTCAGTTGCGTCGTGTCATTTGGCAATATCACATGGAATCATTGGGTTAGTTTCCAACTGTTCGGTGATCTCTCACTCTAAGTTGCCACATTCTTTGATCCTGTGTTATCAAACTGCTTATTCAGTATTTTCCTGTTTCCTTGAGCTAATGGGGCGATCGAAATGATTGCTCGAAGCCTCTAACACACATTCCATCTTCATTACAGCAACATTACCCCTGCCTTGCCCACTGTCTGGGAGTGGAACTATGGTGACATTTGACCCTAAACTAAGTTTAGTTGATCATCCTCTCCCAATAAAGTGTCTGCTTACATCTACATTTCTAACACCTACCTTATTCATTCTTCACACTCTAACTGCTGCTGAAGCCCTCGGAGGCAGCTGTCATTTTCACTGCACCCCTAGACTGACTCAGTTTTGTTTCTGTAAACTTTGAGCCATTTAAAACTTTGCTTTACCAGGTTCTGATTATCCATTAATGCTATCCAAGCTGATCTGTGTTGCTTCGAACTTAAAATTTTGATTTACTAAATTTGAATCCCTTCACCAGATTTGCTTCCTTTCACTGAACGTCTTTCTTTCATACAAACATCCTTCACCCGCTCTGCACTATTCATACACTCCTTCAGAACAACCTCCCCGGAGCCATTTTCTCCAATACTCGGCTTTGGCTTCAGTCTCACTTCCTGGATTTTGGAATTTTTCTCTCCAAATCCTTGTACCTCCCTTTTAAATCTATGATTTATGTCCTCTCTGCTTCATGTTGATTTTTGCTACCATGAGGGGTCGAAGCATTTTGCATTCGGGACTTAACATACTGTCCTCTATCTAATTGTAAGATGGCATGACCAGGGTTCAGTTAGCTATCTTGTATTATCAAAAGGCTTATTCAGTATTAAATGAGTTGCAGTTTCCTTCAGCTGAGCATTGGGAAAATCACTTTCACACATGCACCTGTCTAGTCGTCCACTCAGTGGGTTGTGAACACGTGAGAAAAGCAAAATCGCATATGAATCATTAAAAACTGTTTCACTTTACAAAAGCAAGTGGAAGTATAGATTAAAAGTTGTCATTTAAGTCACAATAACAAAACAAAGTTGCTGGAAAAACTCAACGGGTCTGGCAGCATCTTGAAGAAAAAAATCAGAGTTAACGTTTTTGGGTCCTGTGACCCATCCTCAGAACAGAGTTTCTGCCCCTCTTCCTCGGAACAGAGTTCTGAGGAAGGGTCTCTGGATGCGGAACATTAACTCTACAGACTTGATGGGCTGAATGGCCTGCGTCCATTCTGTAGGGACTCTGTGATTTCATAATTAATTTGCTAACTTAGTCTAGAGAAATAGCCAAAAAATCTCAATGTCAGCCCCTTCTTAAAACCTACTTCAGCCTTGCTTTGGGCCATTCTCATCACAACTTTTTTGATTTGTGATCGCTGTCTCCCCTCCCTTTCAGTGAAGCGTAGAATCCTTTTGAGACATTTTCAAACTTAAAAAGTTTATTCATATAAAAGTTTAACTTGAGATATAATTTTGAAACTGACTGAAAGCCATCAGATTATGCACAACATTCAGATACATGGTTCCTTGAAAGTGGCATCACAAGTAGACAAGGTGGTAGAGGTGTCTAGTATGCTTGTCTTCAATGATCAGAGCGTTGAGTATAGGAGTTGGGACTTTGTGTTGCAGCTGTATATGACGTTGGTCAGGCCACTTTTGAAGGCCTGTGTACAGTTCTGGTCGCCCTGCTATAGAAAGGATATTGTTGACTTGGAAAGGGTATTTAAAAGATTTACAAGAATATTACAAAAGACTGGGGGGTTTGAGTTATAAGGAGAGGCTGGATAGGCTGGAACTTTTTAAACTGGAGCCTAGGAGATTGAGGGATGGTCTTGTCAAGGTTTATAAAATAATGAGGGGTATAAATAAGGTGAATGGCAGAAGACCTTTTCCTTGGGTAGAGGAGTTCAAAAACTAGATGGCATCATTTTAAGATGAGAGGGGGAAGATTTAAAAAGGACTCTGAGGCGCACCTTTCTCATAGAGGGTGGTTTATGTGTAGAGTGAACCGGTATTGGTGGAATTGGTAGATGCCAGTACAGGTAGAACGTTTAAAAGACATTTGGACAGGTACTTGAATAGAAAGTTTGAGGGATATGGGCCAAATGCAGTCAAATGGCACTTAAGTTAATTTGGGAAATCTGGTCAGTATATACGAATTGGAATGAAGGGTCTGTTTCTGTGCTGCATGACTGAGTAGAAGAGTCCCTACTGAGTATTAAAGTATTTTAAATGTTTAGGTCAGCACCCACTGCTGTAAAGAATATATCCCCTTTGTCAGCCTTTCCTTGCTACCTGCGGATACGGTGAATCTGTATATTTGGCATTTGTGTTGATTGTGTGGAACAACCTTCTAGTTTAAAATCCAGAAGGATGTTGTTATTCGAAGACTTTGGCATACTTGAATCATATGATTATTTCACTTATTTAAAAGATGTTTTAAATTGCTGTCTTGTGACAAGCGTACTGATGAGTTGTTTGTGAGACAATCGGGAAGTTAACCAAGTAGCCACTCTGGCTTGTTTCCAAATGAATGTTGCAGTGTTCAAAATCTGAAAGTGAAGCAAATTTGTGTAAATGGGTACCAATGGGTAGACTACAGTGCAAAGACATGAGATAACATGTTCATGGTCGTCCTGGTGACAAAGCACTTTGACTTGCTGCTCTGCAAGAGACAGTCCTTGCAATTTTACCACCCACGGAGTTTGAGCTGTTTTTAAGGAGGCATAAGCTTAGGGAAGAGGATAAAATTTATACTCCCAGAAAAAAGCAACAATATTTCAGGAAAAAAATCTTCCTATCATTTGTATTTGAAACAACAATATTGTTGAAATTTTGTCTGTAAGAATTTGACATATAAAGTTTAAAGTTACTGAATGATCTTCAGTGGTGAAGTGTTTTGGGATATCCTTAGGGTATAAAATGTACAGTATGAATATTCTGTTGCAACACAGTGAGAAGGAATGTAAGATTAAAGTGCTGGGCAAACTGAGTAGGTCTCGAACATCTGTGGAGAGAGAAGCAGAGATGATGTCTCGAATCCAAAAAGGTTTTATGTTGTGGGACTCATGACTTGAATTTACTTCAAATCCATATTGTGAACACTACAACATCCATTTGGAGAAGTGCTAGCAGAAGGAAAGAAGGAAGTTAATTTACTTGAAGTTTGTCTTTCAGAATCAAGTGGGGGATATTTGGTATATAGTCTGGCAGTAAGGCATGCACAAATGATGGACAAATACAGGTCTTTATCAAACCTGTGCTTGTAAGAGAGTGGTGTACATATGATCTTGCAACTTGGCACACTGGGTCTGATCTATATACATGAATGAGTTCAGAGTGAGTTAAAATCCTACTGATTGTGTTGAAAATATTTTCAATGGCATCTTTCCTCGCATTGTAAAAGAAATTTCCAAAAGCGATAGTTGGTGCAGCTGTAATGTGCGGAACTCTGACAAGTTCAAACTTATCCATTAGAAAGCAGATAAGCGCCATCAAGGCACACTTGATTGGCATGAAATGCATTTAAGTTTTCTAACAGCTTTGGTAAAACTAGAAGTCAAGTAGTGGAATGGCAGTTTTAAACCTATATTTACTTAATTGACTTTTATGAGACAGCTAGTTTCACTAATTAGCCTGCCTCAGTCAGGATGTACATTCAAAAGAAGAGTGGATTCACTAGTGCAGGAAAATGGTGACTTGGCTGGATGTGCAGATTTTGGAATGATAATTTTTCAACAGAAAATGACTCCAATTCTGAGTCTTTTCAATGTTTTCTTGAAGCACTTTTGAGTAACCCAAATGTGCATTGGATTAAATAAATTTAGTTTGCCAATTTGACATTTTCCAAAATAGAAAATAAGTCTGAGATTTGTCGTTACTCTGAAGTATCATTACAACTTCGATATATTAACCCAAATGGATAATCCAGTATTATATTAGAATGTCAGTAATGCTAACTTTAGCTCAAAACTGAACTGGTTTTTGATGTTAAAGGTGTTGTATAATTGCAAGTTGTTATACTGTTATTCACTACATGGATGCAAATTCTCATTAACAAAACGAATTTGAGATTCACTAAAGTTCCATTATTCGTTTATCCTCGACTTACTAAACCCCAACTGACAATATAAGCATCAGAGCTTTTCATTAGTTAGTTAGAGCCAGGGAATCTGCTGGCATTGGTCATTTTGGAAATAGCTAATTATACTATGGTTGGATTTTAATTATTACCGAAGTGATTATATTCTAATGGTACTTCATTTGGCTGTGAAGCCCTTTCAGATGTCCTGCTGTTGTGAAAAATGCTATGTGTGTACATGTTCCTTCTTCAGTTGAGTTCCTAGAAATTTGATTATTCAACCTGAAGCATTTTGCAACAATATTCAGTGTTAGAATTAATTGGCTGTAGCCAGCTGACCAAATTTTTGGCTTTAACAAATGATTGACTGAGTTATCTTTTCTGTATTTTTCAGGCTCGAGCTGGCATTATTGGCACAGTGGAAGTTTTAAAAGTCATGGAGGCTTTTCTGAATGAGCCAAATTACACAGTGTGGAGTGATTTAAGCTGCAATCTGGGGACACTTTCTACCTTAATGTCCCACACGGATTTTCATGAAGAAATGCAAGAGTTTATTGTTGACCTGTTCTTGAACATTGGCCAGAAGCTTGGCTGGGACCCAAAACACAATGAGGGTATGACTTTAAATCCTAATGATTTCAATGTGACCTCTACTTAAAGCAACCATCTTAATCAATGGTTGTTGTTCTTCCTATTTCAATTGAATCCACATTACAAAGAATGTGGAATACTTCTTCAGATTACAACCTGGAGTCACATTCATGCAAGAGAGCCATGCAATACCAAGTTGTTTCCTTCCTTTCTTTTATTCGGGTCATTGGAGAAACAGTGGGAGAAGTTGAACCTTCATGTCTGCTTTCAATATTCTTTCCTAATGGATCAAACTTGATTATTGGGAAAGTCTGAGAGACCCATTAGAGAAGGCTTGTCTGTGCGTGATCTGCACATATGAAGAATTAGAAAAATAAATGTATGACTATTCATCACAGACCATAGGATAGTAGCATAAGAGTTTTTTAAACTTGACTAGTCGAGTGAAAAAACTGATACTGTAGTACACCAACCAAAGATGAGGATCAAAGCTTTTTCTAATGCGACTACAGGTGATGATGCCAATAACTTGAAGGGGGGTGTGGTCTGCTTCAGCTGGGTGAACAAATGTAGGTGTAAGGAGAAAAATGTGTGGAAAACATGATTTTTCTGCAAAAATGTGCAACATTGTGTTGGACCAGCAGGGAGATTATCACCAGTGTCAAAAAAATTGACGTAATCACACCCGACAATAAGTTAGTTTAGAAGAAACCATTGAGACAGTGAAGATGTTTAATTTGGAACCTAAAGATGGCCTGACTTGATGTAATAATGGCGTGCTGTTAAATATTCACATGGAGAAGGCTGCTGCCTACATTACTGATGATGAAGTATATGGAGGTAAGCATGCTTATGGGTTTAAGATGGGCCTCAAGCACTGGGGAATTATTGATTGATCAGATAGAGTAGAATCATAAAATGGTAACAGCACAGGAGGAGAGTATTCAGCATTCGGATGTGTTAGCTTTGTTTAAGAATAAACTCCTTGTTCCACCTTTTCCAGGAGAGTGGAGATCTTGGGGTTATTTTATGATGGTTTCGATATGCTAACATGTTCTCTAGTCTTCACCTTCTTAGCAGAGATGTTAATGGCTTGAATGAAGGAATAAAGTTGTATATCTAACTTTGAAAATGTCATTTAGAAATATGTTGTGTGGGTGTCAGGCAGTAGTTACAAAATTGCAGATATACTAAGGTAGAGTGTGCAAATCTTTGAACAGTAGAATTTTATGGGAAGTGAGAGTCTCCACTTTAGAACAAAAAATGATAGATCAGAATATTTTCATACTGGCAAGGCATTAGGAACAATAAAGGAGCCAGGGTTTAAATAGTCATAAATTCAAATCTTTAATAGTACACTATACATAGAGAAAGGTTTAATTAAAAAGATTAATGGAATGTTCCCTTTTTAATCAAAGGGGTTTGGGGGTCAAAGGTAAAGAAATGATGCTTCTGTTGTACAGACTGTTAGTTGGATCCCATTTGAACTATTGGATTCCATTTTGGACACTGCAGAGAAAAGTTTTAAGTGCAATGCAGGTTCCCCAAAACAGAAACAGCTTAAAAAACAGATTGGGTAAACTTGGCTTGTATTCTCTCAAATTTAAAAGTTTGAGAGGTTTTCAATATCAAGATGTTTCAAATGATTGAAGGATTGGGGTTATTATAAGATTCCTTTTGTGGGGGAAATTCAAAATAAAACAATCTTTAAATCAGAGCTAGGTTATTTAGAATCAAAATCAGGGAACACATTTCCCCACACATGCTAGTGAATCTAGAGCAGGAACAGGCAAGAGAATCTGGAACTCACTTCCACAAAAAGCTTTACTTTGCGTTAAGCCATTTCAGGATTCAAATTAGTAGAAGTTTGTTAAACGGGAATAATGGATTATGGGAACAAATGGAGATGAGCTGTTAATTAGCCACAATGTAATTTAATCTACATGAAGCAGGCCTGGTAAAAGGGTGGCATCGGGTGATGATAAGAGTTTTACATTGGATAGGATGAGGAGCAAGACAGTCACGTAGAGCAGACTAAGGAACAGTGTTGCTTGAAATGGAGCCAGGGAAAGGCCACGTGGAGTGGAAATTAGACATCAGATGACTTCATAGTGGATTGGAATGATGACAGCTAAAGGAGTACAGATTAGCAAAAGCCTGGAGGTGTTTGCAAAGGGAGCAAGATTTTGGGAAGACCTAACTATGGACAGAGTTTAACATAGGAGGCATGGAACTGCTGTAGGTCAGGAGTGATTGGAGTTATAAATCAGTGGGACATGAAAATGCCAACATCTCATCTTAGGTGAGGTGGAAACAGTAGAAAGTTGGAGTTGGAAAGTGGTTTTGCAGCTGTGGGAGAAGATTGAAAATGGCTTACAGTGATGAAGAAGAGAAATGAATGTCTTGGCTATGAAAAGGATTTCAAGCTAATTCACAATTAAACACAACTGACCGTTTAATCAAAAAGAAACAGAGTATGTGGATGCTGAAAATCAGAAACAAAAGAAAATTGCAGAAAAAAACTCAGGCCTAGCTACATCTGTGGAGAGAAAGCAGACTTAATGTTTTGCATCTGTTGACCCTTCCACAGAGCATTCTGACCGCCATTTCGTTCTGCCAAAAACTTCATGCCCAAAGTACCAAAGCTTTCAATCAACAGCTAAGTAAAATGGGTTATAAAATAGCTTTAATTTGTTTAACACTTTTTAATATAGACAAAGGTCTGTAGTGATTCGTAAAGGCACAAGGATAAAATAAACTCCAAACCAAATAATTTCTGAAGAAGGATCCAGACCGAAATTTCAGGTTTCCTGTGCCTCTGATGCTGTTTGACATGCTGTGCTCATCCAGCTCTACACCTTGTTATTCCAAGCCAAATAAGATGTGTTAGGAGAACGTACTAGACATTTGGACAAAGACCTGTACTTTGAGGAAAGCTGAAAAGGATGCAGTGGACTTTCAGAATGGCATTTAGCAGACTCCGGTTGAGGCACCTGAAGGCACATCCGCCGTTGGTCAGTAAGTTCACAAAAGAAATCAGGTCTAAAGAAAATTAATCAAAAGTACAAGTCAAAGCAAAATTCATGAGGTACTGGTGATGAGATGTGGCATGTCCATCTTATTCTACTGTATCCTTCATAGTTAGGGCAAGTGATGTAGTGTCGTGAGACATCCCATAGCAAACTTCTCTCAATTTCTACATTTAACACATAATGAACAAATTGTTGCCAAATATTGCAGTCTTTCACAAAAGGCTTTTGACTATAAAGTACTGAATTATTTGCTGTTGAATCCAATTGTTTGTCTTTGTAATAACATGTTTGTTGAAACATGCAGTGGACTTTGATATAAAGAGACTTTTGCAGAGAAATTAGAGAATATTAGCAACACACTGTAAGCAAGGCACTGTTGAGAAACTCTATAATTCACAACCCTGGAACTAACAATATGACTCCTTATGGTGAACAAATCTGAAGAGAGTTTCTGGGAATGATCAAGTTCAAGTCTGTAGTGATTTTGTGCTTGATTTGTCTACCAGTATTTAATTGATAAAAATTGCAGCATATATTGTAATGACTTTTGGATGTCTGTAATATGATGCTCTGCCAAGGAAAGCTATTTGCCCAGACTTTCTGGTAGACTGATAGTTTCATTCTAGTTTAGGTTGGAGTTGCACATGGTGGACCCTGTAGAATCTCCATCATAGCAGACTCCAAAAGGAATTGCCCATGAAATTGAAGATTTCACTGGACAGCTTTCCTCTGTCCAAAAGTCTCCCATTTAAATTGGGGAAATCTAGAGAATTGTGATGAAATTAGGTAAAATAGCTACTCAAGAAAAGTTTATTATATTAAATAAGTAGTGTAATTCTTGAGCAATTATTCAACTAACCTCCTACTTGGCGCTCTCACTCCCAACTATACCTCCCCCAGTGCATTTACAACCTCCAGTCCCAACCCCTCTATTCAGAAGATGCAATTGCCATTACTCAAACATTCAGCCCACCATTTCACTGTGCTTTGTGAACATGACTTGTAAGAAATGTTATGTAGTGGCTTATGGTAACTGATATAGTATGCTCCTGGAATGATGATCCAGAGGTTGTGGTTTCACATTCCATTATAGCAATTGTGAATTTTGAAAATAGACATTGTGATTTGAGGGCTGTATTAGAAAAATTATTGTTGTATTCCTGTGCTTCAGTGAAAAGCCAGGAGCTATACTACACCTGTCAGTCTGGCCAGACATAGCCAAACTATTTAAGATTGGAGTAAACTCTTTAATGACCCAAGGTCGATTGACCTGTTAATGACAGCCCAAGTAAGACTTAAAAATTGACTTTTTTCCTTCCTCTTCTCACCTTCTGTCTGCATTCTCTGGGAATTTTTCTGATATGCATGTAGTATTTTTTAGTGCGTAATGTCTATATTTGCATGTTGTATGCCTGACATCTCAGTAGATATTAGGATAGCTAGGGTAACTATGGTTAGGTTCTTTTTTTTTTAAAAACCCGTTAATGGACTCCTGTTTTAAATTTCTGTCTCAGGTCACCTAGACGCACTCCTGAGAGGCTTAGTCCTTGGAAAGTTGGGAAAAGCTGGGCACCAGCCAACCATAGAGGAAGCAAGGCGTAGGTTTAAGGATCATGTTGAAGGAAGACAAGTCTTGTCTGCCGATCTACGAAGTCCTGTAAGTTTGTGTTCTTTTAATACTTCAAATTGCTTTTATACAGTTTTTGTTCTGCCACATCTAGGAGGGGGGAAGAATGTGTTAAACTTGAAAAGATTTTTCCCAGGACTACTGTTGGTAGCAATTTCTTGAGTTTTGGTTTGGGAAATAAGTTTTAAAAGTAGTATGTTTCACTCAGCAAAATCATGTGCCTCCTTAATTTAATATATTATTGTGATGATATTTGGCTGAATGCTCAGCAATTGCTGAAGGAGAGCCATTTCCAAACAGTCTTTGAGTTGGAATTGTTCCTTTATTCTGGTTGCTGTTTAGGGGCTTTTGTTAGCTTCCTTTTCTCAAAACTTTGAGTATTTTATCTGCGGCTATCATGAAACAGTCTGTTAGCCTTATTTGAGATTTCCAAAGTATGCTGGTTTGACCAAACTACTGAAATAGATGAAAATTTGGCAACTGTAGGAAAAAAAAAATTCAGACCTGGCTACCATTGAAGTTCTGAAATGATTTTCAGTTACATCAAAGAACAGGTTATTGCCTTACAGCCTCTATAAATATACATATATTACTGGTTATTTAAGTTGGGAGCAAGAGAGGAACCAGTTAACTACGGACTGATCTGCAGACGTTCAGGGAAGCAGCTCACCATAAAGCATAGGAACAGAAGCAGGTCATTTAGTTTTCAGGTCTGTTGCAAAATTCAATTAGATCGTGACTGATCTGTTAATCCACTTTCCTGCCTTTTCCCTACAATTCCTCGGTTTTTTTTACTGTGTCTTTTTTAAAAAATTCTTCACAGAACATGAGCATTGCTGGCTGGACCAGCATTTTGTGGCCATCCCTGATTTTCTGCAGGGCAGTTAAGAGTTGACCACATTTGCTGTGGATCAAATGTAGACCAGACCAATAAGGACAGCAGTTTCGTTCCCTAATGGATATTAGTGAACCAGGTGTTTTTTATTTCCCCTGACAACCAACAATGTTTTCTCAGTCGTCATCAGATCCTTGTTTGCAAATTTTTTTTGAACTTTATTAAAAATTATTTAATTCAAATTGCACCATCTGGCTTAGTGGGATTTGATTAGAAATCTGTCAATCACACTAAAAAAACCAGCCTCTATACCATTCCACAGTAAGGGATTTCAGATTCACCATGAAAGGTGAAATTCCTCTTCATCTCTGGC
This sequence comes from Stegostoma tigrinum, assembly GCF_030684315.1. Taxonomy (NCBI): domain Eukaryota; kingdom Metazoa; phylum Chordata; class Chondrichthyes; order Orectolobiformes; family Stegostomatidae; genus Stegostoma; species Stegostoma tigrinum. The sequence goes on along the minus strand of NC_081384.1, from coordinate 5,063,328 downwards.
CTAATTGGTGACTCCTGACTGAGATTCTGGTTCTGGACTTTCCCACAAGCAGAAACAATCTCAGCATCTACTCTAATAAAAACCAAAGAACTGTGGATGCTGTAAATCAGGAACAAAAGCAAAGTTGCTGGAAAAGCTCAGCAGGTCTGGCAGCATCTGTGAAGTAAAAAATCAGAATTAACGTTTTGGGTCTGGTCCTGAGGAAGCGTCACCAGATCCAAAGCGTTAACTTTTTCTCACAGATGCAGCCAGACCTGCTGAGCTTTTCCAGCAACTTTGCTTTTGTTCAGCATCTACCCTATCGTCTGGAATCTTAATCCTACTTTGGCTAACCAGCTAATGAGTAATCACACATCTACCCTAACCTCTATCTGCCACCTGCCAGATTTTCACCTACTTGGTTCACTTTGCCAAATCCCTCTGTAGATTTGTGTTTATCATCCTTGCCATTTGTTTTTCCACCTATTTTTGTCACCTGCAAAGTTGGCAATACTGCATTCATGTACCTCATCCAGGTCATGAACGTATATTAGAATTAATTGTGCCCCAGCACTGATCCTTGTGGCAATCCAAGAGCTTCGGTTTGACATCCTGAAATTTCCCCCCTTCGCCTAATTTTCTGTCTTGTTAGTTATCCAGTCCTCTGCACATGCTAATAAATTACTTGAACGCCGTAGACTATTAGGGAGCCTTGTGCAGAACGTAATCACGTTTTGGAAATCCAAATCTAATCCATCTATTGATTCCCCTTTGTCTATCCTGCTTATTACCACCTCAAAGAATTCTAATAGATTTGGAAAATCGTGCTTGATGATCATAAAATCTTGCTTACTTTGCATGATTATATTATGAATTTCTAAATGCTCTGCTACTGCGTCCTTTATAATAGACTCTAGCATTTCCCAATGACAGATGTTAAACTGTCTATTGTTGCCTGTTTTAGTCTCTCTCCCTTTTTGAGGAAGGGTGTTACATTAACAGTTTTCCAATCCATCAAGACTTGTTGAGAATCTGATGATGCCTAGAAGATTTATTATCAGTGCCTTCAGTATTTCTGTAATTAGTTCCTTTAATATCTTAGAAAACAACCAATCAAAGCCTCATTACTTTAGTCCCTCGTATTACTACTTTAGTTATAATTTTATTTATTTATTGTATTTATCACCTCTATTCCTTCTGACCCTTGATTATTTGGTATTTTTGGAATGGTATTAGTGTCTTCTACCCTGAAGACTGATGCAAGGTATTTATTTGTGTTAGAAATAATGGGAGGTGCAGATGCTGGAGAATATGAGATAACAAAGTGTGGAACTGGATGAACACAGCAGGCCAAGCAGCATCTTAGTAGCACAAAAGCTGACGTTTCGGGCCTAAACCCTTCATCAGAAAAGAGGGATGGGGCGACGGTTCTAAAATAAATACAGAGAAAAGGGGAGGCGGATTGAAGGTGGATAGAGGGGAAGATACGTGGAGAGGAGAGACAAGTTAAAGGGGTGGGAATGTAGCCTGTAGAGGTGAGTATAGATGGGGAGGTAGGGAGGGGATAGGTCAGTCTGGGGAGGATGGACAGGTCAAGGGGGCGGGATGAGGACCTCTCCTATCTCTTTAGGCTGTGTGCACAAATTCCCTTTACAATCCTTGATTGGCTCTACCCTTTGTCTGGCCATTCTCCTCTACTGCACATATACGTAAAAAGCCTTGGGGTTTTCCTTGATCCTATCTGCCAATGTTTTCTCATGCCCCTTTATAGCTTTCCTGAGCTCTTTCTTCAGCTCCTTCCTGGTTAACTTGTATCCCTCTAGAGCCTTTTCCGTTCCTGTTTTCCAAAACTTCACATAAGCCTCTTTCTTCCTCTTAACCAATCATTCGACTTCTCTCGAGAACCATGGCTCCCTCATTCGACCGCATCTTCTCTGCCTTCTAGGGACAAAGGTATTGAGCACATGCAGTATGCATTCCTTAAACAATTTCCACATTTCTGTGGTACTCTTCCCTGACGGCATCTGTTCCCAATTCATGTTACCCAGTTCTTGCCTAACTGAATTGTAATTACCCTTCCCCCAGTTGTAAACCTTACCCTGCTGTATGTAACTATCCTTATCCATGACCATCGTGAAAGAAACAGAGCTATGATCGCTACCGCCAAAATGCTCTCCTCCCAACAGGTCTGACACTTGGCCCGGTTCACTGCCAAGCACCAAATCCAAAGTGGCCCGTCCATGTGTTGATCTATCTACACACTGTGTGTCAGGAATCCTTTCTGAACGCACTGGACAAAATCTGCTCCATCTGAACTATTACATCTAAAATGTTTCCAATCAGTATTTGGAAAGTTGAAGTCACCCATGACTACAACCCTGTGACTACTGCACCTTTCCAGTATCTGCCTCCCAATCCGCTCCTCCACTTCTCTGCAACTATTAGGGGGTCTGTAAAAACCCCCAACAAAGTGTCTGCTCCTTCCTTGTTCCTGACCTCAATCCAAACTGACTCTGTAGACATATCATTCTTGAACTGTCTTTCAGTAGCTGTTGTACTTGTCCTGACTAGCAATGCCACTCCCCCACCTTCATTTTTTTCCATACCCTCCCTATTTCTTTTAAAGCTTCTAAAATCTGTAATGGCCACAACATCGTAGTTCCAAGTACCAATCCATGCTCTAAGTTCATCTGCTTTATTTCTGATAATTCTAGCATTGAAGTATACACACCTCAAACCATCTCAGTGTCTGCAATTACACTCCATCGAGGCATTTCTTTAAAAACGACCTCACTCCCTGTTATGTCTGTTGGAAGGCCGAACACTTCATCCTCTGAATTATAAATCCAGTTCCCCAACCCCTGCCAAACTAGTTTAAACCATCCCATACAGCTCTAACAAACCTCCCTCCCAGGATATTTGTACCTTTCCGGCTCAGGTGCAACCCATCCTTACTGTACAGGTCCCATCTTCCCCAAAATGTTCTCCAATTATCCACATATTGGAAGCCCTCCCTCATACACCAGCCCTGTAGCCACGTGTTTAGCTGCACACTCCCTATTTCTTACCTTGTTATCACGTGGCACTGGTAGTGATCCAGAGATAACTACCCTGTTTGTCCTGGACTTCAGTTTCCAAATAACTCTCTGTACTCGTTTTTCACATTCTCGGTCCTTTTTCTACCTATGTCATTGGTACCGAAGTGTGCCATGACTGCTGGTTGCTCATCCTCCCACTTAAGGATTTTGAAGACTCGACCGGAGACATCATGGACTCTGGCATCCCGGTGGCAACGTATTATCCTTTCATCTTGTTTGCATCCACAGAACCGCCTGTCTGTGCCTCTTACTATTGAATGCCCAACTACAATTGCTCTCCTTCCTCCCCATCACTTCCCTTCTTTGTCACAGGGTCAGGCTCAGTGCCACTGACCTGTCTGCTATGGCCTTCCCCTGGTAGGCTGTCTCCCGCCAACAGTATCCAAAACAGTATACTTATTATTGAGGGGAACAGCCACTGGGGATCCCAGCACTGTCTGCCTATTCCCTTTTACCTTCCGGACAGTCACCCAGCTACTTTTTTTCCTGTACCTTGGGTCTGATTACCTCCCTCTAACTCTTCTCTGTCACCCCTCACCCTCCCGAATGATCTGGAGTTCGTCCAGCTCCAGTTCCTGAACACGGTTTTTGAGGAGCTGGAGTTGGGTGCACTTCTCGCAGGTGAAGCCAGAGGGTACACCAGCAGTGACCCTTACCTCCGACATCCTGCAAGAGGAACTTGCAACTGCCCTCACTTCCATTCCCTCTGCTCTAAATTTCCAGAAGAAGAATTAATAAAAACAAAAATCCTTACCTTACTGAACCTCCACACAGTCTTTTTTTGGTTAGAGGAGGAGGACAGGTGGGAGACACTACACATGTCGTGTTTTGGGTTTAGCCAATGCCCGAATTTATCTGTTTCTTCCTGGCTTGCGTTCCCTCCACCCATTCACCACTGTTATTTTCCAAATGCTCGCTGAGTTGGTGCGCATTGGTGAAAGATCGGTCATGTCTGACTAATCTGGGTTTTTTTTGAATAGCTTATTACTTTCTGTTTGTTCATGGGCTGTGACAAGCAAGCATTTAGTGCCAATCCCTAATTGCTGATGAGAAGGTAATTTTGGTCATATTCTTGGATCATTGAATCATTGTGATGGTGGAATGTGTATGAATGTTGTCTATGAAGACTTCCAACGGGCATCTGATACAGTTGACTACAAATTAGGAACATAAATTTAGCATGTACAGGATTGAAGAGAACCTTGAGGCGTGAATCAATAATTATTTAGGACGCAAGAAAAAGATCAATTGTTTTTTTTTCAGCAGACACCAGGACCCCAGTGTTAGGTTCATAACGGGGATGTAGGGGCCCATATGGGGATTTCATGCCCACCAATGTCTTTGGCATGCCTGTTGCCACCTTCTGAGAGATGGTGTCCTGTTGCTCAACTCTTTGCTCGTAACCTATTAAAAGTGCTGAGTTCCCAAAGATGTTCTGAGTGACAGCCATATCAGGCTGAGAGCCCTCTAGGAAGTTGGGCAGTGCACCTGAACACCACCTCATTGCATTGGAGTCGTCATATGCAAATACAAGAGCTGGTGAGACAATCACAATGGAAATGAGTGATGCAGAACTAATTATGGTGACACTGGGTCTTTTAGCTTTCTGACCCCATCTTTTACTGGAGTCTTCTCCAGTCTTCTGCTGGAGTTTTTGTTGGGGCTGGGAGGTTAGCAGGGCTGGTACTTTGATTGACCTGACTTTTCCACTTGGCAGGAGAGCTTTGCTGGAGAGGTGATGTAGATATACTGTTGTATGTGTCTCGCTGAAAGCTAAATTAGGTAGATAAATGAGTTAACTAGCAAATCACCGCATTGCAGTTAGATCTCTCAAACTTGTAGTTTCAAATTCATTTAGGCATGAAGATGTGCTCCCGTTTGTCATTGTGTTGACCCAGGTGTTTAGGTTAATACTGCAAAATTTTAGTTACCTTTACTCTGTCTTCATAGTATTTCTTCTAACCATCTTTGTAATATCCAAATAACAAATCATTGGGAATCATATGATCAGGCAAGCAGAGCAACATGTCCAAACACATACCTGACTCCTGCATAATATCATTTTAAAACAGAAAAGGACTAAACTTCAAATGCTTGTGTTCAGCTTATTCTTGTGGTGTCTGAGACAAGCATTATCATTTCTACATAACAGATGGTTTAATTTCAGTTTCTCAGTTTTTAATTTGAAAGGTCAGGTGCTCCAAATCCAGGAGGCCCAGATAACACTTCTGGGATACAAAAGTAACATATTCTGTTTAAGTCAGGGACATTTGTGAAGTCCCAGTGGAGGAAGCAGTTTTAAAATCTGACAAGTAACCACTCGGTCTTGCCAATTTGATATACCTTAACAAGAACAAATAAACTATTGTTTGCAAAGAATTAGTATAGTTCTTAGAATTGTGATATTTTTACTATTTTGTCTACTTGCAGTTACATTATATTACGACTGTTTCTTATATGTGTTCATTTTTATTAACAGATCAATTCACTTGATATTTTAAACTTAAAACAAGATCTCATGTGATGCTCTATTGCTTTCAAGGACTGGAGTGAGATCTTATGAAGGCCTAAGTCCAGTAGCTAAAAGCATTTTCCAGACAGGGTTTGCTCTACGTATCCCAGGTGCATTACCGAAAGCTTACCTAGATCTCGCGGCAAGGGAAGACACTCTCAAAGGTATGAGAAGTTGGGTCTCGCCCATGAGAGTGATCCAAGCTGCAGTAGAGAGTTTTATTTAAATAAAAGAAAGTCCCAAAGATGTACCTGCTTAATTAAGGTTGTTAGACAGCTAACACCTAAAACAAAGTCTGCTCTGGTGTTACGCTGCACCTTCTGAAGAGCAGGAGGATCCTGTGGAGGTGTGGAATAGAATCGTTTGATTCAATAATCTAAAATAGGGTCCTCATTACCTTTTGCGCAAACTTCAATATTTTACCTTATATACCAAGGTGTGCAATCACTGAAGGACACAGGGAGATGGTGTTTTTCTTGGGCAAATCCAAAATAGAAAACAAAATCGGAAATGGAATGGATTTAAATCGCTAACACTCTGACTTCAAAAAGTTCATCTTCAATCACCTCCATTAGTCCTTCTTCTGTTCAGCATCTGTTTTTTGCCTCTAAAACAATATGACATTTATTGTGTTTATGTGCTGTATAAATGCAATTTACATTGTCTAGCTGTTGTTCAAACTGCACTGCAGTGAAAACTGTCTGTCTTAGCAGTAGAAGTATTCATAATCTTGGGGGTCATTTACAGCAGAAGAGATTAATGGAAGAGTTAATGGCGTTCAAAATCATGAACGGTTTTGATTGAATAATAGGAAAATTCTTCCACAAACAGGAGGGGAATCATTAAGAAGCAGCACAGATTTCAGATTAAAGGCTAATAGAGGCCATAAGACAGGACTGGAAGTAAGGCCATTTGGCCTATCAAGTCCACTCCGCCATTTAAATCATGGCTGATGGGCATTTCAACTCCACTTCCCTGCACTCTCTCTGTAGCTTTTGATTCTTTGTGAGATCAGGAATTTGTCGATCTCTGCCTTGAAGGCATCTAATGTCCCGGCCTCCAATGCACTCCGTGGCAATGAATTCCACAGGCCCACCACTCTCTGGCTGAAGAAATGTCTCCTCATTTCCATTTTAAATTTACCCCCTCGAATTCTAAGGCTGTGCCCACAGGTCCTAGTCTCCCCGCCTGACAGAAACAACTTGCCAGCGTCCACCCTTTCTAAGCCATACGTTATCTTGTAAGTTTCTATTAGATCTCCCCTCAACCTTCCAAACTCTAAAATACAATCCCAGGATCCTCAGCCGTTCATTGTACATTAGGCCTACCATTCCCAGGGATCATCCATGTGAATCTCTGCTGGACACGCTCCAGTGCCACTGTGTCCTGTGGGGCCCAAAATTGGACACAGTATTTTAAATGAGGCCTAACTAGAGCTTTATAATGTCTCAGAAGTACATCGCTGCTTTTACGTTCCAATCCTCTTGAGAGAAATGACAACATTACATTCGCTTTCTTAATCACGGACTCAACCTGCAAGCTAACCTTTAGAGAATCCTGGACTAGCACTCCCAGATCCCTTTGTACTCCAGCTTTATGAATTTTCTCACCCTTTTGAAAATAGTCCATGCCTGTATTCTTTTTTCCAAAGTGCAAGTCCTTGCATTTGCTCACATTGAATTTCATCAGCCATTTCGTTGACCACTCTCTTAAACTGTCAATCTTTTTGCAGCCTCCCCACCTCCTCAGTACTGTCTGCCTAACTTTGTATCATCGGCAAACTTTGCCAGAATCCCCCCAGTCCCTTCATCCAGATCATTAATATATAAAGTGAACAGGTGCGGCCCGAACACTGAACCCTGCAGGACACCACTCGTCACCGGTTCCCATTCTGAAAAAGAACCTTTTAATTCCAACTCTCTGCCTTCTGTCAGACAGCCAATCCTTAATCCATACCAATAGCTCACCTCGAACACCATGGGCCCTCACCTTACTCAGCAGCCTCCCGTGAGGCACCATATCAGTGGCCTTTTGAAAGTCTAGATAGATTACATCCACTGGGTTTCCCTGATCTAACATACTTGTTACCTCTTCAAAGTATTCTAACAGGTTTGTCAGGCACGACCTCCCCTTACTAAATCCATGGCGACTTGTTATAATCTGACCCTGCACTTCCAAGAATTTAAAAATCTCATCCTTAACGATGGATTCTAGAATTTTACCAATAACCAAGGTTAGGCTAATCGGCCTGTAATTTTCCATGTTATGTCTTGATCCTTTCTTAAACAAGGGCGTTTCAACAGTGATTTTCCAATCATCTGGGACTTTCCCTATCTCCAGTGTCTTTTGCAAGATCACAACTAACACCTCCGCTATTTCCTCAGCCACCTCCCTTAGAACTCTAGGCTATAGCCTATCAGGGCCAGAAGATTTATCAATTTTTAGACCTTTCAGCTTTTCTAGCACTTTCTCTTTTTTGTAATGCCTACCATACTCAAATCTGCCCCCTGACATAACTGAGGCATAACTGAGTTACAGGGAGTCTTTTTTTACAAGTTAGGAAATGGGGTGCAAAATGTGAAACTTTGATGGAAACACATTCAACTGCAGTTTTTCAGCAGGGGAATTGGGTAAATGCCTGAAGGGGAAAGTGTTGCAAATTCTGCAGAGGATTAATTGTCTTGGTCTTTTCAAGGGCTAAGGCGGGCTAACTGATCCTTTTCCACCTGGAAGACTGCACAATCCCCTATTCAATGGGAGCATACTGCTGTTGCTGGTGATCCTGAGAGTTGATGGAAGTTGTGCTTTTCATGTCTTTTCCTACTGTTTGTGAACACTACTTCACTTAATCTCTTGTGTACTACTCTGATGAGCACCAATGGTGTTAAACTTGTGATGTCTACAGTGGAAGCTTATAGAACTAAGCTTTTGCTCATAAGAAACTGTCATATTTAGAATATGTGATATTAAGAGGATCCAGGAAACCGTTCAACTCAAATAATCAGAAAAGCACGCAATAGGTTAATTATCTAGGTTAGTGCCCAGATAGAGCCTAGTTAGGTTTGTCTGCAATACTGCAAAAAATGAATTGGGCCCATTTGTGCTCCAAGGGATTAAAGTTTGCGTCACTTTAGGATGAATACAAGATGAACCAGACAGCAAGCATTCCAGTTTTTATTGGGGAGGTATTTTATTTTACCTTTCCTAATCTACCAGCCATGATGTTATGTATTGCTTTGTTATTTCTTGCCGAGTTGTAGTAAAAAAAAACAGAAGATTTTGAGAAGATCCTGTTCTATTGATTATTGTCAACTGCTATTAATGATTTCTGATCAATGACAAAAAAATTTAAAGAAAGAATGTGCAAAATTAAGCTGAGTTTACTAATGATCTTTTTCCTCCCTCTGCTGTATCTTTCCCAAAAGTTTTGCTGCTGTTCCTTCTAAGCAGCTATTTGTTCAGTGCATTGTATTTGAAAATGATTCATCTTTGAGTAACACCCACATTTTTAGAAAAAGCGGTGACTTGTCCAGTAAGTACTTTATCATTTTCCACAAGACTGTATAGTTGCATTTAATAGTGCAGTTCATATGGGTTTAAGGCGTTTGGTTACCTTGTACAGCAAAAAAGTTTTCTGGTAATGCTTTGTCATCGAGGTAGGCGTTCAGTTGGGAAAAGTGAACCATTTGCTTCTCCTTTGTATGAAGTACAGATTAAATATAAATGCCAAGTAAATATAGATGCAGAGTAAATCTTGCTGAAAACTCCATGACAATGTACTTAAACTAAATCCTAAACATTCTGGTTAGTACACCAGATATCCTTGTGACCCTTTCAATTTCAAACACTTCTGTTCTCTTCTGCTGCTCTATCTCGTGTGCAGATGCAGTGAGGCCCTGCTTTAATAGTCACTGTTGATGGCAAACCCAAGCCCATACTTCTCTCCTTTCCTGTATGTTAACGTTGCCCCACAGATCCCAGGGATATTTGCTTAAACCCCACCCCCCCACCAAGTAGCTATATCACTTTACTCAACAAAAAAAGCTGATGCTATCAATTTTGTAATCTGCACAGACAACCATGCTGACGTTGTGATTAGATTGTGTGAATTTTGTTTGTTCAAGCAAGAGTTGCAAAATATATCACAGCTTTGCCACAGCATGTAGAGGCACTGACGAACAGCAAGATTTATAGAAAAATGGAGTGGTTGATGCCACAGGATGGAAGCCTTCCGTGATGGTTCAGCATTGGATAATGCCAACTGCTACGCCAGTATGTAGTATTGAGGGAGTCCTGCACAGTTGAGGGTGGACAATGGTGAATGAGATATCTATCCTCTCCAGTGAAAGCAAAATATCCCACAGCACAACTTCAAAAAGTTGGAGTGTTCATCCAGGTGTTTTTCTTTGTATTCGCTCATGGGATGTGGGTGTAGCGGGATCGCCAACATTTCTTCGACGTCCTTAGTTGCCCTTGTGAAGGTGGTGTTGTGCTGGCCAATGTTTCAATGCTTAACCAACATAGATGATCTGGTCATTATGATATTTCTGGGATTCTACTGTGCACAAATTAACTATCTTGTTTTCCTGCTCTAAAACAGTGACTACACTTCAACAGAGTTTCTTTGACTGTAAAGCACCTTGGGGTGTCTTATGATTATGAAAGAAACTTGATCACAAATGCAAATTAGAAGCAGCTGTGTACTTATAATCTTGCACAGGAATAGTTAACTGTTCTGGCCATCTGTGCTCTGAAATGTACTGTATCCTGGAGAGAGGTGTCGAGGCACACGTATGACAGATCTCTAGAAATCATTCTGTTGGAATGTAATGTGATGTGTAGGAATGTTCCTGTTGCTTGCTACATTCTTCGTGGAAGTGTAACTCAATAGATACTTCATCCCCCACAACAGCCTTTCAGGACTGGATTTCTAACTTCTGAACTATGGATTTATCGTATTTAATTGAAATTCGTTCTTCTTCTTGCCTTTGTGCAGTAACCTATTCCCATATCATCATCAATAGAACTGCATCTAAATGTTGGAAGGTCACCAAAGTGCTAATTGTAGCACTGCACTGGGGCATTGAGCTATATAGTTCTTTTTATAACCTCCAGAAAATATTGCACATTTCAGGTGTTACTTTGAAATTTTTTTAGTAAAATGTGTGGAAACAATTATGTTTATTACATTCAGCTGGCCTATATATAGCGACATCACAAATTACCTAATGTGAAAGAAAATCACTGACTAATGACAATCCAGTGGACCGGGATGAACATTGAGGAGGACAGATTGAGGGTGCCCAATGTACTTGGGTAGCCTGCAGACATTGGTCAGGGTCGTATGGATGCCATACAGAAATGAATCTAGCACTTAAATGGAATAATGGCACATAAAAATCCTCCAGGTAGGAGGGCTACAAGAAAAAACACTCATGAAGTTGAACATTTTTCCTTATTTCCTTTTCACTGCATCACCATAGTGATTATATTATTTTCTCTTCTCTTTGTCACTCACCATATATAAAATTGGACCGAACAGAGGAGCATTTGGTTAAAACAGACTGTTAGAGCGGATGCTAGTAGGAAAGTAGATAGCAAGTAGCAAGTTCCAAGCCTTTGCTAAACAGATTAAATTCACAGGAAAAGTGAATGCAGCTTAAGGAATTGAGAGCTTCAGTGCGACTTTCAGCTTGAATGGTTACCTTCACTCACCAAGTTATTTAGCTTCACACCAAAATCTAATTATTAGCTTGAGATATTTCATTAAATTATCTTTTTCTAAAAAAAATCACATGAACCCATAACTCTGACCGGATAGGGGTAGGGAACACTGCTGTGGGGCAGAATCTGTTAATTAATATTTTGAACTGTGTTATCTAGTTGATTTGGTCAAAACAGTATATGTACAGAACTAAAGAAAATATTTTTTCGTTGTTTTCCCCCAAAATATTAGTTTGTATAAACCATCAACATATCATAGCTGAATAGTATTTTTAAAAGTATTTATGAAGAGAGGAATTTGTAAATGATTCATAGGTTTTCTCTATTGTCGAAATGCGGCATAATCTTATAACCCCAACAAGATGTTGATTTAAATCTAATCTAATCTAAATGGAGTTTGTAATTTCAAATTCAAATTTATATTTCAATAAAGTTGAACAACCTGCATTTTTAACATAGTAAAATGCCCCAAGGCACGTCCCAGGAATCTGATCAAACTAAGTTTGATCAAACATGAGATGGTAAGTCAAATGTTTAGTCAGGAGGAAGGTTTTAAGTAGAGTTTTAAAGGAGCTCGGAGGTTCAGAGAGAGAATTCCAAAGCTTAGGCCTTTGGCACCTGAAGGCACGTTAACCCGGGTTGGAGTGATTAAAACCAAGGATGTTCAAAAGTCCAGAATTAGAAGAATGAAGACAATATTAACCTAATAAATTGGAGCAGACATAGCTGGGGAGTGTGCCCGCATGAAGAGATCTAGCGGTGCAGGTGCATAGTTCTTTGAAAGTTGAGTGGTAGTGAAGAAGGAAAAAACTGCGGAGTGCTGTAGATCAGGAACAAGAACAGAAGTTGCTGGAAAAGCACAGCAGGTCTGGCAGCACCTGCAAAGAAAAAAAAATATCAGTTGACGTTTTGGGTACAGTGACGCTTCCTCAGAACTGTCACCGGACCTGAAAAGTTAACTCTGACTTTTTCTTCACAGATGCTGCCAAACCTGCTGAGCTTTTCCAGCATCTTCTGGTGGTGAAGAAGGTGTTTACGCAATATTCTGATGAGTGAAGGCATAGGAGTCAGGATTTCATGTTATAGCTGTATAGGACATTGGTGAGGCCACTTTTGAAATATTGCATACAATTCTGGTCATCCTTCCATAGGAAGGATGTGGTCAAACTTGAGACGATGCAGAAAAAATTTACAAGGATGTTGCCAGGGTCAGAGAATTTGAGCTTAGGGAAAGGCTGAATAGGTTGTGGCTTATTTCCTGGAACTTTGGAGACTGACGTATGATCTTCTTGAAGTTTAAAATTATGAGGGGCATGTATCGGGTGAATAGCCAAACTCTCTTTCCTAGGTTGGGGGAGCCCAAAACTAGAGGGCATAGGTCTAAGGTGAGTGGGAAAAATTAAAAAGAACGCAGAGGGTCATGAACGGAATGAGCTGCCAGAGGAAGTGGGGGGGACTGATAGGATTACAACATTTAAAAGGCATCTAGATGGGTATATGAGTAGGAAGGGTTTAGAGGGATTTGGGCTAAATGCTGGCAAGTGGGACTAGGTCAAAATTAGGATGTCTAGTCAATGCGGATGAGCTGGATTGAACTGAAGGTCTTTTTCTGTGCTGTATGCCTCTGTATATGGGCCTGCTGCACTCTTCAATTCGGTCGTGGCTAATGTTCTACCTCACTCCACTTTCCTATTTTCTGTCCCATTTTCCAACCCATCTGTTTTGTTGGGGAACCAAAAAAAATCAATCTTTCAGCCTGAAATGTGCTTGACGTTTGAGTGTCTACGATGATCTGTGACAAAGGATTCCAAATATACACAACTGTCAGCTTTAAATGATCAATCTCTTATGAAGCTGGAGGAGAATTTAAAAATGATGAAGGACAAGGCTGTGGAGAAATTTGAAAATAAAGTATTAAAATTCAGATTTCTCAGATCGTAAGATACCTGCAAAACATTTCATGGCATGTGGGATACATCTCAAGTTCTGCAGGATTTTAGAATCTTATAAAATAAAAGCATTCTTAAATAAGTTCTGCAGTTTTATTTAATCCACTCGACCACTTTTGCTAATCTGTTTTAATATCTGAACAAAAACTTGGGGTGGGGTGGGAAACTTGCATTTATGTAGTACCAAAACACTTTACAGCCAATGCAGTAAGGTTTAAAACATGGATATATTTTATCCTTTTGAATGTACTTTTACTGAACCAATGTAAAACTCACTAATTCTTTGTTACTTATGTTTGTATGTTTAGCTTTGCCTGAAATTTAAAGTAGTGTTTGATCTGTTACTATTGTATTCTGCAGCAAGAACTCATGAATCCCTGTTTTTCAAATATGCACCAGGGAATCCCTCTGTTATGGCTCATAATCAAGGTTCTGCATGAAATGGGAAGTTGTTATTGTCGTGTCCTTTTCAAATAAATAAGGAGAACTTATATTCGTTCAAACAGGAAATCCTCTGTTTTATGTTTTCTCCACAGGTATATTTAACAGTTCTGAAACATGGAGACTCTACTACGCTAGATACGATGTTAAAGGTAAGTGGCTGCTTCTATACCTAAAACTTTGATAACATCTTATAATTTTCTGTGTTAGCATAGTTGCATTTAATTTTTTTTTAAAATTATGACAGTCACAGTTTTCTCCAAAGCAATACAGAGCTGGAAGATCCGAATTAGGATTCACACTTTGTACTGAGCTAAATAACCTTAATCAGATCAACATTAGAAACAGCCACCAGTGCCTGAAGTGCCCAAGATGAGTACTGACGAAAGTTTGACACTGATCACCGTTCAGTGATTCTCAGTAGAAGGTGATATATTTTTAATCTCCCTGTTGAGGGCTTTAGCGATAAACTTATGGAGCCGGTGGAACTTGAACCTGGATCTTCTGGCACAGACTTAAGGATATTACTGATGCACCACAAGAGACCTGATTAGATGGATATGATTGCTAAATTCACCTGTGTTTCTAATCAGCCTATTCAGAGATGCTATCAATGCCTTTGGAGCAGATAGGACTTCAACCCCTGCCTCCCGGTCTGGGGTAGGGACATTACCACAATGACACAGGTGCCTGGGAAGGGTATGATTTTCTTTTATTGTGGAAAGACATAATTGATTAAGATCGAATTAAGTTCAGTTGTGTTGCCTTTGGCAGTTAAAGAGCTTTGTGCTCCTGTTCAGGGCTCTCAATTGGACAGGGGGTGTCAGGCACAGCCTGTAATGGAGTTGATGCTTTCCACAAAGGAGGGGAACTATCTTTGAAGTTTAAAAAGTGATTTTGTGTCCCTTTATAACTTTCAGTTGTAGTTTTTGTTTAATTTGTCTAGCTCAATCTAAAGTTTCTTCCTGCAGAATCGGGTCGTTTACAGCCATGCTGCCATTTTGATTGAGACTGCCTAACTGCTGGGAATAGATTGTACCTGAAGTGTTCAAGGACTCTTTACTTTGTCACATAAATATCAGGGCCTGGTTTGATGTAAAATTCCATTGCTGCAAAAAGCCATTTGCTAAATTGCTTTGAATATTTCAGATCAAAAGCAGTGAAATTTGGTTCTGTTTTTGACACTGCTTGTTCTTCATACTGCTCTATATAATTATAAGATGAATTAGGATTTATGTTCATAGAGTCACACAGCACAGAAGCAAACCCTCCAGCCCAATGCATCTGTGTGACTCCTAATCTGACCTAGTCCTGCATGCCAGCATTTGGCCCATATCCCTTTTAAACCCTTCCTATTCATATACCCACCCAAATGCCTCTTTAAATGTTGTGACTGTACCTACCACCACGACTTCCTTTGCCAGCTCAATTCATATGAACACTATCCTATATGTGAAACAATTACCCCTCAGGTCCTTTATAAATCTTTCCCCTCTCGCTTTAAACCTGTGCTGCCCTCTAGTTTTGGACTCCCCATCCTTGGGAAAAATACCTTGGATATCCACCCTATCTGTACCCTTCATGATTTTATAAGTATGCTATAAGATCATCCCTCGGGTATAATGAGTATTTTCAAAGATGTTTCCTTAAAATGGACTTTTCAGCCTCTGTCCTGAAAGGTATACAAGGAAGGACTTTGTAGAGATTCTCAGTGAAATAAAAGAGCTCAATTCTGATTCTTAATTGGAAATTGAAACTCAAACTGATCAAATAAGATCAAGACTAAAGTCAGGGGCCGTACCTTCCACACGTACTCATGGATGGCACTGTCCATCAGTTGCATAGTTCCACTTCATATAAATGGTTGGAAACCTGTTTTCATTTTTACAACTGTTTAATGTTTGCACACTCACTCCATGCAAAATTTCTGTAGGTTTATGAATGCCTGCAGATGTACAGGATGACAGCACCATCCACAGGATTTAATTGTTATTACACATTGCAGTTTAAATGAACGTTGACAGACACAACATGCAGAGTTAACAAAGTGTAGAGCTGGATGAACACAGCAGGCCAAGCAGCTTCATTGGAGCAAGAAAGCTGACATTTCAAGTCCACTCCCTAAAAGAAGCTTTCCTGCTCCTCTGATGTTGCTTGGCCTGTGTTCATCTCTACATTCTGTTATCTCAGATTCTCCAGTATCTGCAGTTCCTACTATCTCTCAGACACAACATGCATAAAGTTCATGGGGAAAAGGTAGTGCAAGGGGCGATCGATCAATATGTAGAGAGAAAAGTTAGAATTTTAGAAGAATCCTTCAAGAGGAAAAATGCTTTTGTTATTTTACTCTGTATTGCAAGATGTCTTTCAATGTTTAATGAGGAAGAGCTTGCATTTATAAAGTATCTGTCAAGTTCTCAGGAAGTCTATCAATCCGTCATGAGGGTTTGATGTACAGTTGCTATTTTATAGTCGAATCCTACTTGTGCGCAGTGATGGCCCACCATGTCATTGTTGATCTCAGGTTGGCCATGTCAATTGTCGGAGCTGTGAGATGGAGCCTTCAAACGTGAACGGCTCCCGCAGCAGGTCACTTGAGAATTAGCCCAGATTTCATGGTCAGGTCTGGAGTAGAGTTTGAACCCACAAGGTTCTGATTAATTTATGATGCTGCCCTGAACCAAGCCTGACATTAAATAAACTATAATGAATTTTAGAATCATGACCAACCAAAATTGTTAACACTGATGTTTAATGTGAGCTGAAAACAAATTACTGTTTCCTCAAAAAGAAGTCTCAAGCTTCCATCACTTAATATGGAGAGCTAAGTAAATTGATTTTTTTTTCTACTTGAACAGAGAAAGTTACAAGATGTGTTGGGGGTATTCAAGATGGAGTTTCAGTAAGCTAAATCCAAAAGGGCTATTTCCACTGTTCCCTGAATCAGTAACTAGAAGGCATAACAATGCTATCAGAAGAACAAAGGAAGAAGTCAAGTTTTCTAGCTCAAAAGATCATTAGTGCATAGATTGGACAATGAAAAATGGTGATAGATGCATAATTTGTAATAGCTTTCAAAGGAAAGTGGGTAAAAACATTAACAGGGAAAATTTAATAATGTGGGTGGTAAGGTTAGTGGATTGGATGGCTCTTTGAGAATTGAGACAGTTGTAGTGTGCCAAACAGCCACAACATGGGCTGTATAAGTCAGTGCTTCGATATTTTAATATCTTGGAAGGTGACTACAGAGGCTAAATTTGAAAATAAGATGGAAAATTGAAGATCTCGTGCTTGTTCTTGGTCACGTTGAAGATGACTGCATGAACAGAAGTCCTTTTGGGGAAGGGAAATTGCATAGAAAGTTATAAAATGCATATCTTCAAATGCTATTTAGGCTAATCAAACCCCCTTCCTTTTTACAGCTACATAATCAAGCAGATCTACAAGAAGAGAAGGTCCGAATTGAAAGGTTATTGGGTGCTATCTCACACCCTGACCTCATTCAGAAGGTTTTGACCTTTGCTATGTCGGTATGTTACTTCTTACTATCCATCAAATGATTGTCCAGGTTACTTCCATTGCAGTTTCCTGTTGTGCATTAAATTGCAAGTGAGTCCAAAGTGCACAACGGAAAGGTCACAGGAAGATCTTCATCTGTTCCCTACCTGCATGCATTTCCATCAAATGAAATTCAAACGCTTGAGAAGATCCTTCAGGACTTCATTGTGTAACTGGTGACAACTTCCCACAAAAACCCTCATATCTGAAAATAAATACCTTCCTTCACAATTAGTACTTCCTTCACTGGGCTGTGTTAGTCATATTTTATAACAATCTCCAGTACTTAATTTTCACTTAAAAATGAATATTTAAATTTTAATTCACATTTTATCTTTTGGCAGTTCAAGGATTGTTAGTTTTGTATCTTTAGAAATGAATTATTCTATTTGTAGTGCCTGATTCTTTTGCTGCTTTTCCTTCGTTCTCTCAATCTCTGCTGAGCTGTGATGTGGCACTGATACAAGGGGATTTACCCATCCATAAAGTTTAGTTAGTTGAACCATCTTTAATTCCTGTACTTCCTCTTTCCCATTTCCTATACATGGATCTCAAAACTGCACACTACTTTGATAGAGAACCTCAGTATTCATAAGACACGTTTCCAATCTCTATCCCACTTTTATTTGCAGAATCATTACACATGGTTCCAAAAGAACAAGTCCATGGCACCACAGATACTCTAAGACCCAGACCTCATTTGAGCCACTCATGAAACCACCTGCAGCCACGGTCATTTGTCATTTAACCGACTGTCGGATGCAAAGTCGAGTTAATCAATACCTTAACTGAGAAATGCTCGTGGTTACTTGTGAATGAAAAGAACTAAACCTGTATTAACATTAATCTTTTCACCTCTCAAATAGTGCATTCTAGCTTTCTGAGAAAAGGGCTTAGTTTATCGATGCCAGTAATGATTAGTGTAGCTGACAATTTAAACTTTTCCCCATCCTGGTCCCTATCCTGTTCCATTTAACTAAGCATGGAGAAATTCCTAACATCTGATTGGTATGTGTCTTTAAGAATTAAAACTCAGGATCAGAAATTAGTCCTATTTGCAAGTACTACCTTGATAATATACAGTTATATTGCTGATGTAATTTCACTTGAATTTTATCATAGTTAATATTATTAAGCTTGAATTCCTCCCATCAAATCTAGCATCAGGAAGTATTCTGTTCAGTTTAAACTTAACAGTTACCAGTTGTTGGTTTGCGTCGCTCTGAGCACAAACTAAGCTAGAGTGCCCCAGGGAAGGTTCATCCCTGCTGTTGTTGAGGAACATTTTCAAACTTCTTTAGAGAAGTGTGTTTGATTTCAGACACTCTCTCTTCGAGATGCTTGGGAATAGAAAATGACCCAAGTTTCCAAATCCACCAACAACTTCCCTTGTAATAACTGTCAGACCCATGTCTGTGCCATTTCCCCTGATGCACACTCTTCTAACTGGCTGGTCTGCTCAGGGGCCTAAACCACAGGTTTTCTGTCACTCTTTTTCCCTGCAGGATCTGCTCACCACCAGCTGGGAGGGCGCGACATTCTCAGCCACGGTATTCTCCATGAATGAACCACCGAGATGAGATGATCCACTAACAGGAGATGCGCTTATAGGGGGTGTGAGCAGACTACGCTTTGAAAAGAGTAAATCAAAGAAAAAATAGTGTTGTTGGAAACTTGACTGATGCAATAACCTTCAAATTTGTGTTTTACTTTCTTAGTTACATTAGTATAAACATGCTGGAAAAACATTATTGTACATGGTACATTCTGTTCTTTTCATTAAGCTGGACCTTAGTGGGATTTATAGTTTGTTTTCATTTGCAGCTGTATTATGCAAAAAAGCCCTAGAGATCTAGCCCTTGTTTGCCATATTGACATCTTAAATAGTGGGTTTTAAGTTAAGGTAGATGAGTTAACTATAGCTTCCTGCCCCTGTAAATGGTAATGGATCCTTCTGCCCTGTGCACACAGTGCACACAGTGCACAAACTAGAACAACTGATATCACTGCCCCCATTGCATGAGCTTATCTGCCTTTACTGCTACTGCTTGAAAATTTTATACTTGATTTTATGCTTATGTTTGCATGTACAGAAACTAAGTGGATATATGTGTAGATTTATATCTGTAATGTATTAAAGTCACATTTGTTTCCTATCACATTTTACCTGTCATTTTCACCATTACTTTTTGTCACTAATAGAAAGCATCATTACCTTGTAGCAATTTAATTGGCATTGTTGCTTGTACGTTTTACAAGTTTTGCATTTAGTACTTGGTTCCTCTTTGTTACAATTACTTGTAATACTTTCCCTTTTGCACCTTGCATTTGAGCCCCTATTGTACGTAAAAAGTGTACCCTCTCCAAATTTTCATGGATTTGCATCTGCTTGCATTTCCTGCCAACTTATTCCTCTATAAACTTTGAAACCCACTTCTATAGGACATTTGCCTTACCCAAGTCTACAGAGTGAGCCACTCTAAATGTAATTGCTGATGGGAAGATATAAAGTGAAATGGTTATCTTGACAATTCACATTATAAATGTAGACACAAGAGTTCAGAATGAAAAAGATGAGAGCAAAGACAGAATGCTTGACCTCTCAAAGATTAAATTGTTTCTGTACATCCTGGTTTAATTATCCAGTGCAACTGAACCCTGCTTTGTCCAAAGCCTGATTCCTTAAATGCAAGGCATTGAAGATTGACAAGATTTGAATTGGTAGTTATGGATGTGATGACTTGGAGAAGATAAAAAGCTGTAAAAATCCTTACTTTGGAATTACAAACACTGCAGACAGAAATAAGCCATTTTGCCCAAGTGATCTATTTGTCATTTATACTCCACGCAAGCCTACCCCCATGTAGCTAATTATAGCAATACAACCTGCTATTTCTTTTCACCTTATGTTTGTCTAGCTTTCCCTTAAATGCTTTTATACTATTCACCTTCACTACTTCCCACAGTCTTTCCTCTTTTTAGATCTGCAGGATTTTGAAAGCTAAGTAAAGTGTTACCTAACCACTTCAATTCTTTTGTTTTAACCTGGGTGCTATTCAGCATATAGGCAAAGCTGCTGGTTTTTTTCCTCATTGTTGTAGACAAACATTGTGAATTTCAGATACCTAAAATAATTCTAAGCAATAACAGTGAAATTTGAACTGATTTTAGATTGTAAAGCCCTGCTCCTGATTATGGGGATTTGCAAAACCTTGAATATTATCCATATTCTTTCTTCACAAAAAAATAAAATCATAGCCAAATTCAAACCCCACAGAATTGGTTTTATAAAATGTCTTGAACATGGTATACGAAAATTAAACATTTCTTGCCTTTAACCAGTGGTTTTGCCTTTGTGTTGTTCTCCTTTTAAACCAAATGCTGGTTGAGTCTGAAGGGGAACATAAGAGGGAACATGGGAGGCAACCAGCATGAAGCAATTATCATTCTTTCTTTGCTCCCCCTTTGTCATTCACCAACTCCCCAGACCACATAGAAAACAGTTTCTCGTCTACACTCAGTATGTCCTAACTTTATTCTTTATAGCTACCAGACAGATGGACAACTTTAAAGCATTTCTCCTGTGTTTCATGTTTATTTCTGATACAGAAGATTATGAAGTAAGGCTAGAAGTCATTGCACGCTGATACTTGGTGGTTAACGCACTGTGAAACCATGTGAAGGAGGTCAAGTTAATGAATCTTATTTGTATGTTGATTGGCTGACATTTGGGCAAAGCAACTATGAGGGACCAGAGTCCTCTGAGACAGGGAAGATGAGGAATATGGGAAAACCACTTGTGTTACCCACTTTCTTCACTTTTTAGTGACGCTGGTTGCTGCTGTAGTGTGTTTTGCTGCAAAGCCTGTGAATATCAGCTAAATACCATCAGCAACGATGTCCAACCACCACTGAACAAACACCACCAATTATCATCTGGATCTAGACAGGGACAAGTGGTCCACTTGAATAAGGTGACACCAGACTGCTGTGGATTATAAGGACCATACCTCAGCCAAAGTCATTTCCTTTAGTGAAGGAATGAAAAAAAAGGTGTTTAAGCCAATGAGCTATAAATATACTGTTTGGTTTTGTTTCTGCATACAGTGCTTTAGCCTTCGTGGAATTGATTCACAGCAAAGGAAGAAAAATGTTTTAAAAAATAAAAAGGTTATTTTTAGGTTAACCACAGTGCTTTTGTTGCTCTTGTAGGAAGAGGTTCGTCCCCAGGACACAGTTTTTGTACTCGGTGGCGTATCAGGTGGAAGTTTAATGGGTAGGAAAGCTGCCTGGAAATTTGTAAAAGATAACTGGGAAGAACTGTACAATCGCTATCAAGGAGGCTTTTTAATAGCACGATTAATCAAGGTAAACACAGAAAATGTTCTCGATTGCCCTAAGTCCATTATCCCTTTACTTTTTCAATTCAAGGACTCAATATTGCTTCCTTCAGGAATATCTAGCCGTTTAAACCACTTCATAATAATGAGTCAGGTACTTAATGTGGTTGAGATAGAGAACTGGCCTTGCAGAGAAAAATAACCCTAAAATGATGTCGTGCCATGTCAAAGTGCAATGTTTTGATAGTTATCATATTCCATTCCTGAACTATTAGATTTTTATATGTATGCAGCGTTATTCTACATTTTTCTGCTGCAAGTGTCCTATAAGAGGAGGGGCTGGGAAACATTGCTGGAATGTAGATTCCCAAATTGAGCTTGCTGCAGATTATCGGAATCACTGTACACTTATGTTTCCATTCATGGTATTACTGGACTGTCTGCCAAGACAGTCTTGTGTTTCTTTAACAGAGCAGGAGCAGACGGATCTGTGATCTCAACAACTAGGACTGAACGGTAGAAGCTTCAGCTTCGAGGAATCTAAGATGCCTTATAAAAATATTTCTCAAGTTCTTTGGTCATGATTTCAAGGAATGTGCTTTTTTTCTTAAACTCTCTATTAGAATAATTTAATATTACACTGCAATCGTACAGCCTCCAAGTTTATTTAAAAAAAAAACTTCTTCAAGGAATATCGGAACAGACTTGCAGACGTGTGTGTCCTCTTGCAGGCAGCATGTTTTTTTTTACTCACCATTACCTTCACTTCGAGAAGGTAATATATGTGGGGAGCAAGTCCCTTAGCAGATTACCTAACCACAAGACTTATCTTCTGTCTGAGGACTCATGGAATTAAGTTGCAATCCTTCTCTAGCTTGCACCCTATCTTAGCCTGTGCCACTGCTTCTCCAGTTGAGTTGAGTTGAATTGAATTAGGTTTTTGGTACATGTATTCACATAAGTACAATGAAAAGTTTACAGGTCACTACTTAGTGCCAGCTTAGGAACAAAGGTACCGAGGTACAGAATCTTGGTATAAAGCAAACAAAGTTTAAAAAAGTTAAACGTTACAGTTGTCCTTACTAAAAAGTAGAAAATTGAAGAAACACCGTTAACACTGATTTAGTTGAGCACTAATCTGGATTTATATAGTACCCGCAAATTGCTATCGTTCCAAATGTTTCCAAATGAAGCAGAAAATAAAGCAATGTTCTGAGCACTTAGTATAGTTTAAGGGAAGGGGGATGATGTTTGTGGGTTGACAGAGCTTATTATTGAACTGTCTGCCAAGACAGTCTTGAGTTTCTTTGACAGAGCAGGAGCAGAAGCTCCTGGGGATGATGGACATTGAAAAAGTGTTTGGATGGGTGGGGGTGTGGTGAATTCGTGGTTTGGACCAGTACTGCTGAAGGCACTGCCATTTTTGATGGAGCAAAAGTGCATGGATCAATGCAGACCAGACCCCACAGTGGTTACACTGACTGGGGAGAGAGTTACAAAAGCAACAACAGTCAGTTCCAATGAAGGTATTTTTAGGTAAAGATAAGAACTTTGAATTTAATTTAGGAACAGGAGTAGGCCATTGAGCCTGTCCCACCATTCAGCATAATGGCTGATCAAACCCAATAACCCATGTATGCCACTGATGGTCTGGGAATTTATCAACCGCTACCTTAAACATACTAAAAGACTGAACATCCTTAGCCTTCTGCAGTAGAGAATTGCAAAGGTTCACAACTCTGAGTAAAAAAGTTTCTGCTCATCTCAGACGTGAGAGGCGGCTCCCTTTTTATTATTTCCCTTGTTTCTAGACTCCCCAGCCTGGGGAAACATTCTAAGTATTCTACAAGCTTCAAAAAGATAATTTTTTTTTGAAACTCCAGAGTACAGTTCCCAGTTTGCCCAGTCTCTCATCATAGGACAGTGCTGCCACCCAGTCAACAAGTCTGATGAGCATTTATGCACTCCCTTGATGGTAATAATATCTATCTTGACATAGAGACTGAACTGCACACAGTACTGCAGGTTCAGTCTAACTAAGCTCCTACACAAATGAAGCAAGACTTAACTACTCCTGTGCTCAAATCCTCTTGCAATAAAGGCTGATATTTCATTAGCCTTTCTAAGAACTTGCTGCAGCTGCATGTTAGCCTGCACTGACTTTTTAAATAAGGACATCTGGGTCTCTTTGAATGTCTACACTTTTCAACTTCTTATTATTTAAATACTCTGCACATCTATTTCTCCTACTGAAGTACAAAACCTCAGATTTCGTACTTCTGCCATGTTTTTGTCCATTCGTTAAGCCTGTTCAAATCCTCCTGAAGCTGGTTTGTAGCTTCCTCACAACACTGTTCCCCTTAACTTTGTAACATCCCAAATTTGGAAATAATGTATTTTGGACTCCACTTCCAAATCATAAATATACATTGTGAACAGCTGGAGCCCAAGTGCTGATCCTCATGGTACTCAATTCATCACTGCATGCCAATGTGAGAATGACCCATTTATTTCTACTGTTTTCTGTCTGGCCAGTTGATGATACATGCCAGTACATGAGTTCCTATCCTATGTGCTTTAATTCTTCTATCTACCTTCCTGTGGGAGAATATTATCAAAACCATATCCCAGGAAAAGTATTTTTAAAAGAGATGTAGTGGGTAGGGAATGATGCAAATGATATTTAAAATTTATTTTCATTACGTTTTGGTGTTGGATAAACAGTCAAGCAGTATAATGCTGTGTAGAGTTGAGAGTTTTAAAATCATAGAACCCCTCCATCATGGAAACAGGCCATTTGGCTCATCAAGTCCATACAGACCCTCCAAAGAACATTCCACCCAGACTCACGCACCTGTTTCCACACTGTAGGGATTCTCTGATTCTGTCCTGAAATCTTGCATTTCCCATGGCTAACCCACTTAGCCTGCACATCTTTGAACTGTGGGAGAAAACCTGCACACATGGAGGAAATCGCACAGACATGGGGAGAATTTCCAAACCCCACACGGTCACCCAAGTGTGGAATCCAAACCCAGGTCCCTGCCACTGTGAAGCAGCAGTGCTAACCACTGAGCCCATGCCACCCCAGGAGAAATTTGATTGGGGACTTCATTTCTCCAAGGAATATACTGTGATTGGGCAGCACGTTAAAAGGAATCTAGGAGCACTCCTAAACAATTATCTGCATTTGCAAAGCAATGTTGACAAGGAAGAATATCACAAGGCACTTTGCAGGCGTGTAATTAGGAAAAAAGTGCTGAATCAAAATGAGATATTTGCAGTTGTAACCACGGGTTTTGTCAAAGTGATAGCTTTTAAGGAGATTCTGAAACAGAGAAGGAAGGAAGATTGAGTGGCAATTCTAGGGAACAGCCTAAGTCGATCAAAGGCACAGCTATCAATGGAAGCAGGTAAAAAGGCGGCGAGATATGTCGGAACCAAGAGTTCTTTGATGAACATTACAAGAAAGTGAGATGGTGCGTAATATGCTGCAGTCTGATCTGATTGTGAGATAGTCGAGCAAATAGCTGAAGGAATGAAGGTGGAAACTATACTGTCTTCCTGGATTGGAGACAGTTAAATCCTTCGCTAGTAATAAGCCTATCAAACGTAAAGGTGAGGCAATGGTTGAGAAAGGATTGTCTTGTACAGCAGCTAATCTGGTGGTGGTTGCAAGTAAATCTGATGGAGGATTACTAAACATAAAGCTAAGGTTTGCATTTGTGTCATGCCTTTCACAGCCTCAGGAAGTACCCAAAGCATTTTACAGGCAAAGAAGTATTTTTGAAATATATTTAGAGTTGTAATGCAGTAAACATAGCAGCCAGTTTGCAAGCTTGATGTGATTATTGAGATCACTGGCATTTCTTTCTCATACAACTCTTCCATACCTTCTCTTGCTGAGATGTGTTCTCAAATAATTATTTCCCTTCATATAGGTTCCTCCAGGTCAGTTTCTTCTGAGTGAGGGTTTCCCATGTATTCCTTAAGGTACATACCTTGTGTAAGACATCTTTTAATATGGAAATGCTGTTGCACATCAGCAGATATGTGGTCCTCGACAGATGTAGATCCATTTCTAGAGGCAAGAAAATCTAGATGACTGGGGATCTCCCTATTCTGCAGCCTTCATCTGTTTTCACAGCTGTCCCACAAACATCTTTTATCTGAATCGCCAATGAGGACTTATTTTGGATTGCTTTGGCCTGGTTCCTCCCCTCTGACCTTACTTTCATGACCCTGCCAGGAGTATGTACATGCATGAAGTGTCACAAGCAGTCTTAACCAGGTCATTGGTTATTGCAGATTGAAGACCGTCATCTCTTTACAAACGAACTAATCACAGGTGACCTTAAAAATGGCGTCCGTGGCATCACAAAGATGCTGCAAGGTCTGATATGTTGCACAAGGATACAGAACTGATTTCCTCTCATCTTGAACTGTAAATATTCACCAACATGCTTTTTTATGCCGTATTGCCTTTTTGGGGTACAAGGACAAGGTATCAGCATCATGCTGCCCTTATAATTTCCTACTGTATTTGCACAATATAGCTTGTAGTGTATTCATTGAAAAGGTCCCACTATCATATGTCGTTGTAGAGGTATTCCATGGTTTCAGCATTCCTTTTTGAAGTCCTCCATGTTCCAATATAGGGATGACAATGCCAAGCGTCATTTGAGTGATGGAAATGCTGATTGACATTGCTAAGGACCCATTCTGCTTATATTCTCCACACAAGTTAATTGGAATTGTGGCTGATGTATCCAGCCGTAACAGGAGTTATTGTTGTCTTTGTTGTGGGGCAACAATAATGCGGAGAACCTGAGAACAATAGTTAGTCAACAAGCCCAGGACCAACAGCTATTTCTAGTGACTTGCTGAACAGCTCCACATGAAGCCACCATAGTAGAAGATCCCTCAGGATTTAGAGGAGGCCCAGAGTTTTCAAACTTTTCCTTCAGATTAATAAGTTTCAAAACAGGTTGGCACAGTGGTTGAGCGCTGCTGCCTCACAGCACCAGCGACCCAGGTTTGATTCCAGCTTTGGGTGACTGTCTGCGTGGAGTTTGCACATTCTTCCCTTGTCTGCGTGCGCTTCCTCTGGGTGTTCCAGTTTCCTCCTGCAGTCCAAAGATGTGCAGGGTAGTTGGATTGGCTATGCTAAATTGCTCATAGTGCTCAGAGATGTTTAGGTTAGCTGGGTTAGATGTGGGAAATGGGTCTGGGTGGGATGCTCTTCAGAGAGGCAGTTGGGCCAAATGGCTGGTTTCCACACTGTAGGGATTCTGTGATTGTAGTCATGTTTACCTAAGTACAGTGAAAAGCTTTGATTGCGAGCATTACAGGCAGATCATAGTCAGCAAGGTCATAGAGATCATAGGGTTCTTCTTTGAAGTGATGCATATAGGTTACACTGCATAGGAGATGCCTGAAGCAAGATCAATATTAACAAGATCAACATTATTTGAAGTTAGAGTGTCCATTCATGAGACCAAAACCAGCGTGGAAGAAGCTGTTCTTGAACCTGTTGATGTGTGTGTTCAAGCTTCCATATCTTCCTGTCAGAAGAGGTTACAGGAAAACGTTATCAGTGTGTGGTGGGTCTTTGATGTTGGCAGCCTTTCTTCGGCAATGAGAAGTGTAAATTGAGTCCGTGGGTGGAAGATTGGCTTCTGTAATGATCTGGGCAGTGTGCACAATTTTCTGTAGTTTCTTACAGTCCTGGGCAATGCAGTTGTCGTACCAGGTCATTATACATCCGGATAGTGTGCTTTCTTTGGTGTATCTGTAGAAGTTGATGAGGGTCATGCCAAATTTCCTAAGCTGCCGAAGGAAGAAGCAGCATTGTTATGCCACCTTGACTGCCGCACCTGTCTGTGAAGTCCAGGACAGGTGGTCAGTTATCGTCACTCCTTTGACGCTGTCAATTCTCTCAACCTCTGCTCTGTTGATGTAGATGGGGGTGTGTTCTCCTTTCTTTCTGAAGTCAGAGAGGTTATTATCATTGTACCATGACACCATGCCCTCTATCTCCTTCCTGTATTCTGACTCGTTATTTGATATCCGTCTACTATGGTCGTGCTGTCAGCAAACATGTAGATGGCATTCGTTCGGAATTTGGCAACACAGTCAGTGTACAGACACTACAGTAGGGGTCTGAGAACATATCCTTGCAGGGTTCAGGTGTTGACAGTTATCGTGTAGGAGGTGCAATTTGTCTTCACCCAAATGTGATAATCTGTTTTGATGATCTTCATTGAGGATTTAAAGCAGGCTTGGAAGCTCCCCTCCTCTCCTTGAGATTGCAACATGGGATCTTGTCAGTGTGAAAGTGCAGTATTGCATTAGAGTATAGCTTAGATGTTGTGTTCAAGTCTTTGAAGTAGTAATTGAAGCCACAGCCTTCTGACTCTCGAGCTGAGCACGCTGCTGACTCAGCCATGGCTAACACTACCCTATCTTCAGACTACCGAGAAAAATTCCACTTAGTTATTCTGATAGTAGTAAGGTTGTACCATTTTTTATAAAATGAAGATTAGATATTTTGTCTTAGCTCCAGAATATAAGACACCAGGATCAGTTTCTCAACTAAATTCTGATTCCTTTTTCTTCAGTAGAAAGATATTTTGTA
Source organism: Stegostoma tigrinum (assembly GCF_030684315.1). Taxonomy (NCBI): domain Eukaryota; kingdom Metazoa; phylum Chordata; class Chondrichthyes; order Orectolobiformes; family Stegostomatidae; genus Stegostoma; species Stegostoma tigrinum. The sequence continues at coordinate 5,035,090 of NC_081384.1, read as the reverse complement.
ATCCACTTAGTAACTGATCTTTTACCTCCCAAATTTAGCTAACAGTCGAAGGTTTTGCTGGTGACAAGATGGCTGCTGACATAAAGGTAAAAATAAATTCTCAATTATTTGAGTGTAATATATTTTCAGTTTTTCGGGCTTAACTATAAATGTTCCACAATTTCCATCCCAAGTCATGGTGATTAATATTCACCAGTTTTGTGTCAGTTCCATCAGTCTCAAATGTTGAATTTTTGATGGGGGACAAGGAATGAAATGGAAAAGTTAGTTGTGTACAAATACGATAACAGTTTGCTATCTTCATATCTGTTTTGCTACTGAGTTTGACTACAGGTGTGCCATCACTCCTAGATGCCTCCTGTTCATTTCAAAGCAAAACCAGACCATTGCTAAATTATCAGACCCTGGCAATTTACAGAATGTTCATACCTGCCAGTATCTCTCGAAAGTACATTGTAATACATTGGTGAATCGTGGATGGACCCCTAAGCAATAGATTTGAAATCCCCAAAGTGGGGGTGGGGGACCCCTTCGAACTACATCAGTTCTATAATGCGTGAACTCTGAGACCATACCTGTAGTTGCCAACGAGTGTCCAGGAAGCTGTATTGATGTTTGTAGGCAATATGCAGGAACGTTTCATTGTTTTTCTGGGATCCTAGACTGTGTGGCAAGAGTGTGCATATCTGCCATATGTAAACCATGTTTTTTAAAAAAAAGCAACTGACCTGAAGAGGGATATAGAAATGACTTTGGAGAAGGACCTGCATAGTTGAGGGGGCACTGCTTCCATCTGTTAACTTCAGGTGGTGGTGAAGGATTAATTGGGTGAATAGGATCTGGCATAGCAGACTGATCAAATTATAACAATGCTTTTGCTGCTCATTGGTAAGTGAAGCATTAAAACGTGCAGATACTGTTCGGTCATCTCAGCCTTGTGCAACTTGTTATCTAATTTCACGTACTGAGAGTTCTAACCAATCATAAAAGGATGCTTAGAACTGTAGCAATCTCATTATCTTATAATGGAATTAATTGTCTAAACTGAAGGGGAATTACTGAGACTGTAAAATGATTAATGATTCCATCAATTGCTTATTGATTTTTTTTGTTTTGCAGAGTTTCCCAGAGGCAGTTTGCATGAGATGTTTCTCTTTCTGCCATAAACTCTGTTGAAAAACAAAACTACTTTGTGTAAAATCCACCTTTAAAAATGACTCAGTACTGAACGGAATTGTATAAATTTCTGAGCAGAACGTGCAAAACATTCCATTAGTATGTGAGGCCGACCAGACTGCAGAAAGCTGTTATTATTTAACCTTTGTATTAACTCATTTATTATACTCCATTTCATGTTTTTCATTGTTAGTATACACGTTTTTTTTAACTGGTAGCTAATACTCTTGATCCAGCAGGTTTCATTAAGCTACTTGTGGTGAGATATTTTGCCTTTTTTTCTTAATTGTCTCCTTTCCAAATCTTCTGAACAATTCTGGATACAAATAACATTTTCCAGATTCTGCTGGTATCACTATTCATAATCACAATAGTTACAGCCATTCGACTGTTGTCTTTTGGGCTCTTTAAAGGAACAATTCACCAGTGCCATTCTCTGCCTTCTCCCCAAGTCTTGCTGTTGTACCTAAAGTGTTTCCAATTGCATTGTTAACATATGGACATGAATACTGCAGATTAAGTGACAATGATAAATTCATCATGGTATATATTATTTCCACAAATGAATTTTAAATCTCGCTTTAAATGTGTTTAAATGGTTATGAAGAGAACCTGATCACTACTACTCCCAAACCAAAGAATAAAAGTGCAGAAATAGGATATTCCTCAACATGTGATATTTTTCAGGTTGCAACACGGAAAAACTAGGACTTTCTTTTAAGCAAGGATAAGATTGGTGGAGCCGCTACGTATCATAAATATGCACTAAAATTTACTACCTGCAACATAATTTTTGAAAATCGTACATAACATGTCCTAAGGATTTGAAATCCCTCAGTTAGAGTAACTTATTAACAATAACCAGAGTATACCAGCTTTTTTTGGAAATCCACATTTTTATTTTTCTCTATGCAAGCAGTGTCCTCAATTTGATTTGGCAATGTTGAGTTCCTTATCTCTGTCTTGCTGCTAAGAGAGCAAAGTTGAGTAGAGGATAGGTCAATACTCCTTTCCAGTACCATCTTAGAAAGGAAAGAAAAAAATTTAAAAATCAAGTGAAGACTGAATCCACTTCTGTCTCACATTTGGCAATTGCAAAGACTCAACAATTTCTACTGTCTGCGAAACATTCAGAAACGAGAAGACTTCCAGACCCATCCTCTTGGGAGGGTTTAGGTTCTCCATTTACATCACCTATTAACTTTTATCTCAACTAAAAATAACTGTGTGAGGCTTAACAGTTCTGAGCCACGATGGGATAGCTTTTCCCAGTACAATTAGATTGTTTGACTACTATACATACAATTTAACCAAGGAGGATCAGGCACTTTGACTGGTGCTCACCAGACTTTTCCATCCCAATATTTGTCGCTTTAAATCCCTCATATCAACAATACTGTCTGAGGGATCTTGCAGTGCACTCATTGCTACATTTGCTGGCACAGACAAGGAGACATTAAATAGATTATTCTTCCTGTTTTAGCCAGACCTTAAGTATGTGTATTTTTAAAAAAATTTTCTTATTCCTTTTCCCCTCTCCAAGAAGAAGCAGCGGTATGTTTCCCCAGACCCTTTTTAAATTTATTTAGAAACAGCCCACAGAAAATTCTTAGGGGTTAACCAAAGTAAAATTTACCATCAAATCCCTACCGTTCGGAAAAGGCCCAACGGCCCAACAAGTCTACACCGACCCTCTGAGCAGCCCACAAAGACCCTTTCCCCCATAACCTACTTAATCTACACATCCCTGAACACAGACAATTTACCGTGATCACTCCACCTAGCCTTCACACATTTGGACTGTGGGAGGAAACCGAAGCACCCAGAGGAAACCCACACACAAACGAGCAGAATGTACAAACTCCACACACTGTTACCCAAGCATGGAATCAAACCTGGGTCCCTGGTGCTGTGAGGCAGCAGTGCTAACCACTGAGCCACCGTGCCGCACTCATCAGTACGTTCAAAACACAGAGGAATGGTTCAAGCCACATTGTTAAACATGCATCCAAGAAAGAAAGAAGAGAAAACCAAACATAATAAAATCATGAGGGGTATGGATAGGGTGAACAGACAAGATCTTTTTCCCAGGGTACGGAGTCCAAAACTAGAGGGCATAAGTTTAAGGTGAGAGGGAAAAGATTTAAAAGGGACCTGAGGGATAACTGTTCCACACATGGGGTGCTGTCTGTATGGAGTGAGCTGCCAAAGGAAGTGGTGGAAGTTGGTACAATTACAACATTTAAAAAGTATCTCAATGTATACATGAATGGGAAGGGTTTAGAAGGATATGGGTCAAATGCTGGCAAATGGGACTAAATTAATTTCAGATATCTGGTTGGCATGGACAGGTTGGACTGAAGGGTCTGTTTCCATGCTGTATATCTGATTTTTACATCAGAATTAGTTTGTGATTTAGAGTCCGCTAAGTCTGTGTTGAGCTGAGTGTCTTTCAGTTGACTGTACACAACAACCTTTTGTAGGAGAGATAATGGGAAGAGTCTAGGCCCGAAACGTCAGCTTTTGTGCTTCTGAGATGCTGTTTGGCCTGCTGTGTTCATCCAGCTTTACACTTTATAACCTTTTGTAGGAGTTCAGTGCAGTTGACTTGCTGATCAAAGTGTTTTATTTGTAAACTTGAAATCGGTTCACTTTGCAGGTGAAACACTGGTTTATTTTCAGGGATCAAACTTTTGAGCAGAGGCAGGCATTTAGCTAAGCTTGAGGCTGCTTACCTTTCAGGTGTTACAGACAAACCTGTCAAGTTCAAGGCGAATGAAAGAAACCAGCAGTTTCAGTCATGCCATTTAAAAGTGTTGGAAAACTTAGCACATCAGGACTGAAGAAGAGTTGCATCAAACTTGCAATGTTAACTGTTGTTTCTGTGTCCACACCAGATGTCAGACCTGCTGAGTTTCTCACTTTTGCTTTGTTCTAAATTTCCAGCATCCAAAGTGTATTGCTTTAACGTCAGTCAGTGCATCAAGTTCAGTCATTCAGCTAACAAGTTGGATTTTTACATCCTCTGGTCAAAAGCTTTTGCTTTTTCTTTGCAGCAGATAACTGTGGAATGATTTGCATTACATCCAGTATTTGATTGTTACCTTTGTTCAGAGCTGGCTAAGGTAGACGTTTTGACTACTTGTCATTCATGTTTACTTGACTGAAATGTTAATACATGTAAGAAGTGTCACATTTTAAGAGCAGATGGGTTTGCTTTCGTCCTGTTAATTGCTAGATGTTTCTGGAAGCAGTCAACTTCCTCATTCCATTGTTCAATAGCAATCATTTTAAAATCTGACTAGAGTCCATCAAAAGAAAACTAGATAATATAGTTTCTTTTAAAAACAAATTACAATGTAGTAGATATAATGGGAACTGCAGATGCTAGAGAATCAGCGATAGCGAAGTGTGGAGCTGGATGAACACAGCAGGCCAGGCAGCATCTTAAGAGCACAAAAGTTGACGTTTCAGGCCTAGACCCTTCATCTGATGAAGGGGGTCTAGGTGCAGAACGTCAGATTTGTGCTCCTAAGATACTGCTTGGCCTGCTGTGTTCATCCAGCTCCACACTTTGTTATCTTACAGTGTAGCAACTCTCTATTCCTGTTCTCTGGAAACTATGGTGCCACAACACACATTGCAATTGAAAACTGATGGTAAATTTGAAGCTTTTTCAAATATTTGCGCATAGGTCCTCTAAGATAAAAGCTACACTGTCCCCATTTTGTGAGCCACTGTGTTAGTCTGAGTACTGATTTAATTTTTCACCAGTGGAAAATCATCTATGTGCAAGTTGACATATCATCATCTCCTTGTCTCTTGAATTTCAGAGCTTTTTTGAGACTCATCCAGCCCCTGCTGCAGAGCGAACCATCCAACAGTCATGTGAGAACGTCCTGCTGAACGGAGCCTGGCTAAAGCGTGATGCAGAAGCCATCCAGCAATTTTTAATGCAGCGTAAAGGGGCACACCCCACAGTGTGATCAAAAGACCCCCTGAGCCAGCATCACCCCACTGCCTTGCCGTGGGGAGGGGAGTTTGAAAGTATATTTCACAGCCAGAACCTGTCACCTATTAACGTTGGTTGAAAATGAATGTAGTTAATACCTCATTTTGAAAACAGAACAGAAAGCTACTGGCACCTGATACGAAATGTGTTGTTTGGAGTGACTTGTGTGTGGAGACAGTGACATGGCATCGTGCAGTCTTAATATAATGTTGGATTGGTGACAACTTAGAACACTGAAGCAAGCCTGCTGGTTATATTGTGGTAATGTAATTCCTTCTCTCCTCTCTGGCCAAGGCAAGTTAATTCTTATTTAATTATTTCTAGGCCTCAGTTTAACCGTTGATGTCCTTCATAAAGAGGAAGAAACATCTCAGTAACAGCCACATTGAATAAAAATAGGAGATCTAAAAAAAAAGAGTATTAGAGCTTTCATTTAAAAAAAGGGTTAGGGACCTTTGAGAATAGGATGCATGAATTTTTGGTGTGTATACCCGGGGCCATTTTCACTGTTAAATTGCAATTTAGCACAGAAATAAATTGTTTTAAAGAAAAGATATAACTTTAATACTTGAGAAAACAGAGTTAAAGCCCCTTAATCTGGGAACACCACTAGAGAATAGCAACAAAAGTCAGTCCCGATTCCTGTGCTTACATATATCCATATTTGAAGGCCTTAAAACTGGTTCGAACTGGCATGTAACTGGGGGTGGGGGCTATTGGGAAAAGACAGTGTAAATGGTAGAGTTAACCTGAGAGTGAATGCGCCAAGATGTACTAACCCTGCAAAATAAAGCATTCAGAGGAATGGGCTGTACCTCATTTTAACATAAATCCAATATTTAGTGTGGCTTCAGTTCACTTGGAGAAGGTCATCGAACTAATTGTCAAACTGCTTCCCTGAAATACTCGTTGTGCTTTTTGTTTTAAAATACAGTTGGTGTTAATAAAAAAAAATTGTCAGTGATCTGTCTCTTGTTTTTTTTCTTTACAATGTGATTTCAGGTGGTGTTATGTATTCAAAATCTGGGGTGTGAATAAAGCCATGGTTTAATTTTAAAATTCTGATCGTACTGCACACCGTTACAATATATTCTAATCACTTATTTCACTATAGCCTGGACCAGTTACTAGTCTGATGTACAAACTGAGGAAGGTATGGATAAGTAGTTTATTAATTATTTAGATAGGAAAATATCTGTTTAACTTGACTAATATAACCAAGTTGTGGATCAGTTCATATTTCCAGAATTAGAATTGGTGAGGAAAGATGTTGTGGGTGGTTGGGGGATTGGGTGGAAGAATTGAGAGTCTATCTACCTAAATCAAAAGTAACAGGATGAGTTCGGAATAATAAAATGTGAGGCTGGATGAACACAGCAGGCCAAGCAGCATCTCAGGAGCACAAAAGCTGACGTTTCGGGCCTCCCCGAAACGTCAGCTTTTGTGCTCCTGAGATGCTGCTTGGCCTGCTGTGTTCATCCAGCCTCACATTTTATTATCTTGGAATCTCCAGCATCTGCAGTTCCCATTATCTAGGATGAGTTCGGAAGGCTATTTTGAAAATGAAAAAGTATACTGGATTCTTCACTTCATTAGTGAACACTTAACAATACAAAAATACAGAAGTTTTCCTTGAATGCTTTGTAAGTCACTGGTTAGGCCTCAGCTGGACCATGTGTGTTCATTTCTTTGTGCAACACTGGCGGAATTCTTCTCAAACTTGGACAGGATATAGAAGAGGTGTACAAACATGATATCAAAGATGAGGGATCACAGTTTATGTGGAGAGACTGGAGAAATGGGAATTGTTTTCTTTAGAGCAGAAGTGATTTCATAGAGGTGTTCAAAATCATGATGAGAATAAATAAAGGCAAAAGAGTCTGAGGCGATGTGAAATTTCTGTTCCACCGTCAGTTAAGATGGTATGAAATGCATTGTCAGAAAGAATCTTGGAAGTCAACGCATATGCAGCTTTCCAAAGGGAACTGATTATACACTCAAAGAAGCAATATGATAAATACTGGGCAAATGAGACTAATTGGATAGCTGTCAATAAGCTGGCACGGGTTTGTATATGAGGTATTTAGTTGGTGCAATATTCCACGGGATGGAAATAATCTTAAGGGAACTGACAGTTTCGTGTCAGCAGTGATGTTTCACCCACAGAACCAAAAACTGCTTGTCTGCTGGCAATCTATTTCTTGATGCTAAGCCTCATTCTATTTTAGCTGATCTCAATTAGCTTTGTATTTTCTAAGAGGATAATTACCTTAGTCCATTCCAGGATTACCGATTCAGGTCTATGACGCAGGGGTGTTCGTGGGCCTACAGCTGGCTACAGAGACACCACCAACACATCTCTCCTCCCCCACCCAATACCCTGGTGTCAAGTGGTGCATGAGGGAGGAAGGTGAACTTTTTTACTTGTATTTAAGTCTTGTCTCTTAATTTCAGTCTTGTATCTTAATATTTTCAATAAGTCAAAATGGCACCAGAGCATAGGGACATATTGCACTTCTCAATATAATCATAGAATTCCCACACTAGAAACAGGCCATTCCTTCCACCAAGTCCACACCAACTCTCTGAAGAGCAAACATTATCCCTGGATTTCCCATAGCTAATCCACCTAATTTTACACGTCCCTGGACACTATGGGCAATTTAGCACAGCCAATCCACCTAACCTGCATATTTCTAGACTGGGGGAGAAACACACAGACACGGGGAGAATGTGCAAACTGCACACAGACAGGTCACCAGAGGCTAAGAATTGAACTCTGGTCCCTGGCACTATGAGGTAATGGTGCTAACCACAGAGCCACTGTGCCACCTTTTTTTTCCCTAAGGAACAGAAATATTTGATAAATGCAAGTGACAATAAATCATTCCATTCAATTCAATTCAATTGAATATATCCCCTAAAGTACATGTATGATTTACAACTTGCACTTTCTTCCTTGATTCCTGCTATATTCAACTTGAAGTTCATTTTCTGCTAAGAACCCAGAACTACCACTCCAGGATGAACAAAACAAATTTGCATGTATATAACATTCTCCACAATGTGTCAAACTACTTCATTTTCAGTTACATATTTCTGAAGGGCTGTCTTTGTTGTAATGTAATCTCAAAGTCCTGCTACATTGAGGTGTTATTTTGGTAAACAAACCTGCACTGGATTTCTGCACCAAGAGTCAGAGATGTACTACATGGAAATAGACCTTTTGGTCCAGCTTGTCAATGCCAACTAGATATTCTAAATTAATCTAAACCTACTTGCCAGTATTTGGCCCATGTCCCTCTAAACCCTTCCTGTTAATGTATCCATCCAGATGTCTTTTAAATGTTTTATTTGTCCCAACAGCAGCACCATCTTCTGGCAGCTCATTCCATACTTGCACCACCCTCTGTGTGAAAAAGTTGCTCCTTACATCGCTTTTAAAACTTGCCCCTCTCACCTTAAATTTATGCCCTCTAGTTTTGGACTCCCTTAACATGGCAAAAGGCCTCATTCACCTGATCCTTGCCCCCCATGATTTTTAAAAACCTCTAAGTTCACCCCTCAGCCTCCAGGAAAAATAGCCTCAGTCTATTCAGCCTCTCCCTTTAGCTCAAGCCCTCCAACACTGGCAACATCTTTCTAAATCTTTTCTGAACCCTTTCAAGTTTCACAACATCTTTCTTCTAGCAGGAAAACCAAAACAAACACTATATTCCAAAAGTGGCCTAACCAATGCACTGTAAAGCTGCAACGTGGCCACCCAGTTCCTATTAATGCACTGATGAACAAAGGTAAACATACCAACGCTGACTTCACCACTCTGTGACTCCACTTTCAAGGAACTATAAACCTGCACCCCATGGTCTCTGGCAACATTCCCCAGGATTTTAACCATTAAGTGTACAAAGTCCTGCCCTGATTTTCCTTTCCAAAATGCAGCACCTCAAATTTATCTAAATTAAACTCCCATGTACCACTCCTCTGTCCATCTGATCAGGGTCCTGCTGTACTCTGATAACCTTTGTTTTCCACTACACCACCAATTTTGGGGTCATACAAACTTAAAAACTATACCTCCTATGTTCACATCCAAATCTTCCAGATAATGACAAAAAGCAGTGGATCCAGCACCGATCCCTATGGCACACTGCTCGTCACAGACTTCCTGTCCAAAAAGCAACCCTCCACCACCACCACCACCCTCTGTCTCCTACCTTCAAGCCAAGGTTGGTATATTTTACACACATCAGTACAGATTGAGATATTTTGACAGGAACTGTCCAGTGCACTGTGGTTACTTACAATGGTGAATTAATGTACTGGCTTCTGCAAACTGTCTCCATTGCACACTTCTAACAATTATTAAGTAAACAAATCCATGCTGAATATCTCTTCCCTACCCTGGGCAAGGTGCTTGTTGATAACTGTTACACTCCCGCTGAGATTAACTCAGTACTCTTTTCTCTAAATCTGTTAACTGCTTTCCAATAGTTTGGGGAAAAATTTAAAAGTGTTGACCTTATAAAAATCACCTGCATCAGAATACCCATTTCTGTTAAAGTGCTAAGTCTTAATGTCTTCCCATCATTGTTATGATTAGACTGATGTAAAATAGCATAGCATAGTATACAATGTCTGCAAGAATTCACAAAATGGTAGCGATGTGCTCTTGTGCCAATTTTATTTGCTCAATGGAGAAACTTAAGAATTAATTGGGAGTGACCATAGAGAATGCTGAAGTCTAATTCTGGTCAAGAATATTGTGTTGCTACTCTAAGTTACAGTGCTTTCAAAAGTTCTGGTAACCAAGATGGTGCCAGAGAATGACAACCTTGTACACTTTGCACTGTACTCTTCTATTCCTATACTTGAGTGCATGTGACCAAAAAAATCTAATTCTAAATATTAGCACACTGTAAAGTTAATCACTAGAAGAACTAAAGGTCATTGTTCAAGATGTTTATTTAATTACAGTGAATGAATAGAACTGTATACTGGATAAAACAAAATGGATCAAAATATAAATATCTGAAAATTTGCACTACAATTTGCTTTTATGTAGGGAAGTAGTTGTCAGAACATTTAACTTGATAGAATTTTTCAGCTCTTGGCTATACACAGCGGTTTTCAATTTGCTCTGTAGATTATAAAGGAACCTGTGGTTATGGTTAAACCCAAACCTCAATTCTTTCAGTAACATTGCAAGGTGAGAATCTTTATGCCATGGGTATTTGCCTAATGAGGGTAGTTGATAGCATTTATTAAATTGGAAAATTTAATTCATTTCACTCTTGCTGGGGAAGCTGTTAAAAAGCACTCAGCTGCCTTTCCAGAACAGGAGTCTCTTTGGGACTAGCTTCCACCTTAGTGTGTGGAGGTAGAATACTTTATAATGGGGTAATTGTAGTTCAGCCCAGACCTACCCTTGTCAGCCATATTTACATTCCCTTCCAGTTAAAATTTTAACTACTCAGTTTGGCCACGTATAAAGTGCCATGAATTATTCTGATCACAACATTATTGGAAAATGTGATCACAGATGCAGATCCAATTTCTAAAGAATATTACCAGTTCTGGAGGGTTTTATGTATGAAGGAAGTTTTGAGCAGTGATTTTTTTCCCCCCTGAGTACAGGGGCTTAGGAGGGAGAATTAGCCAAGTTTTTGATTGACAATTTGAGCATTTGTCCAAGTCTGTCTGGTTTACAAAAGGGAGGACAAATCCAGTTTGACCAATTACCATCCCAATACTGACTTCTATAAAGTGTTATCAACTGCCATTTGATACCAACAACCTACACTCCAATACTTTGTATTCCACAGCTCCACTCAACTGCAGATTTTGCTTACAGCTTAGGTTCAAACATGAGCAAATGTATTGAATTCCAGACATAAAAAGAGAATATTTGATTTGAGTTTGACACCAAGGAACCCTCTATGATCCCAACTAATGCTAGACAAGTCAGACTCGAGTGAAACCTGGCTTGATCGACTAGATTTTTGTTTTACAAGTTGGTGTATATGGTGGTCAGTCACAACGTATTCACAAAAAATCCAAAGAATTGCAGATGCTGTAAATCAGGAACAAAAACAAATTGCTGCCAACAAGGGTGGTACTGTTGTTATCTGATGTACTGACCTGTAATATTATGAAAGCTGAGTGCTCCCGAATTCTCCCCATGGACCATGACCCCACCATTGAACATCAGGCTATTATGTCCATAACAGTTGCTAATCACATTTCATCTGGCTGTCTCCACCCCATCTCCCACCGACTTCCTCAGCCTCCAAGCTCACAGTGCCCCAACCCCACACAGCCTGTTCCTACCTTCTTCCCAAAATCCACAAACAGAATTGCCTCACAGATGTATTGTTTCTACCTGCTCCTGCCCCACAGAACCTCTCTCTTCTTATTGCAATTCTTCTTTGTTACTCCTCTTGTCCAGTTCCTTGCGACAGACGTTCCCACACGTTTCTGGTGCTTTCAGTTTCAGAATTTCCAGTGCAAGGACTCCAGGCACCTCCTCTTTACCATGGATGTTCAATCCCTTCAACAAACCTCACTGCAGCAAAAGCAAATCCGCCATCTGAGACACAAACCTGGCTTTCACAAAAAATTATTGAGCTCTCTGAAAAGACCCATCAAAGGTACCATGGCATTTTAGCTCAAAGTCCTCATGAAAGCAATTAAAGAGAAAAACAGCAGAATCAGTGGAAGAAAGGCATTTGTGACATGAGCAACAGAAGGAAGGTTGGAGATAAAGTAGAGAAGACACAAACTGTGCAAACTTGGGGAGATTAAGTTTTAATTTATTGTTGCCTTATTAATTGGTTTTATAGACAAGGGACTTATGTTTATTTAAACAGCATTCCAGTAGAATTTAGACCAATTAGGTGTAGTAGTAGGGAATTATTCAGTTTGTTAGTGATTCTGTTAATTTGTTCATTGTTAGGTTGAAACAAAGAAATTGTTTCTTGTTATTTGTAAAGTGGAGATCAGGGATTTTCTTTCTTTTAACACATTACAAAGGGGAAAGGCAAGCTTTTCTGGATGTTTTGGGGGTAATGATGAGAAGGGGATTTCTATTCTCATCACAGCAGATTGGGGTTTGTGTTCTGGTAACTTTCAGCAGGGTTCAGCCATTCTCCCCCCCCCTCCATAACAGTACTGTGGGAGTACCTACACCATATGAGCTAGTGGTTCAAGGTGTCTCACTAGTACCTGCTCAAGGGCAATTAGGGATAAGCAATCACACCTCTTATGTGAACAATTTTACAGGTTAGATTTAACTGAAGTATGGAAGGTTGAAGAGTTGAGATTAAGAAGACTATATATTTTAGAAATTAATAACTAGGGCAAAGATTTACCTTAGGGGAGAAGTTATCATAAGAATATTTTAAAAAAAAGGAAAAGTAAGCCATTCAGACCCTCAAGCCTGCTCCACTATATATCATGATCGTGGCTTCTTCCCCCACCCAAAGAGTGATAATTCTGCCTAGAAAGGTGGGAGAGGAGAAATTCTCATTGCATTTAAAAAGTATTTGAATATTCACTTGAAGTACTGTACCTATCAGGCTACCAACCAAAATCTAGAAAATTAGTTGACCGCTTTCTTCTGGCTGCCAAACATGATGAGCTAACTGGCCTTCCTCTGTGTGGTAAATGTTTGAAATTCGTCCTCCTTAACTCAACATTGAAACACTCTTATGGAGCCCTTATTGGCCTAGCATACCAGGTTTTAAGATAGCCTGTCTAAAAAAGGCAATTGTATTATGGGAAGTAAGATCTACAAGAATGAAAAGCACTTGCACCTATATAAATGATTTCATAAATTGGAATTAAAGAGTTAAGGATACAGAAACTATGAGTACCAGACAATCGGAGAGTATTTCATCATTTACAGAAAACAAGTCAGGTATGTGATGTACGGAACAGGTGAGTCAATTGCTGCAAAATACACCACCTATGACTTGTGTTTGTAGCCAGTATTTGTGTTACTGGTCCAGGTTTATTATTTCTTTTGCACAGTTATCATTTCATTGCTTCTGTTTTGGTACTAGATTATAACATGATCAGCCCTCACTTGATCATATTCTTCTAACACCATCTTCTTCTGCATACCATTTTTAAAAATATCTTAATACATTTTAACATCTTTGCTTCTGCGCTGTCAGGATTGAGATGAGTAGAACATCTTGATCAAGTAGAAGGCGAGGGTGAATATTTTGAAATCTCTACCCAGGTGCTGTAGAGGCCCAATTTTGAGCAGCAACATACTGCAGATGTTAAAAATCTGAAACAACAAGAAAAGCTGCTGAAAATATTCAACAGCTCTGGCAACACATGCAGAGCAGAAACAATTAATATTTCAGGTCAGCTGAAAGGTCACAGATTAGACACATTAATTCTGATCCCCTCTATAGATGCTGCTAGATCTTTTCCAATATTTTCTGCTTTTATCCCGTATCCTAATGTTGATTGTAATCTAAACAGAGGAGGCGAAGGCAATAAAGCCAGCAGTCAGATAAGATGTGAACTGTTCTATGTGGCACACACTTATACCACAAGTTTTTGCACTGTATCAACAATAAAGACCAGCTACCCATACCTCCACCATGCATCAGCTTATCTGCTGTTAAAACTCATTTCATTCTCTTCTGAATTAACTGGTTCAGCACACTCTACACTGGCCTCCCTCCATAACTGTGGGCTCATTCAAAACTACTCCCTGCTTGTTGGGCAGCCAGTGCAGACACGATCGGCCAAAAGACCTCCATCTGTGCCATAAATATTCAACAATCACAACCTGCAGCAAGTCATACTCGCCCACTGCAGTCATGCACTTAAATTGGCTTCTAATCCAAGAATGCCCCAATTTTCAAATTCACACCATTATATTAAGTTCCCTCCAGGATCCTGTTCCTCGTGCTGTTTGACATTGGCTTTTTCTACAAACCCAATCCACGTGGCCCAGTATTATCGTCAATGCAAACAAAAATCAAGTGAACTACAGATGCTGAAAATCTGAAATAAAAATGAAAAACTTTGGGGAACTTCAGAAGGTCTGGCAGCATCTGTAGAGGATGAAAGAAGAGATAATGTTTTGGATCCACTGAAGCTTCTTTAGCATGCAAGAGTCACCAGACCTGAAAAATGTACTCTGCTTTCTTTCCGTAAAGCTGTCAGACCTGCTTAGTTTCTCCAGAAATTTCTGTTTTTGTTATTGTCAAATGTGCATTCAGTTGAGCAGATCTTAAACTATAGAATTCCTTTTCTGCTGACCAGTGTTTTAAAATCTACCACACAGACCAAGATTTTGATCACCTGTCTGGCACTGCCTTTGAATCAGCATTAAATGTGTCTGATGATGCTCCTTTGAAGCACCATGGGCTGTTCTACCAACAATAAGTGTTGTTAAAATATCAAAATGAAAACTGAAAGAACTGCAGATGCTGTAAATCAAAACAGTTCTGACGAAGGGTCACTCAACCCAAAACTTTAACTCCGATTTTTTTTTGCCACAGATGCTGCCAGACCTGCTGAGCTTTTCCAGCAATTTCTGCTTTTGTTGTTAAAAATGTCAATGGATGGTACTGCAATGAATCATTTTTTAAAGTTTCTCAGGTCCAACATGGCATCAACAAATGTAATCATCTCCGAAGCACTCTGGAAAAATATCCATTTGAGCATATAAGAAGCTAATTGTTTAAAGGGATCCCATTGCCTCCTTCCATTATGTTCATAATCACAGTCTTTCTGCACCTGGAGCCAAATGTCATCAATTCACTGTCTTTGAAATGGTGTACCACAACGCAACAAATATAGGAAGTAGTGAATGAGCACAATGGGAGAAAAAAAACTCAATAATTTATATGGTGCTTCATTCTTCCAATCTGGGTAAGGGGAAAATCAGCTGGATTTTTTGTGATTCAAATCTCATTGGGTTGATTTTAAAATCCTCCCAAGCAGGGTTGACTCACTATGCAATGCCAATTCTTTAAACACAGTTCTCCAACTAAATTAATTCCTTGCATATTTTCTTCATTTAAGTATGCATTGAATTCGTATTTAAGTTATTATTAGATCTGCTTCCACCATCTTTGCATTGAACGATGGATGGATCTTTATAAGTGTTGGCAGCGTGCAGTTACAGTTCTGCTATTTGTAGGAGAGCATTAAACACAAATTCGCAGCACAAAAGACTGTTATACAGCACGAATCAGTCATACCTAGAATAGTTTGAACAGTTTCGACCCCCTTACATGAGGAAAGATCCTTAAGTAAAATCTGCCTCGAAATGTTCCAGTCAAGGAATCAAGGTGACTATCACACGAGTCCACCCCCAATATCCTTCTCCTTCTATTGCATTAAATACACCTTATGAAGCAGCTCGGAGGATGCAAAGAGGAGAGAAATGTTTGCAGTGATTCGTGGTTTCAGAAAGCAGCATTACAATGCTGAGTAGAGTTGGTTTTTTTGGGATAGATAGTGGAGATGGTCAATACAAACGGCAGCGCTCTCTTCCCTGGAAACGGCGGGAAATACAAACCAGAACCGCCTCACTCATCAGCAACAGCCGCATCTCCATTCGCCACCGTAAAGTAGTGCCCTCAACTTTTAACCTCGTCAACCGCACCCCCTTTGAATTTAGGCGCCGAAGGCAACCCATACGCACACAAAAATAAAGACTTTCTCCGGACGCCGGTTGCTCCTTTCGTGCAGAAGCTTTTCCACTGAAAATGAGGTTTCTCTCCCGCCGATGCGATCGGTCTGATTGGCGGAGGAGACGCTCCGATGCCCCCTCCCCCCGGAATTTAGAGTAAAACTGGACCAAGTGTCCCAGGATGGAGGCAGGCCCTGGGCGGAGTCAAGTGGGAAAAGTACAGACATAACCCTCCCCCGAAAACGGTCTCAAGGACGGGAGGGAGGGGTCATCGGCTCCAATTCGAAATTCGGCCTTCAACAGAGGCTACAGCCGCTCAGCCAATCAGAGGACGCCTTGAATAGCATCAGGCAGCGGCCGTTGAAGAGCTATAGCATCTCTGCTTAACCAATCAAGAGTCTCTTTAGATAAGCAGTAGGATGGGAATGATAGGCCAGTGGAAGGTCGCGTAAAATAACACACGGCGGCCGTTCAAAGGATGTGATGCACTCAGCGCTATCCTCCAATCAGAAGTGGCATTCGATTGCTTTTACCGGCACTTGCGTCATGGACCAATAAGAGATTGTGTTAGATAGGATGACTGATGGCCGGTGTGTAAAGACATTACCAATCGGGGATTGTGTTCGATATCCAAGCACGATTGGCCAATGAGAAACCGCGTTAGATAGTGCTAGGCGGCCAGTGGGAAAGCGGAACAAGCGCGCGCGTGTACTGCGTCTGGCGACACCCACCAATCCGATTAGGCGTTGGCTCGCCTGGGCGGTCACGGGCCAATGGGAGCTCCTGTTAGACAGGCCGGGCAGCTGTTGAAGGCGTGGGTGAAGCAGTGATAATGGCGGGGTTCGGCCACTTGGCAATGGCTCGCGGCGATTGACGTACAGACGGACCAATCAGATGGAAGCGGCGGTACGTGCGCCGTGAATGATTCGGCCAATGGGGAGGCGCGTCACGGGGAGCGGCAGTTTGCGAAGGGAGCAGCGCGCGCGGCCGCTGCTATATCGCTCCGCCGCCGGTGGCACTCGGCTTTTGCGCAGCTGCGGAGCCGGGCGAAGGCGTGAGAGAAGCTTGCGCTCTGGTTATTAGCGAGTGAGAAAGAGAAAACAGTCACTAATATACAGCATATCTGTTGTTATCCATAATAAATTCCACGCTGCCACCCCTTGTTTATCTATCTATCGCTCTTTTTAATCTTCCCTCACCGCGGTGTATATGTACGTTATATTTTCTAAAAGGAAGCAGAATCTGAGTGACCCAGAACCATTTATGGCCGTTTCTGCCTGAGAAAAATCCTCGTTGTTTCCCACATGAGATTCGTTAACATGGAGCTTATCACAATTTTAGAGAAAACCGTCTCTCCAGGTAAGGCGTCTAATGGGAGAGGGAGTAATATTATTTTTCTCTTTCGTGGTATTTTAAAACTGTATTATTATTTTTTTTCCCGCCCGCCCTTTTCTTTCTTTTCTCTCCCTCCTCCCCAGATCGTAATGAGCTGGAAGCAGCGCAGAAGTTTCTGGAACAGGCGGCTGTTGAGAATTTGGTCAGTATTGGATTCTGTTTCCATTTTTTTTGAATGGGTAAAGGGGGCGATGGTTTGATCTAATTCGGCTTTTTAAAAAAAAATGTGCGTGGGCTGATGCGAGAGTATGGTTGGCTATTTGATTTTTAAGATGGAAAATTTTTTATCCATTTTAATGGAGGGAAATCAAGGGCATTCATTGAGAAAATTCCCCCTTTCTACTCTTCTTCTCCCCCACCCCCCCCCCAACCTTTTGGGCGGGGGAGGGGGAAACTGGAGTGAAAAAAAATGACAGCCTAACTTGCTGGCAGGAATTACCCCGGTTGATTGACAAGGCATGACAGCCAATGAGAGTCCGGAGATTGCCGGTGGGCATGCCCGCTAGCCAATGAGGACGCCCCGAAGAGGCTGGGTTTCCGCTCTGCGCAAGTTTGGTTGATGGGAAGGGAAGCTGGGAGTCGAGGCCTGAGCGCATGTTGCCGGCTCATCCTCTCCTCCCTATGTGTGAGAGAGAACAGCCTACCCCACGCATGGAGGGGCTGGGGAGGCCTGGATCCATTATGCTATCTGATAAATTTATGCCCTTTATACCCCTGCGTTTAAATCGTCGTAAGCATTATTTCTTTTTCAATAATAGCCTGAAGATTTGCACAATTTAGGTTTTGATATCATGTGTCTGGCTTTCTTCTGGGTTGCTATCGTGTAATCTTTTCATTTGGTTAACACCAGTTGAAAGTTTCTATTTAACCGGTGTTTGT
Source organism: Stegostoma tigrinum (assembly GCF_030684315.1). NCBI lineage: Eukaryota > Metazoa > Chordata > Chondrichthyes > Orectolobiformes > Stegostomatidae > Stegostoma > Stegostoma tigrinum. The sequence goes on along the minus strand of NC_081384.1, from coordinate 5,016,962 downwards.
GGAAGTTAATCAATTTGTAACGCATTAAGACGTGCTGGGACGCCGTTTAGCCCTCTAGGTTTGAACCAAATGAAAACAGCCTCGCTCATATCCCAGTTTCGGTCTACGTAGATCACTATTTAGGGTGTAAATCTGAGTTTTTTGATGCATTCAGGGTATCAGTTGCTTATAACGTAGTAGATGGTGTTTGAGGTCCTGCTTAGCTCCTTGATGGAAGAACAATTCTTGTCAACCTTTCTCTAATTCTTTTGACAGTTGCTTCAAATCTATCCTAATAGAACTACCTTCCTTTCTACTGTCAAAGTATTTCAATAGACTGTAATTTAAGTCTTCCCTCAACCTTTTAGAAACATGGATAATAAGAGCAAGTACAGGCCCTTTGAGCCTGCTTCACCATTCAGTATGATTGTGGCTGATTGTTCAGTTTGGTACCGTGTCTGCTTTCTGCATGCTTTTGATCCCTTTAGCTCTAAGAGCTATATCTAACTACTCGAACATTTAATATTTTGGCCTCAACTACTTTCTGTGGCAGAGTTCACTGCATTCTGGTTGAAGAAATGTAGAACCTAAAATATAGGTGTAGAATTCAGCCATTGGCTCATTGAGTCTGCTCTGCCATTTTATCATAGCTAATAGGCTTCTCAACATCATTCTTCTCTGTGTAACTCTGACCACCTTACTAATCAAGCATCTGTCTGTCTTAAGTATACTCAATGACTTGGCTTCCACAACCTTCTGTGGTAGTGTGTTCCATGAGATTAAACATCCTCTGGCTGAAATTTCTTATCTCTGTTCTGAGTGGGGAGTTCCATATCCTTGAGCTGTGACCATTGGTTCAAGACTCACGGTTATTAAGAACATCCTGCATTTATCTTGTCTAGTCACTGTTAAAATTTTATAGGTTAACTAGGGTTGCACCATTGTTAAATTTGATAGATGTATCTTAATATATTTTAAATCCAAATGCAAGTTATTTTAGCAGGTCACCACGTGCATTTTGAGCTTGTTTCTTTAGAGATTTTCTGTTGCATCCTATTTAAGGTTATTGGTGCTTTTTTGGTTACTGTGGATTTGCACATTTGACAATGATTTCTCATCTTTTGCTTTAAACAAGGTTACTTAATGTGTGTAAATCAGGTAATTTTGGAAACTTAAAATTGCTTTGAAGTCAGTAGAAATAGCAGTAAATTGCATTTTAATCTCTAATTATTTTAATTGCAAATTTCAAGCCATTTCTTTGGAAGTACATTTGACTTTGTATGTAGTGTTTTACCACTTATTAATTTGGCTAATTGTATGGCCTTAAATTGTAGATTGCAGAATTTCTGAAAACTGTCAGCTTTTGGAAAAATTAGCTATATTTTCATAGCCTTTTCCTGCACGTTTAGTAAAACCTAACAACTAAAAAAAATACAGGCTTGACTTAAGCTTAGGTATGATATGGAGGGGCTTCCTATCAGATCCTGGCTTTAGAGATTTACCTGCTGTCAGACACTGTATCCTGTATCAAATCAGATCTAAAACTGAGCTGGTTAATTCAATCAGCTGGACCATGTAATACAGCTTAAGGAATTTTGTAGCCACTGGAAACTGTTTAGGAATCAATAGCAAGAAGAAAGGTGAGTAAAAGTTTTGAAAAGTGCATGTGATATTAGAAGAAGATGGGACATAAAAACGAAATCCTGCTTGAATAAGTGCTAGAAAAAGACAAGTATTGTACACCACTTTGGAATAGTGGTAGACAACAAAGTAAATATGAGCTGATGCAATAGGACTGAATTTTTCCATCATTGTTAGGAATGGAACACTCATCTTGTCACTTGCTGTCATCAGATAGCCCTAGGAGAGGTACAGTAATAACTTCATCTGTCTCATCTTGAGTGAGCCTGAGTTAGCAATCAACCATTAATATAAACGTGCCTGTGTCTGATCTTAGCCACACTTGTCAATTGCTAGATGTTGTGCTCGGGAAAACCAGAATTAGGAATATTATTTTTCTTTATTTCCTTTTTGGGTTCACCATTCTATTTTATATTAAATTATCTTGAGTTATTTGTCCATGTGCCCCTGACCAAAGCTCTCAGTTTTGGCTGTTATCTGACTAAAACTTCTCTATGGATACACTATCTTGCTTATTGTCCCCACAATACCAATAAGTTTTTGAGTTCGGTGTGCAAGTGATATATCCTCTAAGAGGAAAGTGAAGAAAAATTAAATCCTTTGGGAAAAGATGTAGCCTTGTCTGTTTTGTTGAGGTAGGCACAGATCCTCAGTTAATTAACCTTTTTGGGGGAGTTGGCCTTCTCCCTAACCCAGTTCTGCAGTCGGGTTTGACCATCGTGTAGGTGGTCTAAATTACCCAGAATCCATGAAATTTGTTTCAGTTAATTATGTAATATAGATGTCAATCTGTTGACCTCTTCAATCCTGAAGAATCTTTGCAAAGCAATAAATATTTGTTTGAAAAGTTGTAATCAGCTGTTACAGTAAGGGAGTCAAAGGTGGGTGGGAAGTTAGTTTGGGTTGGAATTTGTCAGGAAAGCAATTAGGATAATTATGGATTTGAAATGCAAGTATATTGAGGACAGATTTGGCTTTAATTGGACAAGTGACAACTATGTTGAGGAAGTATTCGATTATTTGAGATTAATTATTGGGAGATTGGGACCTGTAGGTACTTAAGAACTCCTCACAGGAAATTGGATTATAGTGTGAATGTTAAGGTAGGGGTATTAACCTTTTGTAAAATTCAAATAGTTGTTTGGATGGCTAATTTTGAACTTGAGTATCATTTATGACACATTTATCTGCACTGTTTCTCCTCAGTCACAGATTTGTTCACCTGAAGAATGTTAACAGTTCTGCATCTAGACTGCCAGCTTCTCCCCTCATGTGAGCCCATAATGTACACAAGCCCAGCACTACATTCCCTTTCAGCGTTGGCTCACTGAATAGGAATTAACAGCAGAGACTGTGGCTGATTGCTGTCTTTGTGCAGTCAGCTGATTCGACATTGCCCTGGATTCGAACCTGCTATCATTTTGGTCTGAATGGCTCCATGCTCCAGTTGTTGGAGCTTTTGGCTAGTAAATGGCCAGGAAACCGTTCTGTCCAAAAGACGCATGCCATGTCCAGACTTGAGTGACTCTAGGCTCCTGCATTTGAATGTATTCAAGCAACGTCTTGCTTCCTAATACCTGCATGTATTTAAAAACAGTGTGTTCCAAAAATGGCTGACAACTGTTGTTGTGTGGTGCATACAGTTGATATACCAGTGCCTCTTTCCATTTTGCTCCATGGAGATTTGTGCTGTTTCCACTGGTTTGGGGCAAATAATTTGAGCATCTTTTGAGTTGGTATTTTCAATTGTGCTAAATTGAAGATTTTTCCAATGAAGTGTAGTGCTGCAGAAGTTCAGTTTGGATAAGTTCATACTGTGCTACATGGTAAGATCCTGAATCTGACTAGGGATGTCTGATTGTCCTAATAGTTTCGTGTGATATAAACATGCTGTTGGGTTTATAGAATAGACTCAAATAAAAAGTTAGTTTTCAGATTCAGACGACAGCAGCAGGTACACCCAAGCTACAGTTCCAGCCAGGAAACTCGTATGCTTCCTTGATGGTGTAAATTTATTTGCTACATGCCAGGAGGGCTGCTTCAAATTTGAATTGATCCTCTTTATTTTGAAAATGTCAATTTCACCTGACTATCGCCAATGTTTTCCTTGAATGCTCATTTGCTACGCAGTTCTGTTTCTGCTTTTAAAATGATAGATGTCAAAAGTGGCCATAATCAATAAAATAACAGAATACTGGAGAGCTAAAAAACAAATTGCTGGGGGAATTCTGGTCTGGCAGCATCTGTCAAGCAAGTGGGGTTAACGATCCCAATCCATAGACTCTTCTGAACTGATCTGATTGTCACCAGACTTGAATCTTAGGTCTGAAGGAAGCAGAGTTGAGTTTCTCCAGTTTCTGTTTTTGTCATAAACAGCACTGCATAACCTTTCAATAAAATATCTTAACATTAGATTTTATTCCAAGTGATTTGAGAACTAGTTTCAAGTACTTTTCAAAGTTGGCTGCAGTTTTAAATATTTAATCCCATCTAATGGCAGAGTGTTTAGCATGACTGCCGATCAGGGTTCAGACCTGTTCAGAGGGGTGGTGCAAACTTGATGGCCCTAAATTGGTCTTGTCTTCACTGTAGGGATTCTAAATAAGCAACCTTTCCTTTGTCCTTTCAATATTAAATCATTTTTTTCCCCCCACACTGCTTTGACAGATCTCTTATTTACTTGTCCCACAACCCGTTTTTTTATTTTGGCGTTGCACTGTTTGACCCCTTTCTTGTCAAGATCATGATTATCCTGATCTCATCGAATAGTAAAATCTTAATTGGAAGAAAGGCCACAACCTGTAAAGTAAGCTCATTGTGGGCGCATTCATGCTGAGACGGATGGGTGCCTCCAGTAATTTTTACTCCATATTTCTAACATCTGTTTTGTATAATATTTTATATCCATCTGCCATGGGCAGCTTATTGATATCTGAATGTGTGTGTAACAGATTAGGAATCTCCTGAAGTGCTACTTAGCTCTCAGGTTTTCATGAATTAATAGCCATAATGAATGGTGGTCCTTGATTAGTTCACATTCAAGTGTGGTTTAAATTTTCCACTGATTCCAGGGAGTATATATTTGCAGCTATCTTTGCCCTGATAATATGCCTGCAGTTGCATTACTGGAGGCAGCCTGAGAATGCTGAATACCTGGAGAATTCTCCAACCATATGAATGTGGAGGTTTACTGCCCACTATCCTTTCTACTTCTGGGACAGAAACAAGTCATACAAAAAACATTTCAACGTTTTTATAAAATATAACAGTATGTTGCCAGGAAATGGATAACTTTATTTTAAACAATTTCTGGTTGATTTTTCTGTAAGATTCATATAAATTTCTTGCAAATTAAATGCAGTTTTGATTGGCACAATATTTCTTCAAATCACTATCTAATCAGTTGAATTGACCAAAATATGTTCCGAGGAAGGGCCATTCGACCTGAAACGTTAACTGATTTCTCTCCACAGAGCTGCTAAGCTTTTCCAGCAATCTTTTGTTTCTGATTTATGGCATCTTTAGCTTTTTTGCTTGTAATTTAAATCATTGTATCAGGATAGTTGGACTGTTAGATTTTTTTGGTGCCTAGACATGCCCCCTTGCCTTTTCAGCGTAATACCTATTCCACTATTGTGTACTGTCTTTAACCTCATGGGAGGGATTAGAAGTTGACCTTTGCAGCTGGTTAGAATGAGCTTGTCTAGTTTTGATGCTTGTTCCAATGATTATGTAAATATAAAATATTTCAATGGTCCAACTGCAGTTTTTTAATGTTAGCATACTTGCATTTTAAATTTATGCCATCACCATCCCTTTATGTCCTAGCCCATCAACCATCAAAAGACTCCCCACAATAGAAGTGATGGTACAGAGTTGGGAGGCTGGAAGTTAATGCATCCATGTGCTGAACAGTGTGCAGCTTTGAGCAACATTGCTGGGGAGCGCCACTGTCGGCCAAGCCATAAAACATGTAGCTGCGTGTCTAGGTCTGCAACAGGTAGCAAGGAAATCAGTGAGCAGCAAAAGTATTAAACACTTGCTTAAAGAAACTTAAGCAAATTTGGCCTCCTCTTCGGAGAGACTAATAATTAAGAGCCCAGTGACCCTTTCAGAATTGATGTTTCAGAACAGCCAATATGTTGCCTGTTACAGCACTACGTGTGGAGCTATTCCAAGAAACGGATATTTAATTGCGAACATTCTCTCAACCACCCCTTATCAGTCCTTCCCAGGGAGGCCTACTCGTAGATGTCACTGTTTTGAAAGGCACCTTTTGCTTTTAGAGTTGTATAATGATAGTACACAAGGTATTTAATCCAAATTTGAATTGAGATGAACATTTTTATTTGGTGTATTTTCAGCTCTTATGGATAAGAACAGGATATTTGGTTCTGATCTGCAACCTAAGGCCATTTATCCTGTGACGCACCATATTCCTTAGGTTTTAGTGTAGCATTCATCAATCTTGATTACTTTTTGTAGAAGTGAGTTCAAAACTCACAACATCCTTTGGATATAGCTCTATTTCTTGCTGAAGTGGCTGGTGATGTCCTACAGTGTGGTGAAATATGCACACTGCATTACATTTTTTACACGTGTTTCCTCTAATATTTATTGGAAAGCCTGAGCCTTAAAACACAAGATAATAAAATGTGAGGCTGGATGAACACAGCAGGCCCAGCAGCATCTCAGGAGCATAAAAGCTGACGTTTCGGGCCTAGACCCTTCATCAGAGGGGGTGATGGGGTGAGGGTTCTGGAATAAATAGGGAGGGAGGGGGAGGTGGACCGAAGATGGAGAGAAAAGAAGATAGGTGGGGAGGTAGGGAGGGGATAGGTCAGTCTAGGGAAGACTGACAGGTCAAGGAGGTGGGATGAGGTTGGTAGGTAGGAGATGGAGGTGTGTCTTGGGGTGGGAGGAAGGCATGGGTGAGAGGGAGAACAGGTTAGGGAGGCAGAGACAGGTTGGACTGGTTTTGGGATGCAGTGGGTGGAGGGAAAGAGCTGGGCTGGTTTTGGGATGCGGTGGGGGAAGGGGAGATTTTGAAACTGAAGTCCACATTGATACCATTGGGCTGCAGGGTTCCCAAGCGGAATATGAGTTGCTGTTCCTGCAGCCTTCGGGTGGCATCATTGTGGCACTGCAGGAGGCCCATGATGGACATGTCATCTAAAGAATGGGAGGGGGAGTGAAAATAGTTTGCGGCTGGGCGGTGCAGTTGTTTATTGCGAACCGAGCGGAGGTGTTCTGCAAAGCGGTCCCCAAGCCTCCGCTTGGCTTCCCCAATGTAGAGGAACGGGTACAGTGGATGCAGTATACCACGTTGGCAGATGTGCAGGTGAACCTCTGCTTAATGTGGAAAGTCATCTTGGGGCCTGGGATAGGGGTGAGGGAGGAGGTGTGGGGGCAAGTGTAGCATTTCCTGCGGTTGCAGGGGAAGGTGCCGGGTGTGGTGGGGTTGGAGGGCAGTGTGGAGCGAACAAGGGAGTCTGGACCTCATCCCTCCCACCTCCGTCTCCTACCTACCAACCTCATTCCACCTCCTTGACATGTCTGTCTTCCCTGGACTGACCTATCCCCTCCCTACCTCCCCACCTATACTCTCCTCTCCACCTATTATCTTTTTCTCTCCATCTTTGGTCCGCCTCCCCCTCCCTCCCTATTTATTCCAGAACCCTCACCCCATCCTCCTCTCTGAAGGGTCTAGGCCCGAAACGTCAGCTTTTATGCTCCTGAGATGCTGCTGCGCTTGCTGTGTTCATCCAGCCTCACATTTTATTATCTTGGATTCTCCAGCATCTGCAGCTCCCATTATCACATCACCTTAAAACACACCTCATTTTGTGAAAATTCTACAGCTGTCTTTAAAAAATATGGCAGTTGAGTGGGCAAACCTCAACAGAAATCCATCCCATTATACTTTTCATTGTTCCATGCTGGCTTTACTTGCAGCGTATGCCCCAGTTTGGGATTTGGAGAAGGAGACTGATGGCTTCATGATAATGTCTCATAGGTTTTTCTCTTCACTCCTGGGATGTGAGCAATGTTTTTTGTCAGTTCCTCAAGAAAATCACAGCTGGCACTACTGCCTTGAACTTGCAGTTCATGTGCTGCAGGTATTCCCACATTGCCATCAGGGAGGGAATTTCATAAGTTTTCACCCAATAACAACCGAAGGATCAAATAAAAAAAAGTTGGAACTTTATTCATTGAATTGAAAGGTTATCTGCTATGTTGGATTTGCAACAGCTTGGGTTGCTGTTGGGTTCCAACCAAAGGTGGGTCTAATGATGTTACAACCATCATTGATTTTTAAAAATTGTCTTGTTTACTGGCAGTACTGTGATTCCAAGTCCACTGCTTTGTGGTTGACTTATAACTGCCCTCTGAGATAGCCTAGAAAGCCTCTGTATCAAATTATGGCTGTCTGATTTTTTTAAAAGAAGTGAAACTGGATAGACCACCTGGCATTGACCAAAGTGCTTAAGGCTGAACTTATTCTGACCCTGCAGAATGTTCACTAAAGTAACCGCTGTCTTGTACCAAAATTGGGAGAGCTCTCCCACAAGCTAGTCAAGCAACGTGCTGAAATAATCATTCTCGTGGAATCAAACTTGCAGGCAATTTACTAGCAGTCACCATTGTTTCCCTCCATATGTCCTGTCCCACTGACGGGGCTAAACCAACAGAGCTGGTGGTAAACATAGGGAGGCAGTAAGTTGCCATGCCAATCAGTGTCCATGGAACTATGTAGTTATGCAGCTTTGAAAGAATGCTGTATGGGAGTGCCACAATGAACCAAATTTTAAAAGCTGCTTATTGTGGCTGCAGCACATGTTGCAGAATCAACAAGCAAAATGCATAAAACACAAAGCTAAAGAAACTCCGAAGTCTGGCCTCATTTGTGGAGAGAGAAGCAGTTAACATTGTAGATTGTTGACTTGCTCACTGAGCTGGGTTGATTTTTGTTCAGGCACTTGGTCACCAGGCTAGGTAGCATCATCAGTGAAGCCTCCGATGAAGCGATGTTGTTCTACTCTGCTTGGAATTTGCACTGTCTGGTCTGTTATGGTGAGTAGTGTCATTTCCAGTTTTGTTCTGTGTGGGTTTGTACATGGGATCCAGTTCTAAGTTTGATTTGAGTTGAGAACTATGCCTCTAGGAATTCCTGTCCATGTCTGTCTGGCTTGGGTTACTGTAGTTGCATTGTCCCCGTTAAACTGATGGCCTTCATTGTCAGAATGTAGAGGTATTAAGGAAAGTTCATGTTTAGCAGCTACCTGATATTTGTGTATTATTGGCTAGTGTTTCCTTCCTGTCTGTCTGATGTAGTGTTTGTGTAGCACCAGCCCACAGCCACTCTGACAAATACTCAAAAGGATTAAAGATCCCATTTCCACAGCATGCAGAACCAATGTAGTAACCAAAATACCATGCAATAACTGTTACAAGGAATTACATCTGACAGAAGGAAAGAAACTAGTCATTGGTTTTTTAACAAAATATGTACTTGCTCATGCTCATACATCTACCCATCATGGAAGCACCTGTCATTGACTACATTGACAGACACACTCAGACCTTTATGGTGATAAAAGTCCAATGTTCAAATTGAGTATGCCCTCCCTTGGCTGTGTCATTGCCACTGTATTGAATAATACAGATTTTGTAACAACTCAGCATGATGCACTGTGGGTTTTCAGAATTGTTCAACTGCACCCTATAATCTCATGCCCTAACAAACGCTCAACTCTGCTGTTGCCTCCAATCAGAAAATCAACTGTCTGAATGAAGAGTGCAGGAATGATTGTCTTCAGCAGCAGGCAAATCTGAAAATGAGGTGTCAACCTGGAGAAGCTACCATTCAAGAGCAAAATACTACACGTGCTTGAACATATACTGAAAGCAACAAATGTTGGAGATCACTTGGTCAGATATCCATGAGAACGAGCAAACTAATGTTTTGAGTCTAGATGACTCGAGAGGAGAAGTGTGGAGAGGGCAGCATTTATGCTGTTGGGTGAGGGTTCGTGGGGTGTGGAGTGCTAGGGAGGAAAAGATGTTGGTTACCACTCGACCTCTTGAATTCAAAGTACCATCCTACTTTTGACCAAGCTGTCCCACTACCAAACGATGTAAAGGTCTAGTCACATCCAATCATGATAGGCAGTTAAACACTTTTCTAGAGGAGAAGGCTGTATGAATAACGCCACCCTTAACATTGGGAATTATAACCAGCCAGTCAGAGCTTTGCCATTCATATGGATGCTGGAAGTCTTAAAGCTGCAATGCTGCATGTCTCACCTTACCTTAATTTGCTGACCATTCCCCCTCGCCTGAGGCTTAATATATTACCCAGCATCAAAGTTTCGTGCTGGGTAAAGCAAAATTAATTTCTATTCTCTAATTTTTATGCAGAGAAAATTAATGTTCTGGCATTTTCATACTATAAGAGGTCACTTTAGAGGCAGAAGTTGATGACCCTGATCCAGTTTATAGAACTAATCCAGAGTGGAGTGTGTTTTGGTTTAGTATGAGGTGTTAATAACATTTCAGTAAAACAGTAAATTTAGTTTCTCGCAACAAATTGCAAAGCCCACACGCAGATGTCTTGAGTGTTTGAGAATACTATTTTACTATTATTTTTAAGCCCACCAGCATGTTGTGGCAGTTTTAAAATTGATACATGCTTCCCAGACAACTAAAAATGTTGGAAAGAGATCAGTGCAGCAGAGCTGACTAGATCATTGCTTGAACAGCTATTGTGGAACTGAACCATATGTCAGTTTGCTAGATCATACTGATTTGGAAAATTTTCAGAATAGTATTTCGCCTGTTACTGTTGGTACCATTACCCTTGAAATTTGAAACCAACTAGTCAAAATAGATTAAAGACACATCCCACTACCTAAAAAGTGCTTCAGGTGGCAGTTGAAGGCATTTCCCTATTTCCTTGCTCCTTCTGCCAATGCATGTTATCCAGCCTTGTGCTTGTATAGTAATACTCAGATAAATGCCACTTCCATATTAGTTAGTTGTCTTGTTTCTCAAATGCATCGTGTCTTGAGTTTTTTCTGCTGTCCAAGTATAAGCTGCATTTGGTAACCACCAACTCAAACCCTCACCCTGGTAACTGAGGCTCAACTAAACTGTTGACGATCATGCTAATTTGTTTGTCCTTTAAACTCATTTTATGTTGCTAATATAACTGGTTCTGTCTCAAGTCTTGGAACATTTCTGCTACTAAAAACCTCAGCTTTGTCTTTGTTACCCCTTGGCTTGAAATTTAGTTACATGTTGCTGTCCCACATAATACTCCGTGTAAATGTAAAGTTATCAAAAAGTCAGCCTATGACTCAATTCCCAACGAGTCCTGGCCAGCACTGCCTTGTCTGCTGATCTACATTTGGATTTTTAGGCAAATCTCAATTTTAAAATTCTCACCCTCTTCTTTTTGCCCCCATGGTGTTACCCTCCCCACCTCAGTAATGTCTTCCAGCCCCGCAAAGCAGATCTGTTGCTCTTATATAATCATATTTTTGTCGCTCCTATGTTGATGGCTATGGCTTCACTTGCCTAGGCCTTAAGCTATGGAATTTGCTCGCTAAACCCTCAGACTATCTAGTTCTTTTCTCTAAAGTTGCTGTGTAAGACCTACATATAAAATTTGCCCTAACATGACTGTCACAATTTTGTTAGCATTCCTGCAGAATGCTTTGGGATTCTTTTTTAACCATGTTAAGTATGCTATATAAATTCTTATTTGCTTTTCTTGGTAGCTCGTGCACTAATTTTCCAGTGTTTTTTTGTCCCGTGGCACTCAGCACTTTACTTCCGCTTTCAAGTGAGTGGAGATTACTTTGTTTGGAACAAGTTTTTGTTGCCCAGCTGATCTGTTGAATAGTGCAACGTTCTTTCGGTTGTCAGGGCTCTTACCTCTGCATTTAAAGAATGTAGATTCAAACTGAAGGCTAAACTTGAACATGTCAATTTAAAGTGACTCCACTATAAAAGATAACAGTGTGAAGCTGGATGAACACAGCAGGCCAAGCAGCATCTCAGGAGCACATGATGCTGCTCGGCCTGCTGTGTTCATCCAGCTTCACACTTTGTTATCTTGGATTCTCCAGCATCTGCAGTTCCCATTATCTCTCCCACTATAAAAGATGGGGTTTTTTGTAGCCTGTGACCACCTGAAACAGATTAGTTCCTTTATTTTTCCTTCTCTTGAGTCGATCTCCCTATCCTGGTGGCAGAAATCCACCCAGACAGGATTTCTGTTTTGATTGAAAGGTCTTCTGAGTTTTGTTAAACATAGACTTGAATTTGTTACTGCTTTCTGATTCTGAGCATTAATGCTGCAATTCATTGTCATTCAATTGTCCTAACTACCTTGTTCTGAAAGTAACTCTGCAGTCTTGTTGATTGCTGTGTTACTCATTGTAAACGTATAGTGTTTGTGTCACTGCATAACTGAAGTACAAACTGTAGACTATTAAATCCAAACCATAAAAGCCTTGGGCTGAAATATGATTTTTAAACGTTAAGCTAACAGTGCAACTAGTAACAAATGGAATGCATGATAGTAATTCTTCTACACTTCTCTATCAATCTAGCCTACCTTCCTGGTGGAACTTTCAAAAGTACTAGCAAATCCAGGAAACAGTCAAGTTGCCCGAATTGCAGCTGGTCTACAAATCAAGAATTCCCTGACATCAAAGGACCTGGATGTCAAGACACAATATCAACAAAGATGGCTTGCAATTGACACCAATGCTCGACGAGAAATAAAAACCTTTGTAAGTTGTCACTGCTGTGGTAACCTTTTAAATAAAATAAGTGTTTCTGTTTCTTGGGAGAATGCAGCTTTGTCTTTCAAACATCTTTTTAGACTTGCCAAAAGTAAAATGTAGTGAGAAGTGAGTAGTCCATCCCATTTTCAACATGGTTCATTTTCCAGTAGATTAAGTAGTGTTTCTTTGGATAACAACTGTTTGTCTGTGGGTAAGATTATAGCTTTTCGGATAGCAAAGTATTTAGTCTTTGCCCATAGGTGTATAGTTTTGTGTGCATGACTAATATCCAAAAGCTATTTACTTGAGTAAACGTGTTCATTCAGAAAAAATTAAATTCTTATTTTGAAGTAGGCTTGGATAGTCTCAAGGTCCAACTAAGCTGGGAAAATACAATAAAATCGATCAAAAAGGTGATCTGTTCACCGATCTAAGCAAGCAAAGATTATTCGTAATGGCTTAGCAAAAATAGCTTGCAGCTTAGCTACTAACCAGCATTGTAAATACGTAAGTGATTTTAATTCTTTGCTTTCTCCAGAGGCCCCCAAATCACTGCCAATCTTTAGGCAGTTTCATTCATTAAAATGACAGCAAGAAATGGCCAGTGGCACCAGATACTATGGAAAAGATCTATGGGCCTTGATAGCATTCTGGCAATAGTTCTGACACTTTCAGCTCCAGAACTTGCCACACCCTAAAGTCAAGCTGTTTCAGAGCAGCAGCAATACTGGTTTTTGGCCAACAAAATGTGGAAAATTTGCCCAGCTATGTCCTGTGCATGCACAGCAGGCCAAATCCAACAATCAGTTACTGTCTCATAGATGTGTACTTAATCATAAATAGTGATGGAAGATGTCATCAACAATAGAGGAGTTTCTCAGGGCAGTGTCTTGGGCCCAACCATTTTCAGCTGCTTCATGAATCGCCTTCATTCCTTAAGGTTGGAAGTGGGGGGTGTTCCCTGATCATTGGTGCTGAACATAGAATCATAACAGTGGCAGCTCAGTGGTTAGCACTGCTGCCTCACAGTGCCAGGAACCTTGGTTCAATTCCACCCTTGGGTGACTCTGTGTGGAGTTTGCAGTTCTCCCCATGTCTGTGTGCATTATCTCCAGGTGCTCTGGTTTCTTCCCACAGTCCAAAGATGTGCAGGTTAGATGGATTGGCTATGCTAAATTGCCCATAATGTTCAGGGATTTGTAGGTTAGGTAGGGTCTTGGGGTGCTCTGGGGGTCAGTGTAAAATGTCTCTAACACTCTTTGCTCAATGACTTTGTCTTCTATGGGAGCAAATTCTGAAGAAATACTCATCTCTTCCCTAAATGGGCCACGCTGTATCCAGAGACTGACCCCTGACTGAGTTTACCAACCAAGGGGAATTTCCTCCCTGCATTTAGTCTGCCTTGCCATGTTGGCATTTTGTCTGAATGACATTGTCTCAATCTTCTAACTGCTAGTGAATGCCAGTTCACGGACCAGAAAATGAACTGAACTATCCTGACAATTGCTTCTGACTACAGGAGCAGGTCTGAGAAGAAATCTCCAAACCAGCGACCACTGCTGTCTAGAAAAGCTAAGGCATTTCTCGAGGCAACTAAAATGGGAAATAATTGCTGACACACCACCTTGCCCACATTTCCATGTTCTGGAGGGCACTTGAATAAGAGGTCCAAGGAAAGTATTAATGAAATATAATTCTGTCTAGTTGTGATACACCATGGGTATTCGTGTTTCTTGCAAGTTAAACTCCCTTTTTGGCCACTTGATTTTTAAGTCCCAAATTTTGATGTTGCAAAGTTGTTTTTAGTACAGTTCATCATTATTTGAGTATATTCCTGTAATGGAGGAGTTTAATTCTCTGTAAACATTACTGATAATTTAAGATAGATAAATCTTCCAGTGAGTTTTCCATACAAGAGCTTTTCAAACTGGTTTACAATGTTGGTAAATCCGCTATATAAAGTTCATACATTTCAGAATATGTCTGCTTAATGCTATCTTAACCACTTGTTTTTATTTTACAAATGTAGTTGGTCAGTGCTGATCAAAAATATCCCAGTATGAGTGACTATGCAACTGAGCAAAACATGCTTGCATCTTAATACAGTGATAATGGAACTGTAAATGCTGGAGAATCCAAGATAATAAAATGTGAGGCTGGATGAACACAGCAGGTTCAGCAGCATCTCAGGAGCACAAAAGCTGACGTTTCGGGCCTAGACCCTTTATCAGAGGGGGATGGGGTGAGGGTTCTGGAATAAATCGGGAGGGAGGGGGAGGCGGACTGAAGATGGAGAGAAAAGAAGATAGGTGGGGAGGTAGGGAGCGGATAGGTCAGTCCAGGGAAGACGGACCGGTCAAGGAGGTGGGATGAGGTTAGTAGGTAGGAGATGGAGGTGCGGCTTGGGGTGGGAGGAAGGGATGGGTGAGAGGAAGAACAGGTTAGGGAGGCAGAGACAGGCTGGACTGGTTTTGGGATACACTGGGTGGAGGGGAAGAGCTGGGCTGGTTGTGTGGTGCAGTGGGGGGAGGGGACGAACTGGGCTGGCTTTGGGATGCGGTGAGGGAAGGGGAGATTTTGAAACTGGTGAAGTCCACATTGATACCATTGGGCCGCAGGGTTCCCAAGCGGAATGAGTTGCTGTTCCTGCAACCTTCGGGTGGCATCATTGTGGCACTGCAGGAGGCCCATGATGGACATGTCTTCTAAAGAATGGGAGGGGGAGTGGAAATGGTTCGCGACTGGGAGGTGCAGTTGTTAACCAAACCGAGCGGAGGTGCTAATACTTCTGTTTTTTACTTTTTTAATTAAAAAAGCACCATGGTGTCACTTCCAAACTAGAAGTAAATCTTCAGTTCCTAGTGATGACTTCTTTTCATTTTGTGACTTTGACCTGTAACGCCTGTAGTGACCGAGTACAAATTTTAGCTTCGATCCCATAAGGAAACAAAGCAATTAGTCTTTGCTATTGATTTGTCTATGGTCTGTGCTGTAGGAATGCTGTACTGTGTAAAAATGCTACTACAATCATGGATCAAGAGCCAGAGTTCAATGTATGATGTCTGTTTTCTAATGTCAAAGTGTGGTGCTGGATTTGACCTACAGTGTATGTTTCTGTGGGCTCATGGGGATCAGCCATCCATGAACTAAAATACATATTT
This sequence comes from Stegostoma tigrinum, assembly GCF_030684315.1. Lineage (NCBI taxonomy): Eukaryota > Metazoa > Chordata > Chondrichthyes > Orectolobiformes > Stegostomatidae > Stegostoma > Stegostoma tigrinum. Next base: position 5,001,385 of record NC_081384.1, on the reverse strand, counting down.
GTCCTGGTACAAGAAATATATTTCAAGATTTCCTGTGAGCTGATTTTGCTTTCTTTACCAGTGGATGTTTTCTCTGTTTTGCATTTCAGTTTCTTTAAATATCCATTGTGCCTGGTTTGAAGCTTAATGTATTCTAACCTAATTATTTTGTCACTCCAGTCCTTTTTCTCATCTTTTTGCGTCATGATTCTTTTTTGTGATGGAAGTGTTGCAAATACTGGTGTTTGTCTTTTGAAGAAAAAAAAACTTGTTCTAAAACTTGCTCCCACAGGTCTTGCAAACTCTGGGTACAGAGACCTACAGGCCCAGCTCAGCATCTCAGTGCGTTGCAGGAATTGCATGTGCAGAGATCCCTGTTGTTCAATGGCCTGAGCTCATTCCTCACTTGGTTGCGAATGTTACAAACCCCAATAGCACTGAACATATGAAAGAGGCTACTTTGGAAGCTATTGGTTATATATGCCAGGATATAGTGAGTATTGTCTTTGTTAACTTTTGAGAAATATAGTATTGATGCAATTAAGCTTGCTTTCATCTTTACTACCGATAAGCTTTTTTGCAACAGTCATTGAATGTTAACTTCCATTTTGAATTGAGTGTCACTGTTTCTGGTGAATTGTGTATGGTTGAGGAGAAAGCGTGCTCAGTCCTGCACTACTGGAAATTTCATTTTCTGTTAATAAAGTCATTGAGAAACTGATGCTCATACCCATTTTAGCACTTAATTTATATATTCTTGCAATATAATATGAGCTAGTTTGTGATGCTGCAAGTGTGCATTCTGCAACAATGTACTGCATGAGCTTGTTGCAAGATTGCTTTTGAATTTCATTTTGGCTTGGGTACTTACGATGAAGGAAAATTCAAAGGCCAGTGATTTGCATGGCTTCATACGGTGGTGGATGTAACTTGTATGCACCTGATGGGTGTTCTTAATATTCCTCTCAACCAGTTATCAATTCGAGATGGTTCCAAAGGTATTGTTTGTAGCTCATTTGCCATCACTGCATGTGACTCTACAAAATAAAGAAGCTGTTGATTTGAGAATTGAATGTTGATTTTAATTCTCAATCTATATTTGAAAGCCCATCTTAGCAAAGTATTTAGAAAGACAAGGGATTATCCACTGTTGATTTGATCATAGCTACAGACTTACTGATTTATGGCTGTGTGGTACATGACTTGAGTTATAGTACATTGCCTGACCAGCCTTATTAACCTTACATACATGGCATATCTTTATCTGTTAGAAAAGAAAGGAGTCAATACTTGGTAGAGTCTCCAGCCTCTTGACTGGCTAATTTTGCTCAGATAGCAGCTTGATAGTTTGGGTGCTCATTTACACTTTCATCCGATGCAAAGTGACTATTTCTCGAGGCTTTTAGGCCAGTTGAATATCTGAATTCCCAACTGCTGAATGTCTCCTAAACTACAGGTTGAAAAGAGGACATCTGGCCCATTGTGCTTTTGCTAGTTCTCCATAGACGTAATTCAATAAGTGCCATTCCTTTGCCTACTTGCTAGCCCCCCACATTATTCCTTTTGTGATAATAATGGCCATCACGTGAATCCAGTTCTACCACTGTCTCAGGCAGCATATTTCAAATTCTAACCACTTGTTGCATAAATTCCTCATGTCTTCATTGCCTTTTTGTTTTGTTTAACTTATAGATGTCCTCTCGTTCTCAATCCTTTCACCGATCCTGTTTTTCTGTATTTACTCTGCTCAAACCTTTTGGAGTGTGGTTTGCTTGCATCAATTAGCATGAGAGGTTGGTGATGCAGTGAGCTTGAGTTTATTTAAAGATGGATTCACTGAACTGGGCTATCCATGTGAGATCACTAAACATCCTGTGATGTTGCTGCCAGATACTCATTGAAATGTCTTCCCTTGCCACCTGCTTCAATTTGATTATCTATTGGTCCCCTAGTTTGTGTTTAAAATTATGCCGTTTCATCTGGTGCAGTTTGAAGGTGAATTCCTGTTGGTTTATATTAAAATTGCAGAGTTTCAGCTTGTCAGTTTTACTTTGTGAAAAACAAAACAAAATGTTTGAACCTATTCAAATAACTAATCCTAGCGATTCTGCCTCTAAAACTTGGCATGTTACAATATGATGTAATCTTTAAAGAATATTTCTAGTGTGGGCCAGAAAGTGAAGAGGAAAGCATTAAAGCTGAGTAACTTGCTTTTTAAGGACCCTGAACAACTACAGGACAAATCAAATGAAATCCTGACTGCAATTATTCAAGGAATGCGGAAGGAGGAGCCCAGTAACAACGTGAAGTTAGCTGCAACAAATGCACTGTTGAACTCCTTGGAATTCACCAAAGCTAATTTTGACAAAGAGGTAAGCCACCTTTTATTTGTATTAACATTTAACATAAAACTGTACCCTTTGAGAATGTAAAATGTTGAGATGTTACATCCAGGTGAAAGAACCTTGCATAAGGACCAAAGCAAGCCATTCCAATTGTGTGGTGGAACAAGAGTTTGGAATATGGTTGCATGGGCACTCTACCCACTCTGCTCCACTTCCTCATCGTCTCTCCTCTTCCTCCTCCTTGTCTATCTATTTCCCCATGTCCCAAAAAGTTAGCTTAATATTGCAATTGCTTGGTCAGAAGTCTGAGAAATCATGCTGCAATTCACCTGACGAAACAATGACATTAAACAGAATTGTTGACCATGCTTTTAGTAAAACGTTTTCAACAGCAAAACAACGTATTTGCTTCACACCCGTAAACGCCAATCTTTCTGCTCATTTGATACCTTAACCAAAAATTAAATTAGATGCTGAGTGTTAGTCTAGTACTTTGTAAAATGTTGGAAAGGTACTACAAAGTTAAAGAAGTAAAGGCTTAAAGAGTAAATAAACTCGACTAAATACAGAATTGCCTCAGAGTACCTGAATATGAAAGATATCAAATGTGGTGCCTGGCTGAGTAGATTTTATTGAATAAATTCTTTCACCAGTGATCATTGTGGTCTCATGGTTTGGTTACAAAGTTACTAGATTTTAGAGTTTGGTCTTGCTAGTTTTGCAAAGAGAAGTACAGTAGCACATCAAACCAGATTTGCCAGTGACTTTGAGAAATTTCAGTGAACTGCCTTGCTGTATGGAGCTCACTATTAACAATGTCTTTACCTGATTATCGTCTTCATTTTGCTAAGCAGTTGTTGACAAGGACTGGTGAGGTCAAATTTTAAAGCATCTCTGCATACACTTTTATTTCTTTGCAGTCTGAAAGGCACTTTATTATGCAAGTAGTCTGTGAAGCCACCCAGTGTCCTGATACAAGAGTAAGTAGCCTTAAATTGCCTAAAAATTAAAATCGTCACGTGCACTTTAGCATCACTTTTAATGGAACAATTGTTTCAACCTAACAGGTACGGGTTGCTGCCTTGCAAAACTTGGTGAAGATTATGTCCCTTTACTACCAATACATGGAAACATATATGGGTCCTGCTCTTTTTGCTGTAAGCATAATCTATCCATTTTATTGCCCTGTTTAGGGGAAATGAGGTTTTGTAGCAAAGTGAGTCTTTATATCACATGTAAACATCCAAACCAACTACCAGTATACATTTTTTATGTGCAGGCTAGAATCTGAAACTTTTCAGAAAACTTTTGACTTGGGTAGGTACTTTTTGTAATTTGACATGGTTAAATCCATCTTTTAGCCCTATTGTATTAAGTCAAAAAAATGTGGATGCAGGATCCATTTCAGATCAGAGCACATGTCTTAGTGCAGTGCATTGGAAATGATGGATCATTGGAAATGCAGCCTTTTAGATGAGCTGTTAACTGAGGCTTGCTTTAAGCACAGGCACAACTAAAAGTGTGAAAAGGGTCACTGTGCCAACATTGCTTAATGCAATTTCTGGCAGTTTATTTCATTGCTATATATGGGATGCTGATGTGTTTAAAAATTGTGCTGCAGCTAAATTGAGTCTACGCTTTGGGTGATCATGCTGAGGATATGGAAGGAATTAATGTGATTCTTCAAACTGAAGAAGCCATGCTGCTGCCTTTCACAATTGAACATTGCAGTAGTGAATTAACTACTTGACATGCTACCTGAAAATTTCATTCGAAGCAAATTACTTATCCTATTGCTTTGTTTCAATCCTGGTGACATGGTGTACCACGCCCCCTGCAGACTGAATCATATGATGTGAAGAGCAGTTATTTGCCAATCATAAATTTTCGAAAATACAATTGATGGTTCCCAAAACACTAACAGCATTTAACTTATGCCATTGCTGTCAGAAGATGAACTTTGGTTTTGATTCAGATTTGGTTTCATTGGAAAGCTGCACTAAATCGTAATATGGTGCAGGCAATGGAGCTAACACCATTATTTAGCCTTAACTGTTAATCAAATATGCTTTTAATTTGAGATGGCATTCAGGTCAGGTGAGCAAGTTATTACTTTACTTTGCCAATTCGACAAAAGAATTTAAGTTTTTAATGAGGTGGCTTCGTCAACAATCTCTTATTAGATTATTTTTGAATGTTGAGTGACCACTTAAACATGTATCATTGTTTTTGTAGTGCATTACAAAAACAAAGTTGCTGGAAAAGCTCAGCAGATCTGGCAGCATCTGTGAAGGAAAAAACAGTTTCAGGTCCGGTGACCCTTCCTCAAATGCTGCCAGACTTGCTGAGCTTTTCCGGCAACATTGTTTTTGTTCCTGACTTAGAGCATCAGCAGTTCTTTTGGTTTTTATTTGCAATGTGTTGTTAGATTGAAGTGAAAGCTTCAAAATTACTTCATTTCAGGCCTATTAATGTTAGTAATTAATCCATGAGAAAATAATAGTATTTAATGTGTATGCATTTAACAACAACTTTGTTTTATGGGGGGTGGTGAAATCTTTTCAAGATTACCATTGAGGCTATGAAGAGTGATATTGATGAAGTGGCCCTACAAGGAATTGAATTCTGGTCCAATGTTTGTGATGAAGAAATGGATCTTGCTATTGAAGCTTCAGAGGTATACTTTTTAAATACATTCTGGAGTATTTCAATCTATTTAAAGAAAAAATAGTCACTGGATGTTCCTAATTTTAATATTTTGCTTTTGGACTTTGCTATTTATGAGGAAAGAACTCATTTGTCTTTGGGGCCCAAATTAATGTGGGCTTGGAATTGCCTCATTGCTAGATAACTTTATTGTAGAAAATCTATATTGAAGCCATCAAGTGTAAATTTTTTTAAAAATCTGTTTTGACAGATTATTACCTCAAAGAAAACAGTTCTAGTAGTGAATTAATATATTTAAATTCAGTAAGAACCATATCTTATGGTGGTCCACGTGTTAAGCACAAAGCTGGCAATTAGTCTGTGATGAAAAACCATGCACCACGCTGAATCTGTTCAGTTGATGGATACTTTGAAACAAAGTTGAGACTTAATTTGCCAAGTTTTGTAGCATACTTGAAGTTTAGGTTTGATGCACAAAATTAGTTGATCAAGTTAATCTTGGAGTTCCCTTTCTAACAGTATTTTAGATTTCCTAAATCGGGTAGACTGCAGGAGTTCAAGAAAGCAATTTCCTTCATAAGGGCAGTTAGGCATGAGGGGAAAAAAAACCTTTATTTTTAAAAGTTACTCTTTTTTGCAAAGTTTTTATATTTTCTTTCTTACAGGCAGCAGAACAGGGAAGACCACCTGAACACACAAGCAAATTCTATGCCAAGGGAGCACTCCAGTACTTGGTACCCATTCTCACCCAGACACTGACTAAACAAGTAAGACAGTATCTTGACTGACTTCATTATCATTATGCTGTTGCAAATTCATAATGAACGGCACAATGTTTTGGATACAAGTTGCTCCTGTAACATTTACTTGCTATTTGTGATATGCTTAAATTTGCTTTTTATGAGAAGTAATATTATAGGAGCTATGGAATATTACATTGACTTCTGGAACGCAGCTTTGTATAACTTAGTGTGTCCTTTTTAAGGCTATGAGCTGTATTTGCTGAATGTTAAGAGCATATGAGCCTTTGAAAATTTGAGGTGAAGTTTGTGAAACAACAGCTGAAAGTTACTTTGTGCCAGCAAATTTTTCTTTAAAATTTAAGTGAATTTATAATGTCAAGACTAATGTTCTAAATGCAAGGCTATCTTTGTTTCACGTAGTGTACTGCACTCATGGTAGGTGAGATATAGTGCAGTTTTCATTGTCATGTGATAAGTTATGATCCCCTTAAAGGCTTAATTCTCGTTACATAAACGATGGGAGAGGGGGCTTTCCTGCCATACTTGTATATTGGATGTATAGTGTACAGAAACTTTCCTCCAAATGTGCTTGTGTTAATTAAACTTGTATGTTTCCTTGCTGGCTTAATCGCAAATTGCCTGTAAGGTGCTTGGAGATAGAAGTCGTGAATGGTGCTGCATAAATGCAAGTTTCACCCACAAGTAGATATTGTTGGATTGTTGAATTCCTGCTTTCAGCCTTTACAAGTCTATCTGTACACATTCTCTAGATCATTGGTTTTGGAACAAATTAATCCTGTGCCACAAAGCTGTCTGCCCAGCTTGCTGTCTTTAAAATATACTTTTTATAGCTGTAAACTCACCTTGCAATAGGCCAGTTATTTGTAGGTGGGTTTGTCTGACTTGAAGCCTTGTTGCCTTACTGACTGGTAACACATCATACAGTTTGTAAAACTCAGCATATTCCTGTCCATATGTCTGTCCAAAATCTCAATCCTAAAAGAACTGCAAAGCAGAATGGAGGTCTTTTGAGTCTAAGATGAAGGCATGACCAGAAATCCACCAATTAGGACTTATTAATTTCCTCCCTTTTGTGAAGTAAAGTCAAGTAAGTGTTTCTAAGCTCACTAGAAAACAGGCAACGGCTTCTGAATTTTCTCTTTACAGGGAATATAGTGGAGAGGGGTATTGTTACTGTACTTAAGGAATTTAAGACATGTTAGGTGGGCTAAAGTAAATCTAGATTTTTTTCTAATGCATTCCAGGTTTTTACAGTTCAGAACTCACCAGTTTTCATGGATTTAAAGTGTGGTGTTAACTAGGGCAGAAAGTGAAATTTCAATACGAGCAAGTCTCTGAAACATTTCCATAGTGTACCTCCTGCAGAAGCAGCACCCTACATTTCTTTCTTTATAGTGTAACTTCTGGCAGATAACTACCTTGTTCCTTGCATGCTTGAATGCATAGCAATACAAGTTTGAGATTTTTAAACTTCAACGTTAGCAGGTCTAACCATAGTCTCTTTCTAACCCCTCTGCCTCTGTTTCCAGTCTTCAGATTAATGTTAATATAATCAAGTTAATAACAAAATTCCCCTTTTTTGTGCCCATGTTCAGTCAGCAAAAATTCAGTTAGCATAGAATAAAATAAAGTTAAATATGGTCATTGATTCTTGACAATTGCTGGAATGTGGTATCTTTTATTTTAAATCGTTCACCCTTTCACTATTAGGATGAAAACGATGACGATGACGACTGGAATCCATGCAAAGCTGCTGGTGTTTGTCTCATGCTGCTGGCAACATGCTGTGAGGATGACATTGTTCCACACATACTTCCATTTATCAAGGAACATATCAAAAATCCAGACTGGAGGTATAGAGATGCAGCAGTGATGGCATTTGGCTCTATTCTGGAAGGACCTGAACCCAATCAACTAAAACCACTAGTGATACAGGTAAAAATATATTCTGCTGGAGCTTCAGTCACTGCTTCTAGTGTTACTAGATAATGTGCTCAAAGATTCAGATGTCACAGTTTGAATGTGAATAACGGTAAACATTTTGTTGGAGCATCTTGTAAAATAGTTGTGTCCTTTGATAGGCTGTGATCTTTGTATTCCTGTTTCCTCCTCTTAGCGACGTGGCTAGAAGCTGTCCTCTTTAAGAAAAGTAGCATTGATTTCAAAGCTGGCTAGGTTTCTAAATTATTGCTGTTGTAAACTTAGATTTTAATGCTTAGTCAGCAGTTTTGCTTGCGCTTTTTGAGCAATAAATGCAAAACGAGCCCCTAAAGCCCACATCCCTTGTATAATATTTAAAAATCAGTTGGCTTGCTATATTTGGGTTAAATGATTCAGATTTATCCTTTGAAATATGGATTGGTGACTCATGTGAGGAGTTTTGTCTTGTGAATTGTCAAGATAATCTTTTTGGGCAGTCGACTGTAGGAATTTTTTAAATTTAAGTAAAATCTAGTTTTAAATCTGTAGGTATCTTTAACGCTGAAATTTGCAGGTACAACTCAGTGTCAAAATGGTCACACTTGTAATTGTTTCAACTGCAGAACTCTTGCTGTACTGTTAATCTGATGTTTATTGTTAAGACCATTTTAGCCAGTGTGTGACCGTGTTAGTAGTTGTCATTGTTCATCAGCTTACTACTTTTTGCAGGCAATGCCCACCTTGATAGACCTGATGAAAGATCCTAGTGTGGTGGTTCGGGATACTACAGCTTGGACAGTGGGTCGAATTTGTGAGTTGCTTCCTGAGGCTGCCATCAATGACATGTACTTGACTCCTCTACTCCAATGTCTCATTGAAGGTCTGGGAGCTGAACCTAGAGTGGCTTCTAATGTTTGTTGGGTAAGTCATTTGAGCAGGCAGAGACCTGAAATTCTTTTTTTTTTAAAAAAAACACTTCTGCTTGATCCTAATCTATACTGATGTTCTTTATTAAAATGCTGATCCTAATCGGGCAGGGGAAAGATTTAAGACATGGATGGGGTAAATGTTTTGAGGGTGGTGTGTGTGGGGGATGAACTTTGAGGAAGTGGTGGTTGTGGATACAATTACACAATTAGTGTTTAAAAGACATTTGAATAATTAAACGAGTAAGGTGGTGTTGGAGGGATGTGGGCCAGGAGCAGGTGAATGGGACGAATTAGTTCAGGATTGTGTTCAGTATAGACTGGTCGGATCGAAGGGTCTGTTTCCATGCCATGTGACTCACTTGATTTGCTGCCTTTTTGACTCTTGAATAAAGTTTTGATAGTCACCTCAGACTATTTACTTGGTGCCTTTCCTGGCAAGTGTGCAAAAAGCAACTATTCTCAGTGATTAAAGATGAGCATGAAGCTTTTTGATTTCAGGCATATTTTCTTTCTAATACCTCTGCACAATTTGAGCTAATGAATATATCAAAATTAAGTATTTTTAAGATTTACAAAGTGGTTGTTTAGGAATTTAGAATGTTAAACAAAATTTGAATAATTTATTTTAACATTGAGTGCTTTCAACTTGTAGCTGAATGGCTATCACATTTGGTTACAGATTTGAATATTAACCATTAAGGATCACTGAAATATTTAACACTGGGAATTTTGTGTGTATTTGTGATGAAAAATAGTATGGCTAGCATCATGCTTGTGTTTAAGTTTTTAAATGTTTGTGACCAAATTACCTGCCAGAAAACAGTATATACTTCTCATAGATCCATAATTATATTGGAATTCCATTTGATGCACCATTTGACATAATTTCACTTTCATTAAGGGGTGGGGAGGTAGGCTTTCACTTCTAAACTCCAACAGCAACTGCTGCAAGCTAAACTTAAAACTCTGGCTCTGTTGGGAGCTCAACCGCACCCTTTCAGGCTGCTTCTATTGTTCCAACTCTGCAAAAAGTCTGAAGGTATCTCAAGCTGTTTAGTTTGTTACGAGTTGCACACCACCTAGCTTTCATAAAAAGACAATATGAAGAATTTAACCTCTTAAAGCCACAGCATTATTACAAGGCTATCTAAGTAGGTGGCCAGTACTTAAAGGGGATGGGAAGCAGCATTCCTTAATTCTCTTTCTGGTTATGTATGCCTGTTAGTATGCACAAAACATTGCTGACAATGAATATGGGATATTGGAGGCCCAGGTTAAAAAATGTTAATGACTGAACTGCGTCTTTAATACTATGGGCACCTGTAATTCTTTTTTTTTACTGATCTATACTCTTTTTCCGTTTCACTCAGTAAAATTATCCAGAATTTGCTATTGAATTTAATTGTTAATTATAAAACTGGCATGGCTTTTTTTAAGGCATTCTCCAGTTTAGCAGAAGCTGCTTATGAAGCTGCAGATGTGGCAGATGATCAGGAAGAACCTGCAACATATTGCTTGTCATCATCATTTGAATTGATAGTTCAGAAACTATTAGAAACTACTGATCGGTAAGAGAAGTACCTTGCACCCTTGATGTATGTTATTTCTTGTCGGTCTAGGCGCTCTGCTGTTAAATTTGTAGTGTGTTTGCAACTTTTTAAACACTAACTGTATTTCATTAGAGCAGCTTAAAATGCATTGGTGTGTTTGTCACAAATGTTCACTTCTCATTCTTGTATGGCAATCAAAGTTCATAACTTCACAGTTGTATGATTTGACAACTGAGATACCAGTTTGTTCTTTGTCAAATATCGTGCAACTAAATGAGGCATTTTTGATATGTTGAATCATGATTTATCTTGGTGCTGTGGTTAAAAGTTCTGAAAATGTAGATTTGATGCATTTGAATAAAATGCTTTTTAGGCCTGATGGGCATCAGAATAACTTGCGGAGTGCTGCGTATGAGGCACTGATGGAGATAGTCAAGAACAGTGCCAAAGACTGCTACCCAGCAGTGCAGAAAACAACTCTGGTCATCATGGAAAGGCTACAGCAAGTATTGCAAATGGAGGTATGTGGATTACGTATGTGTCAACTACCTAGTGTTTAATGTTCTTCTATTGTGTTTTAAATAGCCATTCTTACTGAAACATTAAAATGGAAATGTTGAAAGCATTGCACTTGAGCATGTACGTGGCTTGAATACACAAACTCTTCTTTGGTCATACTTGTAACTAGTTTGTTCAGTTTGTTTCCTTCAAATCTGAGCCCTATGGGTGGTAAATGTTCTGCCACAATGTAATGAATTATCTTTGCAACTAAAGCGTTAATATGCTAACAGAATGCCCAGATTCATAAACTGGATGTGCCTAGTTTAAAAATTTAATCATTCTAACTCCAAGTTGCTTTCAGGGTTTGTTTGGCAAAAAGTCAGTGTTTGCGCCACTTGGGGCATTGTGTATTTTGCTTTTGAAATGCTGCTATGAACTGATGTAGCATTAATGTAAACAGGAACAGAGAAATGGAGAAGTGATTTAAGTGCAGAATATACCAGAGATCAGCGTTTGGCCTACACACTCACTCACTATCAGCTTGATAATAACTGCCTTTCATCTGTAGCAGTTAAGGTCAGAAATCTCATGACAGTTACAGTCCGACAGGTTTATTTGAAAACGGGCTTTCAGAGCCTCAGCCTCAGTCTCAGACTAATGTTTGAAGGAGACTCCTGAAGCTTGTGATTTCAAATAAACCTGTTGGACTGTAACCTGGTGTTGTGATTTCTGACCTTGTCCTCCCCAGTCCAACACTGGCAACTCCACATCATATGGCAAATAGGCAGCAAAAAGATATGAAAAGACCACCTTGGCCCTTGCAGCCATGGTGCAACTAAACATTGTCATCCACTCCCTTAGCAGTAGCAACTTAATCTGAAAGAGACAGGTTAAAAAGAAATCTAGGATGAGTTTGGAAAATAGCAAAATTCCTCAAGATCAAAGAACTAAATCATGGGCACCTGGAAACAAGCTGTGCAGTGGTCTTATGCACCTTTTTTATATAGTACAAGTTACTTTAATGAAGGTGTGGAAATCCCCTCATTTTTCCTTTCTTTGGTTCCATTCAGTCACACATTCAAAGTACCTCAGACAGAATTCAATACAATGATCTTCAGTCTCTGCTGTGTGCTACCCTACAGGTAAATTATTTTTTCCCATATCTTTTATGTTCTGGCATTGACAGTTGAACTTGAATTTAGTGCTTGACCATGCTGTTGCCTGGTTTGTTCTGTCAGGGTCTCTGTGGGTATTATTGGAGTGTTTTCGTCACCTCTGCAAGGTTGCCCTCTGCTTTCTATTTTTAAATTAGCCTATTCCTGCAGGCAAGAACATAACCAGGAGTAGGCCATGTGGCCCTTTGAGCCTACTCTTGCCATTCAGTAAGATCATGGCTGATCTTTTCATGGTCTCAGCTCCACTTAACCAACCCCTCCCCATAACGCTTAACTCCTTTACTGTTCAAAGATATATCTATTTTTGCCTTAAAACTGGGCAGGGAATTTCATAAATTCACAATTCTTGGGGTGGAAATGTTTTTCCTTAATTCATTTCTAAATCTGCTCCCCCTAATCTTTGAGGTTATGCCCTCCTGTTCTAGTTTCATGTGTCAGCGAAAACATCTTCCCCCCGCCCCTTACCTATTGCCTTCATTTTCTTTCTGTAAGATCCCCCTCCATTGTTATAAATTCCAATGAACATAATCTCAGTCTTGTCATAAGCCAACTCTCTCAACTTAGGGATCCACCTGACGAATCTTCTCTGCACTCCCTCCAGTGCCAGTACATCCTTTTGTCGAGTAAGGAGACAAAAACTGTCCAATGTTCCAGGTGTGGCTCCACCAGCTCCCTATACACCTGTAACATAACATCCCTGCTTTCAAACCCAATCCCTCCAGTAATGAAGGACAAAATTCCATCTGCCTTCTGAATTACTTGTTGTACCTGCAATTCATGCACAAGGACACTTGTGTCTCTCTGCACAGCAGCATATTGCAATTTTTTTTACTCTTCAAATAATCCTTTTTAATATTGCTGAAATGTATGACTTCACATTTATTGACATTATACTCCATTAGTCAGACCTTTGCCCACTCAACTACCTATATCCCTCTGCATGCTTGTCTCTACTACTCATTTTAGTGTCATCTGCAAACTTTGACATACTACACATGGTCCCCAACTCCAAATCATGTAAAATTGTAACAATTGCAGCCCTCACACTCATCCCTGTGGCACACTGCTAATCACTGCCAACTAGAAAAGCACTCATTATCCCTTCCTGTTAGTTAGCCAGTCCTCTATCCATGCTAATACATTGTCCTGAACACCATGTACTTTTTCCTTACGCAGCAACCTTTTGTGCACACCCTGTTGAGTGCCTTTTTGGAAGTCTGGATACACCACATCTACTGGGTCCCTGTTGTCTCCCACATTTGTAGTGTCTTCAAAGAATTCCAGTAAATTAGTTCCCTTTGGAATCCATGCTGTTTCTACCCAATGTGATAATTGACTTGGATGTCTTGCTATTTTCTCCTTGATAAATTCAAGCATTTTCTCTGAAAAATGATAGAACTTTTTAAATATAATATCTATTCACTAATTGACACAGTTGAAGTTAACTTGGATTTGTGGGTAATATGTTGGCATTCTTGCATAGAATTCCTGACTAGCTCGAGAACCATACAGAAATACAATGATTAGGAATGAATCTGAAGGTATTTGGGTTTTCATAATGAATTGATAGATCTTACTACTAAAAAGCTTATCTTGTCCTTAGAATGTATTGCGGAAGGTGCAGCATCAGGATGCACTACAGATTTCTGATGTGGTGATGGCATCACTGTTAAGGATGTTTCAGAGCACTGCTGGCTCCGGAGGTGTGCAGGAAGATGCCCTCATGGCTGTCAGCACTCTAGTTGAAGGTGTGTTTCTATTTGAGTGAAATAGAAGAATTGTATGAATTCGAAGTGTAGTTCTACTTGAAGCTTCTGTTATGTGTTGAGTGCCTAACCCACCCCCCCCCCCCCCCCCCTCCAAACATGAAGTCAAATTTCTGCTTCCATAGATTGTTGGGATCAATTTTCGGAATGGATAAAGCCAATTTATTCTTGATAGTTCTGTTTTTTCATCTATGTAAACATTGGAACAGGTTTTTTTCAATTGGATTTGATCTAGGAATGTGCAATCAAAATTAATCTAAGTTCTATCCCTCCAGTGCAAAGTTGTATGAGTTCAGGTTTTTGACAGCCAAATCTGTTTGGCATATGGTTAGCACTGTTGCATATGGTTAGCACAGTTGCCTCCAATGCTGGCGATCCAGGTTCAGTTCCACTCACGGGTGGGTGACTGGAATTTGCGCATTCAGTTGGCTGCATGGGTTTCCTCCCACAGTCCAGAGATGTGCAGGCTATGTGGATTAGGCCTGGGATATGCAGGTTACAGGGACTGGGTAGGGGTGAGTCTGAGTGGGATGCTGTGCAACGGGTTGATGTGGATTCAGTGAGCTGAATGGCCTGCTTCCATTCTGCAGGGATTCTGATTCAAATTATAAACAGTTGTACTGTAGCCATTCAAATATCAGAAACTTGTAAAAGTACTATGGGTTTAATTCAATTTAAGTTTGCATCCCTGCTTGAAATGGATGATTTTTAACACTGCAAAAGTTAAACCGTGTGTAGCCTTGGATAATCGGATCACTTAGATCAAAATGAACTTTGAGTTGATTCTAATATCACCCGAATTGAAATTGAGTCCCTAAATGTATTTTTGTTTGTTTAAATGGTGTTGAAAGTTGAATATCATTCAGTACTTTTGCTAACTTGTGCCCATGGGGAGATGTCCAAAATGTACTAAGCCTTGTTTATTGAGTCCATTCAGTTGGCTATTAAACTGACATCACTGAATCAGTATCAATAACCTTGGGGTTACCATTAACCGGAAAGTGGAGTGCTATATACATGGAGTGGCTACGAGACCAGGTCAGAGGTTAGAATCCTGCCACTATAACTCTGTTCCTGGCCTGCCAATTCAGGAGTGAGTGTGCTTCTCACTTACCTGGCTGAGGGCTGTCCCAACAACAGATGAAGCTTGACACCATTCAGGACAACGCAGCCTGTGTTTTTGGCATGGCATACACAAACATCCACTTCCCCCTTCCAGTAATGCTCAAGTAGGGCAATATGTGCCACTTTACAAGTTGCACTGTAGAAATCATAACTTACACAGTGCCTTCCAAGCCTGTAACTATTTCCAGTTTGGTCAAGGGTACAGTATGGAAGCAGGCCATTTCAGTCTATTGAGCCCACACTGATGCTTGGAGCATCCCAAGTAGGACACCACCGGCACCCCCCCCCCCCCCCCCCCCCAAAAAAAAGCCAACCAGTCTCTCTAACCCTTCATTCCCCACGGCTAATCCCTTTTGCTAGCACATCCTTGGATACTGGGTGATCTAGCATGGCCAGTTCACCTAACCCACACATCTTTAGACTGTGGGAGGAAACCCACAGACATGGGGTGCATGGCAGACTCCACACATCCACTTGAGGGTAGAATCAAGTCTTCGTGCCTTGCTGCCATCACCGTGGGAACACCAAGTTTCCCTCCCAAGTCTCGTTCATTGTGACATGGAAGTGTTTGCTATCCCTTCAGTGTTGCTTGGTCAAAATCTTGGAGCTTGCTCCCTAAAACTTTAGCTGTTAGCTGAATGAGAATCTGCTACTAATTTTAGTATGAAATTGCTCAAAAATGTAAATTGGATCATGAAAGCAATTAGTTTGCTCTCTTTACCCATTTTCAAACTATCAATCTCATTTATAGTACTAGGTTCAGAGTTTTTGAAGTACATGGATGCCTTCAAACCATATCTAGGGATTGGACTAAAGAATTATGCAGAGTATCAGGTAAGAAAATGATCCACTTGGAGGGGGTGGGAAGTGAGAAGTGGGAGGAAATCCTAGTGGTGGGTCTGCTGAATAATTTCTGTCTACTCAGACTCTTGCCTGTGAGGCGTTATCTAAATAGGTTTTTAATCCCTGCCTTTTTCTGCATCTTCCTTCCCATACACCAGGTCTCCCCAAAACATGCCCTAATTATGTCTTCACCTGGTCTGTTCTTGAATGTAATTTTTAAAAATTCTTACATTTACTGTACCATTTACATTCTTGTGATACTCCACAAAGCGTGAATTGGTTGTGAAGTTGAGTTGCTTCCACATAGCGAAAGAGACTGCCATTTGCTTTCACGGTAGATTTCAATCCCGAGTATCGACTCTTCCTCCTTCCTTTAGCCTTCCAAATGATGGAAGAAAAATACAATCTGGAACAAGTTCAGAAGGCCCCAGTAGAACTATTAAGGTTCTGTGCAACATTTTGAATAATAAACCACTAATCATTTTTCCAGTTGGTTGAGCTGAGTGGAGACAATAGCAAAATATAATTTAGATCAGATGTCCACTAATGCAGGCAGAGGGAGTCTCTGACCATGTACTTCAGTCTGTCCTGCAGCTGCTTAATTTGATGCTCAACCTGGCTCACCAAGGTTTTGCTGAATTAGAGGTACAATGTAAATGCAAGTTGGTAGTTCAGGTCATTTATCCAGTGCTCTTGATCTGGTTATGGTTAGCATGGTTTCATGAATCAGATACCCTTGGAGCCTGCAATATTTTTCAGAATTTAAGTGACTACAGTTAAATGTAGACTTCTAATTATTGAGAGCAAACTCTGCTTCTCTCAGGACCAAATTAAAGCTAGTAACACGTGCTCACCTAGTTTTGTGTGATGTTAAGAAAATAAGTGTATACGACTTGTTATCAGCATATTACACTCTGCCCAGGGCATTAATTTAGATGAAATACATCAGAATTAGAATTTTCTTTCAGTGGAGATTAGCTTGGTGAGACTTGATACCAAATAGAATCACCATCTGTGGTGCTAGGATTTTAAAGAAGAAAATTGCATGGGTGAAATTCCATGCCTGCAGTACCATCAATGACTACAGCCCTGAGAGGTGTAGCTTTGATAACGCAATGAGAGGATATTTGGGGCTAGCAATAGTTAATTTGTAACCTGATTTGCCAAAGTTGGTAACAAAAACAAGTTGCTGGAAAAGCTCAGGTCTGGCAACATCTGTGGAGGAGAAAACGGTTAACCTTTCGGCTCTGGTGACCCTCCCTCAGAACTGGTGACAGCTGGGTAAACGTCCATTTATATGCAGAAAATTGGGGGGTGGGTGGGGCAGACAGTAAATGATAAGCTAGAGCCTGGAGAGAGACAGTTGGACAGACAGTTGCTAACAATCGGGCTGGGAGGGTGAATAGTTAATGGGGACTGTTAGTGACTAACAGGGAGGTATGTGGTAACAAGGCCTGGTGTGGCAGGTGGGGGGCTGGGACATGGGAGAATTTACCAAAGTTGGTGCCCTCATGTTTTAAACACTGATATTTTTGAAGGTGTGTCTTGCTGCAGTGGGCCTAGTTGGAGATCTCTGCAGAGCCCTTCAATCTAATATGCTACCTTTCTGTGATGAAATGATGCAACTTTTGCTGGAGAATCTGGGGGTAAGTTGGCATCTAAAATACCAGACAATTCCTTGACAAAGTCTAGAAAGCTGTGTTTATTTAAACTACTGGCTTGATTATAAATTTTCAATTTCTGTTGATGATGATTGAGACAATTTGTTCTATCAATTAGATTTTCCTGATGTCCAGCAAATGTTTTATTAACTGGCACCTATGGGACTTGGAGTGTACCGAATTGATCAAACATTCCGATTATATGGACCTTTTGAACAATGTAAAAATTGCTTCTAAGTAATAGAAGCATAATGTAGGGCAATACACATCACTATACTTCACTTACAACGTAAATCACTTAATGCAATGTTTCCTTAAATAAAATTCCTAGCAGAGAAGCTTCTCTCACCCTCAGCTGACTACTCAGACATGCAGAGGTTGCAGTAATACAGTAAATGTCCAGTGTTTGAGGCGTGAGTTTTGCTGATTCATGTGGAGCTGGTTAAAACAGTTAGCTGTACTAAAGTACTATCTAAAATTGTGTGCTGGGTGTTACAGAATTTTCAACTATTTTGTACTTAGAACACTGGATGCAATTTCCCTCTTTCAGAATGAAAATGTCCATCGCTCTGTTAAACCACAGATTCTGTCTGTGTTTGGGGATATTGCCCTTGCTATTGCAGGAGAATTTAAGAAGTATCTAGATATTGTCCTGGATACCCTTCAACAAGCTTCACAAGCTCAAGTAGATAAAGTAAGTATACAGCATTAGCATTTAAACTCCACTGCATCACTTTGACTTCTCATCTTTGAAAAAGTGCAGTTAACTTGCTAACATTCTGTTGAACTAATTTTGAATTTTACAATTTAGTGACCTTGTTTATCAGATGAAACCCTGTCTTGTATAATCACAGTCCATCAGTAAATTAGTTTTAAGCAAATTCTTTAAAGCTGAGAACAGGACTTGACTTCTTACATGCATTTGATTTTGAAAGATCTTATTTAAGAAATTTAGGTATACTGACCTGCTTCATATGTATTTGCATTTTGGCCAGCTGTGCTAAGATTCTAACTAATTTTTAGACAGATTATGATATGGTGGATTACCTGAATGAACTAAGAGAAGGTTGTCTGGAGGCATATACTGGTATTATTCAAGGTCTGAAGGGTGACCAAGAGAATGTGCATCGTAAGTTTAATTGTTCAAAGTTAATAAATCTAAGTTGCTAAATTTGGATGTAGTAAGTTTTTAAACTACTTGCATTTTGCTTTTGCAGCTGATGTGATGTTGGTGCAACCAAGAGTAGAATTCATTCTCTCTTTTATCGATCACATTGCACGAGATGAAGATCACACAGATGGAGTAGTTGCCTGTGCTGCTGGACTGATAGGGTAAGCATGCTTTAAATAAGGGAAATCATGACTGGTTTGTTGGAGGTCACTCAGTCACAACCTCTGTCGTTTCCCCATTTTCAATACTGGCACTGGTTAACGCTGTCCCCTCTCCATGCCAGGGACCTGAGCTTGATTCCAGTCTCGGGTAACTCTGAAGTTTGCATGTTCTCTGTCTTTGTGGGTTTCTGCTGGCTGTTCAGTTTTCCTGCAGTCCAAAGATATGCAGGTTGCATGGATTGGTCATGCTAAACTACCCTGTAGTTTCCAGGAATGTGCAGGCTAGATGGACTAGCCATGGGCTGGGGGTTGCGGGGGAGGCGGGGTGGTTGTTATGTAGGGATTCTAACATGCCTCCCAAGTAAGCAACTGCGTGGCCTTGTTCATACTTTCTTTCTGAACATCAGTATTCTTTAGAAATTTGAAACTGCCTATGTTTGAGTGCAGGGAGTTTATTTTTGTAACCTTATGATTTTTGCTTTTTTCTTCAGAGATTTGTGTACAGCATTTGGGAAGGATGTATTGAAATTAGTTGAAGCCAGGCCTATGATTCATGAATTATTGACTGAAGGAAGACGATCAAAAACGAACAAAACTAAAACTTTAGCTACATGGGCTACTAAAGAGCTTCGAAAACTAAAAAATCAAGCTTGGTAAGATCTGTTGCCTAGAATGGTTATTGCAGTGGTTATCTTTAGTAGCTTTGTTCTTGTTTTTGTACTAAACTTGCTATTGAAACATATTTTAAAGCTGTTTAAGATGACTTAGTGGGCAATTTTTGAATTCTGTGTACTTGTTTAAAATTATTTCCTTTAAAAAAAGCTGTGGGTGATGGGCCATTGAAAAGAATGAATGGGGGGGAGGGAAAACTTGTCTTGAAAATTTTAAATTGGGAACTATTAGTACTGGAGACTACATGTTGAAACTATTTTCCCCCCCCCCTTCCCCATTGTATTTGTGAGGTGGCATGTTTGGAAGTCAGGAATACAGGTTTAGTGGAGAACTGATCACATTAGCAATGAGAATAGAAGGGAACAAAATTGTCTTCTGGCTTGCTTTCCCCCCCCCCCCCCCCCCCCCCCCCCCTCCTGAAGCACAGTAACTGTAGAGGAATATTGGACAGACTTTGGCCTTGTAGAAGATTTGGCTATTGAGAACATAAGGGAACTTGCGTTCTTGGAAGATTTATTAGACGGAGATGGTCTGGAGGTGAGAGGTTGGATGAAGACAAGATTGTTGAATGAAGGGCAGTGGGATTCTGAAGAATTTCCATATTGTGGAAGTTGCCTTTTGAAACATTTAAAGGAATTCCTCACTGATTTGAGGTCAGTGAGGAATTTTGGTCCAAATACAGTCCTTATCCATTTGTCCAGTTGACTTTTCCAATGACTTTTTTCAGTTATTTTCTTTACCATGTATTATGGTTGTCAAAATCTAGTTGCTAAGGCTTCAAATGTAATATAAAAACACTGTCTCTTGAACTTATTCCTTTAAATCCAAAGCACTACCTCACTGAAATCTCCTGCCAAGAGCAGACATGGTATAGCCTGTGAGCATCCTTTGTAATCTTGTGCAGATCTATTCTGAGTGTATTTCTTAGTTCTGCTAACAATGCACTTGTCATTTACCATATCTGGTTTGTCTGTGCTTTCTTTGTCTTAATAGTAAGTTTATTTTGCAAGTGAAGTTATTGATTCCAGCTGTTGTGCAAGAAGTAATTCTAAGATTTTTGGGTTCTTATCCCCTAATCAGAAACTGATAACTCACTCCTTAAATTTGTCCAAATTGTTTCTACTCTGTGGGTAACATTTTAGTCAACCTCATCCCACCTCCTTGACCTGTCCGTCTTCCCTGGACTGACCTATCCCCTCCCTACCTCCCCACCTATACTCCCTCCACCTATCTTCTTTACTCTCCATCTTCGGTCCGCCTCCCCCCCCTCTCCCTATTTATTCCAGTTCCCTCTCCCCATCCCCCTCTCTGATGGGTCTAGGCCCGAAACGTCAGCTTTTGTGCTCCTGAGATGCTGCTTGGCCTGCTGTGTTCATCTAGCCTCACATTTTATTATTTAGGATGGTGGGGTAGCTTTGTTAATAATTTGAAATGGGTTGAAGTAAGAAATTAAAGCAGAAGAATTGTATGAAATTCCTTGCCCCAAGGCTGTGGAATCCAGGTCATTGAGTACATTTAAGACAGGTTCGTGATTGTCATGGGGATCAAAGGTTATAGGAAGAAAGCAGAAGAATAGGTTTGAAACTTATCAGCTGTGATGGAATGGCAGAGCAGACTAAGCCAAATCGCCTAGTTTCTGCTCCTATGTCTTGTGGTCTGCGATTAGACCATAGACCCCTGCTAATAGCAGATCTTCTATAGGACACAATAAGTCAGGAGACAATGGTATGTCTGAAAAAGGCAGTGAAATAATTATGGGCATCTTTTTAATCATGTAGATTGTGGAAAATTATATTGGCAGAAATAGCTGTGGAAAATTTTATGTATTTGGTCACTGTTTCAGGAAAACTTCCTGGATCCAACTGTAGTTCAGGCTAAAATAAAAAAAGAATCGTAGGTGTTAGAAATCTGAAACTTAAGGCAAAATTGATAAAGAAACGTGGTCTAGCACCATTAATGGAGAGAAAGCAGGGTTGTCGTTTTGAGTTTGGTAACTCTTCAGAACTCTGAAAGATACAGGTACTGCCAGACCTGAGGTTTTTGTTTTGTGGCTGGGGCTATTTTTGATCTGGTGATGTGTAACCTAAATAACATAGGCATGTTTAAGGTCCAGTAGAGGACAGTGACTATAACATAGCAGAATTTAGCATTTATTTGAGAAACATTGGTCAGAAACAACTGTGCTAAACTTAAATAAGGATAATTACATGGGAATGAGGGTTAAGTGTACCAGAAAAGCAATTTAGCAGGAAAAATGGCTGAACAATGATTTTCTTATATCCAGAAAAATGCTGAGTACCAGGGAAACTAGTGGGGTGTGGTGGGAGGGGAGGGCTATGACAATGACTAGGACAGTTAGCTTTAACAAAGTTGAGAAAATGTTAGTGCCCAAAGAACATACAGCATTTGGAAACTGTATAATCAACATAGCTTCATGAAGGCCAAAATCATGCCTGACACTTGTTGAAAGGACTAAAATTTAACAGGCAGGATAAAAAGAAACCACTGATTTTAAAACTCTGTTACAAGGCGTTTTGATAGGGCACTGCAGATAAGCCTTCTTGCCATACCAACCTATTGTATTGGAGGTAGTATTAGTGCAGAGAATTGGCTAATAGAGTTGGGATAAGAGAGGAGTTTGCAGGACAACTAGTGAAGTGCCACAGAATTGGCGTTGGGGCCACAATCTCACTGTGTGTGTGTATTATTTATTTTTTTATATATATAAAAGGGGGAAACCGAGGCTATGCACGTTGCAGGAAGAATAGGAGGTGAATATTTGAATAGGAAAGTCTGTGGAAAGGTGCAGTGCAGGGATTTGGGGTTCCTGTGTATAAATCGCAAGCTCATGTACAGATCTTTGAATAGTTCAGAAAACAAATGGAATATAGACTTCCAAGATAATAAAATGTGAGGCTGGATGAACACAGCAGGCCAAGCAGCATCTCAGGAGCACAAAAACTGACGTTTCGGGCCTAGACCCCCCCCTTCATCAGAGAGGGGGATGGGGAGAGGGAACTGGAATAAATAGGGAGAGGGGGGGAGGCGGACCGAAGATGGAGAGTAAAGAAGATAGGTGGGGAGGTAGGGAGGGGATAGGTGAAGGTTCACTGGGTTGACCCTGGGCATGGAGTGGTTTTCACATGAGCAGAGGTTGAGTTGTTTGGGCTTGTACTCCAATGGAGTACATCAGCATAAGAGGAGAGACCTTGTTGAAACCAGGGATTCTTAAAGGACTTGACAGGGTATTTGCAGTGAAGCTGTTTTCCTTGTGGGAGGTTCTAGGGCCAGAGGATCCTAATCAACATAAGAGATTGCCCACCTAAGAGTCAGATGTACAGCCTAGAAATAGCCTTCAGCCAATTCATCCATGTCAGCCAGATATCTTAAACTGATTTAGTCCCATTAGCCTGCATTTGGCACAGATCAGTCTAAACCTTACCTGTCCAGATACCTTTTTAAATGTTATAATTGTGCCTGCCTGTACCACTTCGTCTGACAGTTCATTCCCCCACACTTATCACCCTCTGGAAAATGTTGCCCTTGGGCCCATTTAAAATGTTTCCTCTCTTTAGATATGCCCGCTAGTTTTGGACTCCCTATGCTGGGGAAAAAGACTTTGGCTGTTCACCCTGTCCGTGCACCTCATGATTTTATAAACAATGTATAAAATCACCCCTCAGCCTTTGTCACTCCATGGGAAAAGACCCCAGCCTATTTAGCCTCTTGCTATAGCTGAAACCCTTCTCTTGATCTGTCTTGAATGTACTCATTGACTGCCTTCACAGCCCTCTGAGCTAAAGAACCCCAAAGATTGACCATACTCTGAGTGAAGACATTCCTCCTCCTTTCAGTTCTGAAATCCCCATTATCCTGACATTATGTATGTTGCCTGGTTCTGAGACATCCTCACCTGGGGGAACATGCTTCCTGCATCTGCCCTGTGAAATTCTTTACCACGAAGGGCTGTTCAGGTTATCATATTAGTCAGTTTCATCGAATGGCAGTGCAGACTTTGGGCAGAATGGCTACTTCTATATCTTGTGGTAGATGTGCATCTACTATCCCATACTGCACAAATGAAAGACTGCAACCAATATGTTCATTGCTAGACTGAAAATGCTCATGACCAATATAATGTCCCCTTTTTTTGCTGTTTCTCCATATCTTTCCTCTGAATCTTCCATTTTGGTTTAATTTTGAATACTTTATTAGAGTTTAGGACATTTTTTAGTGTGGTGACTTTGATTCACACCTAAACTGCACCCTGAATATTTTTGGGGTCGGTTTGCTTAGTGTCAATCCCAAATTCTCTCAATGATCAGTAGCGTTTCTGTTAGCAGGTAAAGTCACCTGCTACCGGTATGTAGCCAGTCTCTCCAATTCACATTGTCCTCCCTTTGTCAAATTACCAGTTTGTCGTCTCGATGTTATGCTGCTGGGAAGGAAGTTTCTATAGGAAATTTACTTGTTCTAGTGTATGTTTATGCACAAATTTTAACTCCAGTCAAGTCTATGCTTCGTTTTCCCCAATGTAGAAGAGATCACATTGTGAGCAGCGAATGCAGTAGACAAGATTCATGGAAGTGCAGGTGAAGTGTTGCTTCACCTGGACCCTTGGGTACTGGGGTAGGGGGGTGAAATGGGCAGGTGTTGCACCTTTGCCAGTTACAGGGGAATGTGCTGTGGGGAGGTGTTGGGGGTGAAGGAAGTATGGACCAGGGTGTCCCAGAGGGAGCAGTCCTTATGGAAGGCGGACAGGGGAGGGGAATATGTCTGGAGGTGGCGGAAATGGCATCTGATGATCTTCTAGATGTGGATGCTGGTGGGATGGTAGATGAGAATAAGGGGGACCGTATCACTGGTGTGGGAGGGAAGAGAAGGGGTGAGGGCAGAAGGGCAGGAGATGGGTCAGACCCGATTTGAGGGCCTTGTCAACAATGAGCTAGGGAATTCTTGGTGAAGGAACCACGTGGACTTCTGAGACTCCCTTGTCAAAATTTGGCCTCATCTGAACATATGCCACGGAGAAACCCTGTTTCCCACTTAGCCTGTATCACAACTTGGAAATTCACAAGAGGTGCAAGACTGACAGAGCTGTTGCTCTGTTTGGTAGCAAGTGCAATTTCTCCAGTATTATATGGGACTGTATAATGCAGTCATGACAAGTTCATGTAAGATGTTTGACAGAGTAACACCAACACCACTACATTTTGATTTAAAGTTAGGTCATTTGGCCCCTTAAGCCTGCACCACCATTCAATAAGATTATGGCTGATCTGACACTCCTCCACTTTGCTACCCTATTCCGTAACTCTTGATTCCCCCAGGGATTAAGAATCTAGCTCAGCTGTATGTATGTCAGAGCTTTGTTTCCATTAATGACACCCATCTTAATGCAATGATAAGAGTTCAAGAGCAATTAACTGTATTGCTTGTTGCCTCATTCCATTACGTGTCAGGCATTCCTTTGGAGCACATGACAATAAGCAAAACAGTGGTGCAACTATTGACAGGTTCCACCAAGACTAGAGTTTGTAGTTTGATTTGATATTTTTCAAATTTAAACCAAACCTTGAATTGGAGCCCTTGCAAGTCATGGAATGAAAAATGAATGGACTGTCTAGATGTGGGATAGTTTATAGGGGGCAGGAGATGTTCAGAGGATCACAGCCTTGGGGACCAAGTGATTTCAAAAGTCTTCCCTCTCTAAATGAGCCACTATCTGGTTCTCTAACCACCAAACAATCGATTGCCATTGGACAATTGAGCAGCTGTTTTGATCACTCTCTCTCTATAACAAGAATTAATTTGAGCTGGTGACAATGCCAAACAAGAGCACCCCTGTGTTTTGGGAGTTGCACTGAGGAATTTTCAACTGGTATTTTTTTAATTCCAGATCTGACAGCATTGGGATGAGGAAAACACCTGAGGCCCCACTGGAATTCTCAAATCTTTGGAACAGAAGTGAGGAGTGTGCAAGGATGTTGAATGTTTGAGAATGTGAGAATGAGTGAGTGAGGTTTGCATCACACCACCTGATCCAGCAGTATCTTGGACTGAACGCCGAAACACAGGCCAACATAACCTGCAACAAAGAACGAGAAGAAATCCCTTTCTCTCAAACAGCGGGAGTGTTTTAAGAAAATAAATTCAAAGGATTATGGACATTGCTGCTGGGAGGAAAATTGGATCCTCAGCCTGGCTGATGTAATCGTACTATGTGGAAATTCATGCATGAATAATGAGGTTGAGGTTCTTGGTCAGGGATGAGTGTGTGTGAGTGAGAAGGCATACACTTTCTCTACTTCAGATACATTACAATTTACTTAAATGGTTAGCATTTGCATTAAAGAGTTAAATCTACTGAAGCAGCACAAGAATTGAATGGAGTTGCTCTTATTGGGAAACACTGATGAATGTTCAGAGCTTCCTTGTGCGAAGCTTTGGTTAGTCTTCAGCCTAATTTAAGGAGATGGTATCCCCTTTCTAAATAGCTTGCATTGGCTATATTTTCATCCACTGAATCAAATCCAAACAGCATGCCATTTAACCTATTCCAACTATTTTTGAAAATATCCGTATAGTTTCTCAAATGCAACAAAATTTTGTATAGACCTTTAATGAAAGGTGGCCTATTTTTAGCAGTGTTACTGCCATTTGCTTTGGAAAAAAAAGTTGTGTTTTACAAGAATGCTGGGATAGATAAATAAATGGTGTGTTTAGATGTTTTATTTCCATACCTCTAAATTCAGTGCATGTAGGTTAACAAAGGGATTGTGGTCAAGCAAATCTGGTGATCAGTGACAGATATTTGGAAGTGACCATAATAGTGCTATATGGTCAAAATGGCAGTTATATCCCCACTGTTGTATCTTGCCGTTGTCATCATGCCACCACATTTGCCTACTAGGTATTTTTGAATTGATGGCCATGTTGGCTGAGGGCTTGTTGCTTTCTCTTCACATCATGAAGGATACTATCTCTTTAAAAGAAACAAAAAGCCTTTCTTCCCCTGTAAAGAGAAATAAAACTGTGAAAAAGTGTAAATGATGCAGAGGGATTTGAAAAGGTTCAAGAAATCAAAATGAAATGCATCATGCCCTAATCTGCCAGATAGCACTTTGGAACCCCCCTTCCCCTCCGATTTGTACTGTAGCAGCTGAAACAACAGAGTGCCAAAGATTTATTAATTGTATTCAGGTCATGCTTTGGATTTCTAAAGAGTTTGGAGGAAAAATCAAATTTCATATTGAAAGTAGGCATGTAGAATGCCATTCAAACGGCTTGGTGATCTATCTTTGCTTTTATTTGATTAGGAAAATAAAGAAAAATTGTGGTATTGATGTCTCGCTGCTCTTGGTATCAGACATTAACTAAACCAGAGACACTTGTAAAACAAAAGTGGCATATTTTTCCAACAAAGTCTGAATTTAAGAAGTGTCAAAACATTCCCCAGCACAACTTGTACTTAGTCTTACATTGTGATTCTGAAATAACTACTTCCACACAATAATGTAACAACTGTATACAGGGTATTGGATATGTGCCTTAGTGTCAGGTGAATACAGTTTGGTGCAGTATTCATCTCACTTAACTGAAGGCTGAGTAGAGGCACCATGTATTTACACTGGCAAAAGGGTGTTTTATCCAGTTAATAATTGCAAATTGGGAAAGGTTCTGGGCCTTTTCATGCCTTTATTTTGTACTTTGGAGATCGTACTGATGGGGAATTCTGATCATTCCTCAGTGCTACCTGTTGCTGTCCTGTGGGCTTTCAGCTGTAGAAAGCAGGATAATAAAGTACACTGAGAAATAGTAAGTGTTCTTTGTGTCTTCATTAATCTTCTGTAGTTTTACTTTATCATTTGGTTGCTTATCCAGAATAGTGAACAACAAGCTTTTTGTGCATTCAAGTAGCATGTAACTAAGTGTTTAGATTAACCTAAATCTTTCTTTGACCTGAGTCTTCCGAGATTAAGCTCTGCTCAGCAATCAACTGAAACAGGCTGTGTCTCAAGCCCAAGAAAATGTTGACCTCTCGCTTTGCTCACCCTACTAAATATAGTTAACCCAGCACTGGTGGGTTTGATTTGAGATTCCATACAATCACTAGTTCTCAAGCCCAGCAATCTAAATGAATGAGCCTTTTTGTTTGTGGAACCCTAATGTTGCAAAGTTGGTATTGTACTGATGGATGGGAAGGCAGGATTTGGATTTGTTTGTAAAATGATAGGGGCAACAGTGTGGTCCCTT
Organism: Stegostoma tigrinum; assembly: GCF_030684315.1. Lineage (NCBI taxonomy): Eukaryota > Metazoa > Chordata > Chondrichthyes > Orectolobiformes > Stegostomatidae > Stegostoma > Stegostoma tigrinum. The sequence goes on along the minus strand of NC_081384.1, from coordinate 4,973,900 downwards.
TTTTAAAAGGTGGTTTTTTTAAAAGTTTTAAGACTTAAGTGCATGCAGCAGCAGATGTGCAGTTCTTAATTAGAACCTTGTATCAAAAGGCTAAACTGCAAATAGACGAAGTCACATTTTTAACAAAGACACCAAGGGTCACCAGACCCAAAATCCCCTCACTGTTTCTCAGAGATGTATTGTCTTTAGCTGTACCTTGGGATTGATGATGGTGTGCTTCCATTCTCTGGTTTAATGGGTTATTAGGTTGATAGCATTGAGTAAGTCTCCAAATCAGCTTTGATCTGAAGTGAAATAGCTGCTGTTGAATGTAATACTTGAACCAAAAGCAGGTGAATATCTTTCAAGTTTTTGCTAGTGTGACTGCACGTAGGACAAAGTGAATCTTATTGTGTTTAAGATGTCCTCAATTTGTGGAATTTGTCATAAATTAAAGTTCTGTCCTTTATGCTGACACTTGTGTGGACAAATGATGTAACCAATTTGGACTATCGAAAGATCCTATATAATGTTAATGTATTGCTTTGATATAGAAATAGCACTATCAAAGAACTTACAGTTTAGGAGACCATCAACCCATGTTTGTATTGGATCCTGAAAGAGGTACCCACCTAGAACCATTCCTCCAGCCCTATGTATCCCTTCTGAATTCAGCAGTTTCAAGTATCTCTCTTGAAACCACCTATGGAATCCATTTGCACCATTGTCCTGGGCAGTGCCTTCTAAATCCTAACAACTGAGTATGGAACTTTCTCAGTCAGAGCTAGGAGATATCTTGGATTTGTGACTGCTAGTTAGATTTTATTTTGTCACACATACTCGGGTGCAATGAAAAGTATATAATGTCGCTTCTCGGTGCCATCTTAGGTACAAAGGTACTGTGGTGCAAAAATACCAGCTAGTGAAAACAGAATATCTTCCCTTGCGGTTAAGTGCAAAGCCACTAAGTGGGTTGAATAAAGGTGCCAAAGGAGGTAGTATGCAGAATTTTGGGGATGATTATATGGGTGAAGGATGTTCAACAATGGCAGGGGTGAGACCTTGACGTGCTCAAATGAGTTAGCTTCATGTCACCATATTTCCAAACTATCTAATGAAGAATAAGTGCACATTTGCTCCTGATACTACCTGGAACCCTGAGATGTGGATCAGCAATGATTGTTTTCCAAGCATGACTTTTTTAAGTAAAAGTAAAATACTACTAGGGTCATTGGGCTTGTGCTTTTTCTCCAAAGATGTTGCCAGAACTGAGTTTTTTTTTTCCAGCAGTTTTTATTTCATGAAAATTTATCTCTGGCTGACAAGACAACTGTTTTAATAAAGGGCAGCAGTGCTTTGGTTAGCCAATCTTCTGTGTTTTAGGTCTAGAATGGTGTTCCACTTAGAACTTTTAAAAAAAACAATTGGCAGCAACTATATCTAATTTTGGGTGATGTGTTGATTTTAGTTTCCATGTAACTTATTCTCTTGCCTTCACCTACTTGTGTTCACTATATGCCCTCTGCCATTTTTTTAATCATCAGATGCTGTTGCAAGACAGACTGAGATTTTGAGGCTTCTGCATGTTTGAATGGGATTGAAATTTTTTTTGTACACTAGAAGCAGAAGATAGATGACTGATAAGAGCATGAAAGTTATCAGGGGTAGACAGCGGTGGAGTGATGAGATTAGCCTGCATCTTATTGCATGATAGAGAAGGTTCAAAAGCCCAAATGACCTAATTCTTATGTTCCAATGAGTATCCACGGTTGAGTGTAACTAGGTTTCTGCTTGTGTACATTGATTTTAGTTAGATGTGGTTCAGAGATACTAGGAACTGCAGATGGAGAATGAGATAACAAGGTGTAAAGCTGGATGAACACAGGCTGAGCAGTAAAGCTGACATTTCGGGCCTAGATCCTACATTTCTGAAGAAGGGTCTAGGCCCGAAACGTTGGCTTTCCTGCTCCTCTGATGCTGTTTGGCCTGCTGTGTTCATCCAGCTCCACACCTTGTTATCTCTAACTAAAATCACATCTGACTAATTATAGTTCTATCATGCAGCCTTTTACAGATAGTTAAATCATCCTTCTGTCTGACTGTAATCCTGCCTTCATTTGGCTCGCTTGCCAATACAGCTGTATCTAGAGAATCTCTTGTGATGATTATTTGCCCCCAGTTTTATATGGTGACAGTGGAAGGACTGAAGTCAGTTTGTGTGCATGTAATGACATCTACCTGCACCTTTCCTTTGACCCTTGCTTATGGAATCACACCTTTTAATCATGTCTTTTGAAGCTAGGTGAGATGGCTCAATGGTAGTTTCTCACCAGTGGACCAGAATTCACTGGTACAGGTGTTTCATAATATCCAAATACGTGCAAGTTTGAGTACAATAGAAATTGAAAATAGGTGGCTTTGTGCTTTTCCACTTCTTGGAATAAAAGACATCCTATCATTTTGACACATTGGGTAATTTTTTTAATGTGCTTTAATTTTCAACAATTAGGGACACAGGAAAATGTGCATATTTTGAAGGTGGTGGCACTTCATGGTCAGTACTGTCACTTCAACCATCATTAACATTATCTGATTACAACTTTATGGGACAGAAATGGACTGTTTTACTCCAACTAGTCCAGGCTGACCATAATCCCAAACTAACCTAATCCCACCTATCTGCTCCTGGCCCATACCCTTCCAAGCCTTTCCTCTTCATGCACTTATTTCAATGTCTTTTAAACATTGTAATTGTACCCGTATCACTATTTTGTCAGGAAATTCATTCCACACACCAGTCGCCCTCTTTGCCTTGCATGTCTTTTTTTTAAAAAACCTTTCTCCTCTCACCTTAAGGTACCCCCTTCTCTTGAAATTCCCATTCCATAGGAATGACAACTACCATTAACTCTGTCTGTACCCCTTATTTTATAAACTTGTCAGGTTGCCTCAGCCGCCTCCATTCCAGTGGGGGGGAAAAAAGGTCCCAGCCTTTCTTTATTACCCACACCTTACATACCTGGCAACATCTTGATAAATCTCTTCTGAACACACTCTGTTCAATAATATCCTTCCTCTAACTGGGCAACCAGAACTGCCTGTAGTATTCCAGAAGAGGCCTCAACAATGCCCTGTACAACTTCAACATGACTTCCCAGCTCTCCTATATTCAAAGGACTCAGCAATGAAGACAATTGAGTCAAATGCCGCCTTCACCATTGTATCTATTTATGATGCAAGCTTCAAAGCATTATTTACCTGCAGCCTTGGTGTCTCCGGTCTACAACACTGCCCAAGGCCCTACCATTAATTATATAAGCCCTAACCTATGTTGGTGTATCAAAATACAATGCCTTCCTTTCATCCAAATTGAACTCCATCTGCCATCTATCAGCCCATTGACTCATTTGATCAAGATCCCTTTGTAATCTCAGCAAATCTTCACTGTCATGTAAGACCAATTTTTGTGTCCTCTGCGAACTTGCTAACCATGTTTTCTGTATTCTCATCCGAGTCTATATAAATGATTAAACAATACAGAACCCAGAGCTGATCTCTGGAATAGTGCTGGTCACAGGCCTCCAGTCCAAAAAGGAACTCTCCACCCCTACTGTCTCTTGTGTTAAGCCAATCATGTATCCAATTGGCATGCTCACTGTGAATCCCATGTGATCTAACTTTACTAATAAATCAAACATGTGGAACCTTTGTACAAGGCTTTTCTAAAGTTCAGGTAAGCAACATCTACTGTCCTTTTTTGGTAACTTGCTCACAAGGCTCACTCGTTTGTGACTCAATTTTTTTTCTCAAAACCATACTATCTCTAATCAATTTTTGCTTCTAAATATCCATAAATCTGATCTTTTATAATCACCTCTAACAATTTATCCACAACTGAAGTCAGACTCTCAAACTTTCTTTAAAAAAGATACAACACGAAACATCCTCCAGTCATCAGTCACCTCATCTGTAGTTACAAATGATGCAAATATTTCTGCAAGGAATCTTTCAAGTTCCTCCCTTACTTCCCACAGCTTTCTGGGGTGCATTAGATTGGATCCTGGATTGGATTTATATTCTCTAAGACATCCCAAAAGGACTTTTCTGTAACTCAATTTATTTCTCTGTAGCCTCTAAGCTTCATTTCTTTCTTCACATTTAAAAACTGTACTAAATGAATATTTTGCATCCTTTCCTAATATTCTGGGCTTCAACACAAAGATGACCTCCTTAACATGCCTTGATGGAGTGCTATCTTCCTACAGTATGCCACTGGCCACACGTCTTTCACAAAATAGTCAAGGATAAAATATTGCACTTACTAAAGATCTTAGAGCAACAGATAATGTGAGCTAGGCTGCAGCTGTGCAGAAAGCAACAGTAAATATTTCAAGTAGAACATCTTTCAACGACACTCTGATATGAGTGAAGTTTGGGGCCAAAAAACCAGCAGAAACCAAAATGAGATTGTTCCTAACATGCTATGTTGCCAAAGCCAACAGAACCCTGCCAGTATTTGAAAAATCCATAAAGGTAGAACTTAAAAGCAAAGGGGACCGATCATTTTGGGACTCTGTCATATGCTCCCAGCACAGGCAAGGAGGGACAGAAGAACAGAGAAATTTATAAATGATACAGTAATGATAAGGTGATTCAATTTCCCCAATATTAACTGAAATAGACAAAGTGTGGAAGGCTTAGAAGGAGTACAGTTCTTAAAAGGTATATGGGAGAGCTTTTAAAGCCAGTATACTGAAGGTCCTGCAAGAGATAAGGCATTACTAGGTGATATTTTAGGGAATGAAGCCAGGCAAGTGGCAGAAATATGTGAATGTATTTCAGTGACCAGAACACACTATGACTTAAAGTAATAATGAAAAAAATCAAAGAGGACCAGAAGTAGAGGCTTTGAATTGAAGGAAGGCTGATGTTAATACGATAAGACAATAACTTCCAAAGTAAACTTGAAGCAATTAGTTGTAGGAATATCTACAGAGCATAGGGAGTTATTCAAAAGGGAAATAGTGAGAGTACAGGGCCATCATGTTCCTGTCAAGATGAAGGGTGGGACCAAGTCTAGATAGAACATAGAACATTACAGCACAGTACAGGCCCTACGGCCCTCGATGTTGTGCCGACCTGTCATACTGATCTCAAGCCCATCTAACCTACACTATTCCATGTACGTCCATATGCTTATCCAATGACGCCTTAAATGTACCCAAAGTTGGCAAATCTACTACCGTTGCAGGCAAAGCGTTCCATTCCCTTACTACTCTCTGAGTAAAGAAACTACCTCTGATATCTGTCCTACATCTTTCAACCCTCAATTTAAAGTTATGCCCCCCTTGTGCTCACCATCACCATCCAAGGAAAAAGGCTCTCCCTATCCACCCTATCTAACTCTCTGATTATTTTATATGTTTCAATTAAGTCACCTCTCAACCTTCTTCTCTCTAATGAAAACAGCCTCAAGTCCCTCAGCCTTTCCTTGTAAGACCTTCCCTCCATACCAGGCAACATCCTAGTAAGTCTCCTCTGCACCCTTTCCAAAGCTTCCACATCCTTCTTATAATGCAGTTTCCAGAACTGTACACAATACTCCAAGTGCAGCCGCACCAGAGTTTGTACAGCTTCACCATAACCTCTTGGTTCTGGAACTCGATCCCTCTACTAATAAAAGCTAAAACACTGTATGCCTTCTTAACAGCTCTGTCAACCTGGGTGACAACTTTCAAGGATCTGTGTACATGGACACCGAGATCTCTCTGCTCATCTACACTACTAAGAATCTTACCATTAGCCCTGTACTTTGCCTTCTGGTTACTCCTACCAAAGTGCATCACCTCACACTTGTCTGCATTAAACTCCATTTGCCACCTCTCAGCCCAGCTCTGCAGCTTATCTATGTCTCTCTGCAACCTACAGCATCCTTCGTCACTATCCACAACTCCACCGACCTTAGTGTCGTCTGCAAATTTACTAACCCATCCTTCTACGCCCTCATCCAGGTCATTTATAAAAATAACAAACAACAGTGGACCCAACACCGACGCTTGTGGTACACCACTAGTAACTGGTCTCCAGGATGAACATTTCCCATCAACTACCACCCTCTGTCTTCTTTCAGCAAGCCAATTTCCGATCCAAACTGCTATATCTCCCACAATCCCATTCCTCCGCATTTTGTACAATAGCCTATTGTGGGGAACCTTATAAACACCTTGCTGAAATCCATATATGCCACATCAACCGGTTTACTCTCATCTACCTGTTTGGTCACCTTCTCAAAGAACTCAATAAGGTTTGTGAGGCACGACCTTCCCTTCACAAAACCGTGCTGACTATTCCTAATCAATTTACTCTTTACTAGATGATTATAAATCCTATCTCTTATAACCTTTTCCAACACTTTACCAACAACTGAGGTAAAGCTCACTGGTCTATAATTACCAGGGTTGTCTCTACTCCCCTTCTTGAACAGGAGAACCACATTTGCTATCCTCCAGTCATCTGGCACTATTCCTATAGAAAATGACAAGTTAAAGATCAATGCCAAAGGCTCGGCAATCTCTACCCTGGCTTCCCAGAGGATCCGAGGATAAATCCCATCCGGCCCAGGGGACTTATCTATCTTCGCCCTCTCAAGGATTTCTAATACCTCTTCCTTGTGAACCTCAATCCCACCTAATCTAGTAGCCTGTATCTCGGTATTCTCCTCGACAACATTGTTGTTTTCTAGAGTGAATACTGTTGAAAAATATTCATTTAGCGCTTCCCCTATCTCCTCTGACTCCACACACAACTTCCCACTACTATCCTTGATTGGCCCTAATCTTACTTTCATCATTCTTTTATTCCTTAAATACCTATAGAAAGCCTTAGGGTTTACCTTGACCCTATCCACCAACAACTTCTCATGTCTCCTCCTGGCTCTTCTGAGCTCTCTCTTTCGGTCTTTCCTGGCTACCTCGTAGCCCTCAAGTGCCCTAACTGAGCCTTCACATCTCATCCTAACATAAGCTTTCTTCTTCCTCTTGACCAGAGATTCCACCTCCTTCGTAAACCACAGCTCCCGCACTCTACAGCTTCCTCCCCGCCTGACAGGTACATACTTATCTAGGACACACAGGAGCTTTTCCTTGAATAAGCTCCACATTTCTAATGTGCCCATCCCCTGCAGTTTCCTTCCCCATCCTATGCTCCCTAAATCTTGCCTAATATCATAATTGCCTTTCCCCCAGCTATAACTCTTGCCCAGTGGTACACACCTATCCCTTTCCATCACTAAAATAAACATAACAGAATTGTGATCGCTATCACCAAAGTGCTCACCTACTTCCAAATCTAATACCTGGCCAGGCTCATTACCCAGTACCAAATCTAATGTGGCTTCGCCCCTTGTTGGCCTGTCTACATACTGTGTCAGGAAGCCCTCCTGTACGCACTGAACGAAAACTGACCCTCTATAGTACTCGAACTATATGTTCCCAGTCAATATTTGGAAAGTTGAAGTCCCCCATGACAACTACCCTGTCTCTCTCACTCCTGTCGAGAATCATCTTTGCTATCCTTTCCTTTACATCTCTGGAACTATTCGGAGGCCTTTAGAAAACTCCCAACAGGGTGACCTCTCCTTTCCTGTTTCTAACCTCAGCCCATACTACCTCAGTTGACAAGTCCCCAAACATCCTTTCTGCAACTGTAATACTGTCCTTGACTAACAATGCCACACCTCCGCCCCTTTTACCGTCTTCTCTGTTCTTACTGAAACATCGAAAGCCCGGAACCTGCAACAACCATTCCTGTCGTTGCTCTATCCATGTCTCCGAAACATCGAAGTCCCTGGTACTAACCCATGCTGCAAGTTCACCTACCTTATTCCGGACGCTCCTGGCATTGAAGTAGACACACTTCAAACCAACTTCTTGCTTGCCAGTGCCATCTTGCATCCCTGAAACTTTATTTCGGACCACCCTACTCTCAACCTTTTCTATAGTCGAACTACAATTTTGGTGCCCATCCCCTTGCTGAATTAGTTTAAACCCACCCGAATAGCCTTAGCAAATTTCCCCCTCAGGATATCGGTACCCCTTTGGTTCAGGTGAAGACCATCTTGCTTGTAGAGGTCCCACCTACCCCAGAAAGAGCCCCAATTATCCAAGAATCCAAAACCCTCCCTCCTGCACCATCGCTGTAGCCACGTGTTCAACTCCTCCCTCTCCCTATTCCTCGGCTCACTAGCATGTGGCACCCTCACTAGCGTCCTAGATGTCATGAAATGTTCAGGGTTGGAAAGAAAAGAAGTGGAAGCATATGCCAGACACCAAGGACTCAAAACAGCAGAAGCCTGAGAATAGTGCAGGAGGTTATTTAAAAAGGAAATGAGAATAAAAAAGGAGCACTGGTGGATGAAAAACAGTCCAAAGGTGTTTTCTCAATATATTAGGGTAAGAGGATAAACAATGGAAGATTAGAACCCATTAGGAGCCCAAGTAGAATCTGTGTGTGGAGCTCAAAGACACGCATAATGTTCTAAATGATAACTTTGCATATATTCATCATAGATTAGGACATTTTAGTGGTGGAGATTAGAGAGGGGACCTGATATACTTGAACAAATTAGCACTGAGGGGAGGAGATTTAAGTGGCTCATATTATGATACTATGGTTTTAAGAGGTGTATTTTGTCCGTTTTTTATGAAGAGAGGCTGAGACGGAGGTACTGAGTGGTCTGTATCAATCCAATAAACTTGGGATATTGTGTTCAGTTCTGGTCACCTCATTATGAAAGATGTGGAAGCTTTAGAGGGGGTGCAGAGGAGATTAACCAAGATGTTGCCTGGACTGGAGGGCAGTTCTTATGGGGAAAGGTTGAGGAAGCTAGGGCTTTTTTTATTGGAGCGAAGAAGGATGAGAGGTGACTTGATAGGGGTGTACAAGATGATGAGAGGCATAGATAGAGTGGACAGTCAGAGACTTTTTCCCAGGGCGGAAATGACTATTATGAGGGAGTATAATTTTAAGGTGATTGGAGGAAGGTATAGGGGAGATGTAAGAGGTAGGTTTTTCACACAAAGAGTGGTGGGTGTGTGGAATGTGCTGCTAGCAGTGGTCGTCAGATACTTTAAAGACTTTTAAGCAACTCTTGGATAGACACATGGAGGATAGTAAAATGTACGGTATGCAGAGTAGATTGATCTTGGTAGGATAATAGGTCGGCACAACATCATGGGCTGAAGGGCCGGTACTGTTCTGTACTGCTCTTTGTTCCATGTTCTATGTTCTACTTTCTAAAGTAAACAACTTGGGAGGCCTTGTTTATTTTTTTTTAAGTTGGAACAATAGAGGCAGCACAAGGTGGTGGGGTCAAGCTCCCACAGAACCAGGATTTTAGTTTAACTTTCAGTAGTTGCTGGGGTCTTGAAGCTGGATTGGAAGCTGTTGTCATTCTCTCTATTCTACGAAAAGCTGGAGTCTCTTCCTGATGCTCGAATTGCATGTGAGACAATCTACTTTATTAAATTTACCTTTGTCAAGCATCTGTTTATGGAACAGTTGTTGTTTGGTAGTTACATAATTTACTGTCCTGTTTAGTTTTCCAATAGAGTTAAGTCATTCTAATTCTTCTTTCTTTTGTTTGGACTTTAGCTACAGTTAAAGAATAAAATGTGTTTTGCTTCAAATTTGGTAGCTTGACCAACTGAATTCCATCTAGAAAACAGTGCCTTAGACATGCCTTTAAAAATAAGAAAGAGTTGGGATCTAGGCTATCTTCTTAATATATTTTGAGGGGGTTTGGTCTGGTCCATAATAAATAGCGGCCCTTGTTGGGATCAAAATCTTTTATTCCTGGTTGGATTTGTAGTTAGAATCTAGAGCATTAGAAGCTGAGAGGCAACCTTATGGAAGTTTATAAAATTGTGAGGGGTGTAAATGTGGTGAATTGCCTCAGTCTTTTCCCCAGAGTAGGGGATTCCAAAACTAGAGGCCATAGGCATAAGGTGAGAGGGGAAGAGACCTAAGGGGCAACATTTTCACGCAGAGGGTGGAATGGGCTGCCAGAGGAAGTGGTGGGGGCTGGTACAATTAAAATATTTAAAAGGCATTTGGATGGGTGTATGATTAGGAAGGGTTTAGACAAATATAGACCAAATACTGGCAAATGGGATGAGATTAATTTGGGATATCTGGTTGGCATGAATGTGTTGGACTGAAGGGTCTGTTTCCATTCTGTACAGCTCTACGACTCTATTGGATGTAAAGACAAATGACTGGTGAGTGTTATTGTTCTCCTTACAGGTGTGGAATTTTGGTCAGTTTAGGTAGGGTGTGCCTTGTGTAGTAATGGCTCTTTCAGTCACTAAGAGTTTTCTAACTGTGGAAGAAGTTACTTGAGGTGATTTACAAAATGTGAACAAGACAAATCTTCTGGAATTAGCAAACAATTTGAAGTTGGAGTTACCTGTATCTGTGAGGAATAGGGAGGTCATTGCAGCAATAGCTCAATATTATCGATTGGCAGAAATGCAATTGCATCTTTGGAAAATGGCTAAAATTCAATTGCAAATGAAGCAGTTTGAACACGAAAAGGAAATGAAACTGTTTAAATTATGATTGAAAGTGGAAGAAAGGGAGAAAAAGATAGTTCTTGAACTTTGGATATTGGAACTGAAAACTCAAAGTCAATTGAAAATGGTCAAGGGAGAGGTGAAAGGTTGGATTAATGATGAGGATTATGACGAAGAGCAATCCCATCATAGCCAAAGGCCTGTTTAATTAGGTCCAAGCTTTACGTAAGTTCAATGAGAAGGACATAAAAGACATTTTCATTTTATTTGAGAAAGTGGATAAATGAATGAAATGGCCACTGACAATATAAGTATCATTGATCCAAACAAAGTTGGTAGATAGAGATAGTGAGTTATTTGCATCACTATCAGCAGAGGTATCAGGGGTGTATGATGAGGTTAAAAAAGAAGCCATATTAGAGTGCAACGTAATCTTGATGAGCTGAGGAGAGGCAGATGGAGTTTAATTTAGATAAATGTAAGGTGCTGCATTTTGGAAAGGCAAATCAGGGCAGGACTTATGCACTATAGATAACAAAGTGTGAAGCTGTATGAACACAGCAGGGCAAGCAGCATCTCAGGAGCATAAAAGCTGACGTTTCGGGCCTAGACCCTTCATCAGAGAGGGGGATGGGGAGAGGGAACTGGAATAAATAGGGAGAGAGGGGAAGGCGGACAGAAGATGGAGAGAAAAGAAGATAGGTGGAGAGGAGAGTATAGGTGGGGAGGTAGGGAGGGGATAGGTCAGTCCAGGGAAAATGGACAGGTCAAAGAGGCGGGATGAGGTGGTAGGTAGGAAATGGAGGTGCGGCTAGAGGTGGGAGGAAGGGATGAGTGAGAGGAAGAAAAGGCTAGGGAAGCAGAGACAGGCTGGGCTGGTTTTGGGATGCAGTGGGTGGAGGGGACGAGCTGGGCTGGTTTGGTGATGCAGTGGAGGGAGGGGAAGAACTGGGCTGGTTTTGGGATGCAGTGGGGGAAGGGGAGATTTTGAAGCTTGTGAAGTCCACATTGATACCATTGGGCTGCAGGATTCCCAAGCGGAATATGAGCTGCTGTTCCTGCAACCTTCGGGTGGCATCATTGTGGCACTGCAGGAGGCCCATGATGGACATGTCGTTTGAGGAATGGGAGGGGGAGTTGAAATGGTTCGCGAATGGGAGGTGCAATTGTTTGTTGCAAACCAAGCGGAGGTGTTCTGCAAAGCGGTCCCCAAGCCTCCGCTTGGTTTCCCCAATGTAGAGGAAGCCACACCGGGTGCAATGGATACAATATACCGCATGGGCAGATGTGCAGGTGAACATCTGCTTAATATGGAAGGTCATCTTCGGGCCTGGGATGGGGGTGAGGGAGGAGGTGTGGGTCATGTGTAGCACTTCCTGCAGTTGCAGGGGAAGGTGCCAGGTGTGGTGGGGTTGGAGGGGAGTGTGGAGCGGACAAGGGAGTCGCGGAGAGAGTGGTCGCTCCGGAAGGCAGACAAGGGTGGGGATGGAAAAATAGCTTGGGTGGTGGGGTCGGATTGTAGATGGCGGAAGTGTCGGAGGATGATACGTTGTATCCGGAGGTTGGTGGGGTGGTATGTGAGAACGAGGGGGATCCTCTGGGGGCGGTTGTGGCGGGGACGGAGTGTGAGGGATGTGTTGTGGGAAATGCAGGAGACGCGGTCAAAGGCGTTCTCGACCACTGCGGGGGGAAAGTTGCGGTCCTTGAAGAACGTGGACATCTGGGATGTGCGGGAGTGGAATGCCTCATCCTGGGAGCAGATGCGGTGGAGGCGGAGGAATTGGGAATAGGGGATGGAATTTTTGCAGGAGGGTGGGTGCGAGGAGGTGTATTCTAGGTAGCTGTGGGAGTCAGTGGGCTTGAAATGGACATCAGTTTCTAGCTAGTTGCCTGAGATGGAGACTGAGAGGTCCAGGAAGGTGAGGGATGTGTTGGAGGTGGCCCAGATGAACTTGAGGTTGGGGTGGAAGGTGTTGGTAAAGTGGATGAACTGTTCGAGCTCCTCTGGGGAGCAAGAGGCAGCGCCAATACAGTCATCAATGTAACGGAGGAAGAGGTGGGGTTTGGGGCCTGTGTAGGTGCGGAAAAGGGACTGTCCCACGTAACCAACAAAGAGGCAGGCATAGCTGGGGCCCATGCGGGTAACCATGGCCACCCCCTTTGTCTGTAGGAAGTGGGAGGAATCGAAAGAGAAGTTGTTGAGGGTAAGGACGAGTTCGGCTAGGCGGATGAAGGTCTTGGTGGAGGGGGATTGGTCGGGCGTGCGGGACAGGAAGAAGCGGAGGGCCTTGAGGCCATCTGCATGCGGAATGCAGGTGTATAGGGACTGGACGTCCATGGTGAAAATGAGGTGTTGGGAGCCAGGGAATTGGAAGTCCTGGAGGAGGTGGAGGGCGTGGGTGGTGTCACGGACATAGGTGGGGAGTTCCTGGACCAAAGGGGAGAAAATGGAGTCCAGATAGGTGGAGATGAGTTTGGTGGGGCAGGAACAGGCTGAGACAATGGGTCAACCAGGGCAGGCAGGTTTGTGGATTTTGGGAAGGAGATAGAAACGGGCTGTGCGGGGTTGGGGAACAATGAGGTTCGAGGCTGTGGGGGGGAGATCCCCTGAGGTGATGAGGTCATGGATGGTGTTGGAGATGATGGTTTGGTGCTCGGGGGTGGGGTCATGATCAAGGGGGCAGTAGGAGGTGGTGTTGGAGAGTTGGCGTTGGGCCTTGGCGATGTAGAGGTCAGTGCACCATACTACCACTGAGCCACCCTTGTCTGCGGGTTTGTTGGTGAGGTTGGGGTTGGAGCGGAGGGCTGCCCGTTCTGCGGGGGAGAGGTTGGAGTGGGTGACTGGAGTTGGAGTGAGGACTTATACGCTTACTGGTAAAGCCCTGGAGAGTGTTGTTGAACGAAGAGTGCAGGTTAAAAGTTCCTTGAAAGTGGAGCTGAGCGAAGAAGGCATTGGGTACGCTTGCCTTTATTGGTCAGTGCATTGAGTAAAGGAGTTGGGAGGTCATGTTGCAGCTGTATAGGGCATTGGTTAGGCCAGGTCGGGTGTATTGCATGTAATTCTGGACTCGGTCTTATAGGAAGGATGTTGTGAAACTAGAGATGTTTCAGAAAATATTTATAAGGATGTTGCCGGGTTTGGATGGTTTATGCTATAGGGAGAGGGTGAATAGACTGGGGCTATATTCCCTGGAGCATCGGAGGCTAGGGGTGACCTTATAGCGGTTTATAAAATCATGAGGGACATGGATAGAGTAAACAGACAAGGTCATTTCCCCAGGGTTGAGGAGTCCAAAACTAAATCACATAGGTTTAATGTGAGAAGAGAAAGATATAAAAGGGACCTAGGGGCAACATTTTCATGCAGAGGGTGGTGCATGTACATAATGAGCTGCCAGAGGAAGTGGTGGAGGCTGGTACGATTACAACATTTAAAAGGCATCTGGATGGGAACGCGAATAGGAAGGGTTTAGAAGGATGTGGGCCAAATGCTGGCAAATGGGATTAAATTTATGTCGAATATCTGGTTGACATGGACTAATTGAATCGAAGGGTCTGTTTCTGTGCTGTATATCTCTATGACTCAAAGTGCATATGAACCAGTGCCAGAGGCCTATAGATAATGTTGTAGGAATCTAAGGAGGGACCCTGTTCAGACATATATCGAGTTTGAAAGAATCGAACAAAATAACTTTGACAGGTAGATAAGGGCATTGAAAATTGATCAGACACATGGCGCTCTTAGAGAGACAATTATTTTGGAGGATTTCAAAAATTCCTGAAGTGAGAATCCATGTGGAGGAGCAGAGAGTCAAAACTGCAAAATTATCAGTGGAAATGTCACAAGATTATGAATCAGTTCATAAATCAAAGTTTGGCTTCCAACATTAATTCTGATTTAGAAATTGGGGAAATGGAAGATGTTCAGATAGTAAGGGAAAAAGAGATCTCATTGAAGATGGTGAAGATAGTTTACCACAGGGTAAAAAGGAAACCCATGAGGGGGAAAGAGAAGTGAAAAGGCTCAGGTATGTTCACTCTAATAAAATAGGTCAAAACCATCCATGACCTCATTACCTGAGGTGACCTCCCACCCACAGCCTCCAACCTCATTGTTCCCCAACCCCGCACAGCCCGCTTCTATCTCCTTCCCAAAATCCACAAATCCGCCTGCCCTGGTTGACCCATTGTCTCCACCTGTTCCTGCCCCACTGAACACATTTCCACCCATCTGGACTCCATTTTCTCCCCCTTGGTCCAGGAACCCCCTACCTACGTCCGTGACACCACCCACGCCCTCCACCTCCTCCAGAACTTCCAATTCCCCGGACCCCAACACCTCATTTTCACCATGGACGTCCAGTCCCTACACACCTGCATGCCTAATGCAGATGGCCTTAAGGCCCTCCGCTTCTTCCTGTCCCGCAGACCGGACCAGTCCCCCTCCACCGACGCCCTCATCTGCCTAGCTGAACTCGTCCTCACCCTCAATAATTTCTCTTTCGATTCATCCCACTTCCTACAGACTAAGGGGGTGGCCATGGGTGCCCGCATGGTCTCAGGTTATGCCTGCCTCTTTGTAGGTTATGTTGAACAGTCCCTCTTTCACACCTACACTGGCCCAAAACCCTACCTATTCCTCTGTTACATTGATGACTGTATCGGCGGCGCCTCTTGCTCCCCAGAGGAGCTCGAACAGTTCATCCACTTCACCAACACCTTCCACCCCAACCTCAAGTTCACCTGGGCCATCTCCAACACATCCCTTACCTTCCTGGAACTTTCTGTCTCCATCTCAGGTAACCACCCACAAACCAATGTCCATTTCAAGCCCACCGACTCCCACCCCCCCTGCAAAAATTCCATCCCCTATTCCCAATTCCTTCACCTCCGCTGCATCTGCTCCCAGGATGAGGCATTCCACTCCTGCACATCCCAGATATCCTCATTCTTCGAGGGCAGCAACATCCCCACCCCCGCAGTGGTTGAGAACGCCCTCGACCGTGTCTCCCGCATTTCCAGCACCTCATCCGTCACACCCCGCCCTCGCAATAACCACCCCAAGAAATCCCCCTAGTCCTCACATACTACCCTACCAACCTCCAGATACAACACATCATCCTCCGACACTTCCGCCATCTACACATTTTTACCACCCCACCCTTGTCTGCCTTCTGGAAAGACCACTCTCTCCGCGACTCCCTTGTCCGCTCCACACTCCCCTCCAACCCCACCACACCCGGCACCTTCCCCTACGACCGCAGGAAGTGCTACACTTGCCCCCACACCTCCTCCCTCACCCCTATCCCAGGCCCCAAGATGACATTCCACATCAAGCAGATGTTCACCTGCACATCTGCCAATGTGGTATACTGCATCCGCTGTACACGGTGTGGCTTCCTCTACATTGGGGAAACCAAGCAGAGGCTTGGGGACCGCTTTGCAGAACACCTACACTCGATTCCCAGTAAACAACTGCACCTCCCAGTTGTGAACCATTTTAACTCCTCCTCCCATTCCTCAGACAACATGTCCATCCTGGGCCTCCTGCAGTGCCATAATGATGCCACCCGTAGGTTGCAGGAACAGCAACTCATATTCCGCTTGGGAGCCCTGCAGCCCAATGGTATCAATGTGGACTTCACCAGCTTCAAAATCTCCCCTCCCCCCACTGCATCCCAAAACCAGCCCAGCTCGTCCCAGCCTGCCTAATCTGTTCTTCCTCTCATCTATCCCCTCTTCCCACCTTAAGCCACACCTCTATTTCCTACCTACTAACCTCATCCCGCCCCCTTGACCTGTCCGTCCTCCCCGAACTGACCTATCCCCTCCCTACCTCTCCACCCATACTATCCTCTCGACCTATCTTCTCCTCTATCCATCTTCAGTCTGCCTCCCCCTCTCTCCCTACTTATTCCAGAACCCTCTCCCCATCCCCCTCTCTGATGAAGGGGCTAGGCCCGAAATGTCAGCTTTTGTGCTCCTGAGATGCTGCTTGGCCTGCTGTGTTCATCCAGCTTCACACTTTGTTATCTTGGATTCTCCAGCATCTGCAGTTCCCATTATCTCTGTTCACATGAAATGTATGTAGTGTTGGTGGTTTAGAAAGGAACACTGGAAAGACGAAATAAGAAATAAGAAAACAGGATAAGGCAGTGAGTTTTGTTGAAGTGGTGAAGGAAAGCACAGTGGAGGCTAAAAAGCTGCACAAGAAAATACAACCTGTTCAGGTGTTGGTTGAGAAGAAGGTGCCAGATCTCTAAAGAATTTGCTTGTGTAGGTAAGAATTACTCATATATGCTGGAGAGCATGTTAAGAGATTAAAAACATAGAATATAGAACATTAGAGCACAGTACAGGCCCTTCGGCCCTCGATGTTGTGCCAACCTGTCATACCAATCTGAAGCCCATCTAACCTACACTATTCCATGTACGTCCATATGCTTGTCCACTGACGCCTTAAATGTACCTAAAGTTGGTGAATCTACTACCGTTGCAGGCAAAGCGTTCCATTCCCTTACTGCTCTCTGAGTAAAGAAACTACCTCTGACATCTGTCCTATATCTTTCACCCCTCAGTTTAAAGCTATGCCCCCTCGTGCTCGCTGTCACCATCCGAGGAAAAAGGCTCTGCCTATCCACCCTATTTAACCCTCTGATTATTTTATATGTTTCAGTTAAGTCACCTCTCAACCTTCTCTCTAATGAAAACAGCCTCAAGTCCCTCAGCCTTTCCTCATAAGACCTTCCCTCCATACCAGGCAACATCCTAGTAAATCTCCTCTGCACCCTTTCCAAAGCTTCCACATCCTTCTTATAATGCGGTGACCAGAACTGTACACAATACTCCAAGTGCGGCTGCACCAGAGTTTTGTACAGCTTCACCATAACCTCTTGGTTCTGGAACTCGATCCCTCTATTAATAAAAGCTAAAACACTGTATGCCTTCTTAACAGCCCTGTCAACCTGGGTGGCAACTTTCAAGGATCTGTGTACATGGACATCGAGATCTCTCTGCTCATCTACACTACTAAGAATCTTACCATTAGCCCTGTACTTTGCCTTCTGGTTACTCCTACCAAAGTGTATCACCTCACACTTGTCTGCATTAAACTCCATTTGCCACCTCTCAGCCCAGCTCTGCAGATTTTAAGAGATACGGGAGCAAATCAATCTTTGATGGGCAGAGATGAAGAGATTTATAATTCAGAAAGAGTATTGCCAGAAAAGATAGTATTATGTGGAATTTATGTTGAGAAGAGCAGTGTTCCATTATATAAGGCAAGGCTGTAGAGTTGGTGAAAAGTGGTGAACTGTTGGTAGGAGTAATGGAGAAATTCTTGGTTCTGAGGATATGGTTTATCTTTGGTGATGGTATCACTGGATCGCCTTTGGGGGTGATGCCTACTGTGATTGGAAAGCCAATGGAAAATCAGGCAACTGAGGTCTTACAGGAAGTATACCCTGGGACTTTCTCTGACTGTGTGGGAACAAGGTCACAAAGCCACAGGTGGAAATAGGAAAATAAATCAAGGAGTAAATAAAGGGAAGTTTAAGTTCAATGATAAGAAACTATGTTTGATCAAATAGTCAGAGGAAACAAGAGCAGGTGGAGGACAAAGTGGATATCTTTTGTTCAGAGAAATTAGCTGAATTACAACAGAAAGATGACAAACTAAAGCAGTTGTTTCAAAAAGCATATATGGAAGAAGAGTCTGTGTGTATCCCAAAATGTTCCTGTCTTAGAAATAAAGTCTTGATCAGAAAATGGAGACTATCGCATATTCAGGCGGATGTGAAATGAGCTGAAGCCCATCAAGATTTATCACTGGTGAGCTATAGAAAGGAGGTGTTGCATGTTATACATTAATTACCAATAGCAGGTAATTTGAGAATGAGGAACTATCAAGCCAAAATACAAAGATGTGGTTGAATTTTGACAGTCATGTCATACATGTCAGTTATTTGGAAAACCTTAGGCTGTGATAAAGCCAGTGCCCTTAATACCCATTCCTGCATTTGAGGAACCTTTTACAAGAGTTTTAAATGACTGTGTAGGATCAATACCTAAAAAAAAGTAGGAATCAGTATTTGTTGACCATAATGGATGTGTCTACTTGTTTACCAACAACCATTCCATTATACAGTATCACACTGAAAAAGGATTGTAGAAGAGTTACTCAAATTCTTTACTCAATATGGACTACCATAGAAATATAGAACATAGAACATAGAAAAGTACAGCACAGTACAGGCCCTTCAGCCCACAATATTGTGCCGTGGAATAATCCTAATCCAAAAATAAAATAACCTAACCTACATTCCCCTCAACTCACTGCTGTCCATGTGCATGTCCAGCAGTTGCTTAAATGTCACGAATGACTCCGCTTCCACGACTACCATTGGTAAACTATTCCATGCGCTCATAACTATCTGGGTGAAGAACCTCCCTCTGACGTCTCCTCTATACCTTCCTCCTAACACCTTAAAACTATGACCCCTCGTGGCAGTCAATCCTGCCCTGGGGAAACAAGGATCAAATTTTACATCAAAGTTATTCAAGGAGGTTATGAATAATAATAAACCCCACCACGTACCATCCAGAATCACAGGGAGCATTAGAATGGTAGCATCAAACTTTAAGATCACCTTGAGGGCTATCTAGTTAAGACTATCCATAGGATTGGGATAAAGAAATTCTATTTATACTTGTAGCAATTAGGGATGCACTTAATGAATCAACTAAATTCAGTCCATTTGAATTCCTTTTTGGGTATGAGGTGAGAGGACCACTGAAAGTAATTAAGGAGAAATTGGTGAGTCTGAGTTTGCAGGTGACATATTTGGACTATATATCAATTTTTAGAAAGAGATTAAATCCAGCCGGTGAGTTGGGTAGATAGCATTTAAAAGTAGCACAGCATGTGATGAAACAGAAGCAGACAAAAAATCAAAAATTTGTAATTTTGTTAGTGGAGATAAATGTTAGTGTTGCTACCAGTGGTAGGTGAACCTTTAAAGGGAAGATTTAGTGAGCCTGACCAAAACAGTGAAGTGCATTTCTTGATAAGAATGCCAAATAGAAAGAAATCTCACAGTGTGCCACATGCATATATTCAAAAGGTGTTTTGATAGGGAAGGAAGATAAAAGAAGAATGTGTTACTGATTACAACACAGAGTAAAGAACCAAGTTCAGATGATTCTGAATTAGACAGTTCTCAAATTAAATTGAACAATGAAGATGTTTTCAAAAATTGGGATAAATTATTAATTATCTTCTAGAGGAAGATCAAAATTACCTGAAACAGTTATAGCAATCACATGGAGAAATATGTGGGAATAAGCTGGGAGGCACTAATCTAATTATGCATGATGCAGATCTAGGAAATTCTGTTCCAATTAAGAAATATCCTTCTAGACTTAACCCTCTAAAGTTGGCACAGATTCAAAAAGAGATTAGAAGCATGCCTAGAGATAACAAAATCAAAGTGAGTTTCAGCAAATGGTGCTCCCCCACAGTAATGGTACCAAAACCAGATGGTACCCAACAAATATGTGTGGACTATCACAAAGTCAATGCAGTTGCAAAATCTGACTCATTCTATGTTTGGAAGACTGTATTGAGAAGGTGGGACAAGCAACTTAAATTTCAAAACAGCTCTTACTCAGAGGATGCTGGCAGGTATCTTTATCCAAAAGAAATTTTAACTTTTGTGATGCCAAATGGACTGTAACAATTTATTTGGTATGAAAAATGTGCCAGCCACATTTCAAAGGCTAACCAAACAGTCATTTCTGGGTTATGCAATTGTGTGGTGTATGTTGATGACCTAGTGATTTTTGGTCAAACATGGAAGGAACATTTGGAATATCTAGCTGAATTATTTGTTCAATTTCAGGAGGTGGGCTTGGTGATAAACCTGGCTAAGAATGAATTCATTTAGCGCTTCCCCTATCTCCTCTGACTCCACACACAACTTCCCACTACTATCCTTGATTGGCCCTAATCTTACTTTCGTCATTCTTTTATTCCTTAAATACCTATAGAAAGCCTTAGGGTTTACCCTGATCCTATCTGCCAACAACTTCTCATGTCTCCTCCTGGCTCTTCTGAGCTCTCTCTTTCGGTCTTTCCTGGCTACCTCGTAGCCCTCAAGTGCCCTAACTGAGCCTTCACATCTCATCCTAACATAAGCCTTCTTCTTCCTCTTGACCAAAGATTCCACCTCCTTCGTAAACCACAGCTCCTGCACTCTACAGCTTCCTCCCCGCCTGACAGGTACATACTTATCTAGGACACACAGGAGTTTTTCCTTGAATAAGCTCCACATTTCTAATGTGCCCATCCCCTGCAGTTTCTTTCCCCATCCTTTGCTCCCTAAATCTTGCCTAATTTCATCGTAATTGCCTTTCCCCCAGCTATAACTCTTGCCCAGTGGTATACACCTATCCCTTTCCATCACTAAAATAAACATAACAGAATTGTGATCGCTATCACCAAAGTGCTCACCTACTTCCAAATCTAACACCTGGCCAGGCTCATTACCCAGTACCTAATCTAATGTGGCTTCGCCCCTTGTTGGCCTGTCTACATACTGTGTCAGGAAGCCATCCTGCACACACTGGACAGAAACTGACCCATCTATAGTACTCGAACTATAGTGTTCCCAGTCAATATTTGGAAAGTTGAAGTCCCCCATGACAACTACCCTGTCTCTCTCACTCCTGTCGAGAATCATCTTTGCTATCCCTTCCTCTACATCTCTGGAACTATTCGGAGGCCTTTAGAAAACTCCCAACAGGGTGACCTCTCCTTTCCTGTTTCTGTGGGCTTGTCGTATGTGCAGAAAGGTAGCAAATATAATTTAATCCTGAAAATTGTGAGATGATGCGTTTTGGAAGGATTCACAAGGCAAGGGAATGCAAAATGAATGAGAGTATCTTATCAAGTACAAAGGATCAGAGAGATCTGGGTGTGCATGTACATAGATTTTTGAAGGAAGCAGGACATGTGATTAAAAAGACAAATGGGATATTTACCTTTTACTGTCAACATGGACTTGACAAGAGCTAGGGGGCTATTATAGAGATGTTCAAAACATTATTTAGGTTACAGCTGGAGGATAGTGTTCAGTTCTAGTCACCACACTTTAGGAAGGATGTGATTGCAATAGAAAAGGAGCAGGGGACATTCACCAGGTTGTTGCCTGGGCTGGAGTAATTCCCCTATGAAGAGAGAATAGATAGGCTGCAGCTGTTTTGCATTCGAGCAGAGAAAGCCGAGGGAAGGAAACCAGATTGAGGGGTACAATGTTCTGAGGGGCGTAGTCAGGGTGCATAGTGAGACGCATAGAGGAATCGATAGCCAGGGGACAGATTTAACATAAGGCTGGAGGTTCAGAGGGAATATCAGGAAATAAAAATATCACCCAGAGTATGAGATTTTAAAGATTTACCAGGAAATTGCTGGGAACGGAGTGTTTGAGTTATGGTGAGAGACTGGATAGGCTGAGACTGTTTCACTGGAGTGTAGGAGGTTGAGGGGTGACCTTATAGAGGTTTATAAAATCATGACGGGTATAGCTTTTCCCTAGGTTGGCGGATTTGAAGACTAGAGGAGCATATATTTAAGGTGAGTGGAGAAAGATTTTTAAAAATGTGAGAAACAATTATTTTACCCAGCATATTTTCTGTGTGGGATGAACTTCCAGAAGAAGTGATGGATATGGGTACAGTTACTGTACAATGTTTGAAAGACATTTAGATAAAGTACATAAATAATATGTAACCTTGCATTTCCCAAGGTTAATCCACCTAGACTGCACTCTCCTGGACACCAGGGGTAATTTAGCACAGCCGATACAGCAAACCTGCACATCTTTGGACTGTGGACGGAAACAGGTGCACCCAGAGGAACCCCATGCAGATACAGGGAGAACATACAAACTCCACACAGATAGTTGCCTGAGCCCTCGCTTGAACCCAGGTCCCTGACACTATGATGTGGAAGTGCCAGCCACTGAGACACCGTGCCACCAAATTCAAAGGAAATACGAATTCCCTGAAACAGCAGTAGGATCAGGGACCCTCAACGTTTACAAATTATTTAAATGAATACTTGAAATGTCACCTGGGTGTGGGTCAAGTGCTTGATGATCAGTACGGACATGATGGGCTGAAGGGCTCCTTTCCAGTCTATGGCACAGGGCTGATGTCCTGCTCTGGTGAAAATTTCTGAATTTATTGAACTATTTAAGGCAGTGACGAACAGTATGCTTCGAGTCTTGCTGAGATGGAAAGTGCACTATGAAACGGGGACTATTTGCTTTTGTTGTTTTATTTTAACTTGGCCGAGTTCTTGCTGCGAGCCTTTAAGAGCCCGGGCCTTAACCGCGCCTTTAAGATGACGCCGTGCCCGGTGACAGCCAATAGTAGGAGGGGTTGGTGTGGTGTTACGGTTTGAAATGGCCGAGCGGGTTGCTGGTGAGACGTTGGTGGCGAAAGCTAGAGAGTAAGTGCGGCCCGCAGCCTCCCCTTTGGCGAGAGAGGCACAGCCCGCGGTAGCTTCCCGCTTGGATACCTGCCTCTGTTACTGTGTAACATTGTATCCATATTGTATCCATAATGTATCGGTGTGGGCGCTCAGGCATGTCGCTCTGTGTTCCCAGCCCCGCCTGCTAGGTCCTGCCCTCAGGGCCCGGTGAACTGTTCCTCTG